>NC_089699.1:11659468-11974968 GCF_031753505.1 Anomalospiza imberbis | reverse complement strand
GGATCTATCCTTTGAACAGGGCTTGGAGATTTCCCCAGATTGGGGTGAGGTCCCAGAGGAGGAGGGGGAGGAGTATATGCTCGGATAGGATTTCCAATTAGAACAGAAGGATTGGGCTGAACTGAAAATAAAGATAAAAATAAAAGATATATACATACCAAAAAAAGAAGATATATGCACAAAAAGAACATGAAGATGACCATTTTGGTTTTTTTCATCCTAACAGTATCCACCCTGATAAAGTAAGCATGCAACTCTCTAACAGCACTGGTCTGATACACCAAGAGAAAGCATTAATCAAACCCTGTATTCCATTTCAAAAACTTGAAGAGGCAGAAAATACGAGTTGAGATACAGAGAAACAGGTAGCTGGTAAGTGCATTAATGAAAGATTGTCCCAAACCAATTAAATACACTGACAGTCAGAGTGGCTGTTAAGCACTGCATCAAAAACTAAAATAACCCTCCTTTCTTTAGTAGAGAAGACAAGCTCTAAACTAATGCTTTTCCAAATTAGTAACAAAATTATTCAGCTGTTGCATGCTACCTTGCAAAAGTATGATCAGTAATATCTGGATGTATGACAGCACAATTTAACTTCAAAGTACCTCAAGAAACAGTGCATGCAAAATAATGTCCAAACCCTTCTAGTGCAAATACCCTGGTACAGGGCTGTACATGATGAATTTCAAACACAGCTATTTTTTTTTTCCAAAGGCCAACAACTGTGTTTGTGTTAAAGCTTCAAAATAAGTGCACACAACACCTATAAAGGGTGAGCCTCAGAAATACCAAATGTCCACTTCAGAGTCTATGATCTGATTCCCATATGCAAACAACAAGTAAATGGCTTTCAAACAGATAAGAGACCAGATACTCAATGTATGTCAAACTACTGTCAGCTTCAGTGGGCTCAGGAATTCCCCCAGGAACTGCAGAGGCACTCACCAATTCCATCAGGTGGGAAATGGTCATTCTGGTTATGATGATGGACCTTGCCCTTTAAAGGAAAAAAACCAACAATAGTGATCTTCGCATTCTTACACAAACCAAATCTTTTTATTTCAAGTGAACATGATAATTAAACATAAAACAGAGTTTGAAAGGAGTCAGCCCAACAGTTTATTCTTACACATTCAACCATCCAGTTCCTCCACCTGCCTAAGAATTCACAAAGCTGGACATAAAACAGCACTAATTCAATTAACCAGTGGGTCATTACAACTCCCTCTGGGAAAACCCTCTCCCAATGCCTGTTTTCAGATGCAAAGAGAGTTACAGCAGGTATTGTGAGTTTCTTTTCTCTCCATTTTATTTCCCACTGTCCCACACCTTTCAGGAGCAGCACCCAGGACCAATGTAACCCTCAGTATTCCTCTGCCATGGCAGCTTTCAGTGGAAGCATGATCCATTTTCGGCTCCAGGTTCCAGCTCAAGAATGCTGGAGACAAAGGAGCTTCCCCCAGTTTTACTCAGTTGCTCACCCAGCCCCATGAGACTTTGTCTCCCTGCCCCATCTCATTTATCAGCTTCTGGGCTCTGGCTCCTCTGTGACTGCTCCCCAAAAGTGCAACACAGCAGAGTAAAGAACCCCAGTGCTGGGGGGAAACTGTTCTTCCTTGGTGAAACATTGGAAAAGGATTTTAACAGACCTGAGTTATCCCTCCTACTTTCTCATGAGTTTGCAGCATCAACTAATTAGTTAATATTCATAAACTGTGAGCACATATTCCATTGCCAGGATGCTCTCAAGTCCTTTGCAGCACAGAAATACTTTACTTAATCTGGACCTAAGTACGTTCACAAATTTAAAATAAATCTAGAAATGCTTTGATGCTGCAAAACTTTTCTTGCCCAGGAGATAAGTCTAGGCAGTTTTCCAGCACTCTGAGCAAATTAGTCAGGGTACAAAGACAGGTTGTTTGACAATGTTGACTCATGCATAAACCAGATTAAAGAACTGGTCTCCAAATTTTCCTCTCATTTGAAAAATGAATTATGGAAAAATAAAATAATAATTGCTTTTCATTGCAGCACTTAAACAAAGGAAGCCTGTTTATTCAGCAGAGAAAGATTCAATCTAAAAACGTGGAGGAGCTATAGCCTTAATTACTCATGGCCAGCACACTGCATTTCTGTATCTGTTACAATGTCAGAAGCAAGCAGCATCTGGAGAAGTCTGACAAACCTCTGCTCTAACCTGTCAGACCTGTATTTTATAGGTGCCATATTTTTCAAACCAAAATACCACGTATTTACATAAGTTTGTAAGAAAATAATGACCTAAGTTTCTAAGAGGAGCTTTCCTGCTCAGTGGGAGCTTCAGTATGTCCCTGGATCAGATTGGTAAATAAAAGTCAACTGGGGCCACCACGAAGTTGGGGAAGGGAGTTGCTGCCCTTCTTTTCTCGTTTTCTCTTCACAGTTTTGAAGGCTTTACTCTTTTATAACAGTCTCTTATGAACTCAATTGTTCCCATTTCTCAAAGATTTTCACACCAAGGCTCACGTTCCCACCCATCTCCAGGATACCTAAACCTACCCTAGAACTGATGGTGACTGACAACACTGGAGCACAAATACACTCAGTTTCCTCTAAAAACTCGCTGCACCTTTGGAATATAAAAATCCACATTACATAAAGGCTCTGAGAGGAAGCCCAGACCGAGATCTGGGTGAGTGCAGGCAGTTTACAGCCTCGTCATTCCTTGGATCCCCCTTCAGTCAACAAACAGGAGTAGAGAGAGTTCTGCAGAGATTTCTTCTGACCTGCGATCCTCACTGACTGCAGGAGATGTCTGGGATGATGATGCACCCTGATTTAAGTGCCTGAACCCAGACCCAAAGCTGGCAGGCAGCGAGTGGGAGGTAGGAAAGTTGTAAACTCTGAGCTTAATTTACTGTACGTGAACTACCCCCAGGGAAGCCCCGAGTTCTGGAAACTTTCCACATCATCACCTTCACTAAAGGCTGTCCCCATGCAGCTCCGAGCCTCCTTCCCTCTGCCATGCCTGGCCAAGCCACACGAACACGGGGCAGGGCATTGCCCTCACAGCTCCATGCTGGCTGCTGGCCTCTCAGACAAGACTGAAACATTTTCCCTTCTTTAAAATCTAAACAGCAAAGAGGTTTTTAATGTCCCTACATAAATCCAGGAGCAATTCTGCTGAATAAGAAGTGATGTTTCTACAATACCACTTTTCAGCACATGTGAAAGACAAGCCCTGACTTGCACAATGTCCATAAACTCACCACAAAACACTGTATTGAGGACTGTTCTTATTTTTTTTTGCTACAAAATACACCAGCACTAGGTTTCAATCCTTCATTTTTAATGTTAAATATACTGTGCTTAGGATGTCTAAAATAAGCAAAACCAACCATCTGCTTTTAAAACTTGAGCAAGGGGAAATGCATCCCTGATCCCAGCTGTATTCTCAGAGTATTTGACTATTACCTGTGCTGTTACTGCACACACTTACTACCTGCCAATGGCATTCAGAGGGAAGATTTTATTTAGAATTGTGATACAGGTGGTTTAAACACTTCAGATCTTAAGATGAAAATAGAGTGTTGGCAGTTGGAACAGCACAAGGGCTTAGTTTACCAACAAGCTAAAGCAAAATAAACAGAGCTGTCTACTTACAAGAGTCTCACTTTCCCCAACACTCACTCCCCTTTTTTTCCTAAATGCACTAGGCCTGCATTTTCAAGTACTTTTTTTTTTTTCATTCAGGAAACTAAAAGTATTAATAATGATGTTCTATTATTAAGGAAAAGTCTGAAGAGCTCATGAAAAATGAGAATACAGCAGTGGCTTTTAAAGACAATTTTGTAATTTCTGATTTTCTGTAGGCCCAGTGTTTTGACACATGACTAGAAGCTTTAGAAATCTGGTGTTTGTTTCAGAAAGTAATGCATGCATCTTGATGAAGAAACCAAATGTTCTCCCTTACAAGCTCCCTTTTGGGAAGGCCTGCCAAAGGGAAGGCTTTCCTTTTTGTATTAAAACAACCTGTCGCAAAAATTTTATTTCAACGATACAGCCTGGAACAAAAATGCAAAGCTATGGGAAACATGTGCAGTTCTTGCTCCCTGTACACTGAGGTCATCACAAAGCTGACAACATGCATTTCAGTTCCATCTCTAAACACAATTTAATTAAATTACAACCCAAATGATTTTGATATAAACTACAAAGAACTATTAAAACATAATTCATTACTAACATATCACCCCCCAAGAAAGCTCTAAAATTTAGTGTTGTTCTTTATCATCTTAAGGAAGCTATGCATTTTCATCACTTCTTCACCTGCTTTTATAAAAAGACCTGATGAAATTACCACTCAGAGGTAATTTTATCTTTCTGTCCTCTTGATGCTAATGAAATCTGGTCTTCTGAAGGACATTATCACTGAGCTAATCTATGCAATAAACCAGTTAACAACATATTTTTAATTACATCAAAAATTATCTTACATAACTTAAGTCCTTGAATTTTAAATGTGGTTTTTTAGACCAAACCAAATCCCTTCTGGCTATTATTCTGTTGGCTTCTTTTACTCCTTGTCTCTGTCTGTATCAACCTGCTGTTTCTTGGGGTACAGTCAGAGCACAGCTTGGGATAGGGACTGGCTCTTGCTCAGAGGGGTTAATCTGGTTTATCTAAATCCTGAGTTTCCATGGCTGAAGTTCTCCAGGATCACTGCAAAACTGCCAACAAATAGGCCAGAGTGAGCCACGGTGTGCTTTAGTAAGGAAACAAGGCTTGGACAACCCCAAGCTATATTGCTAAAAACGTCATGACAATACAAGTCTAGAGCTTTCACTTGAAAATGCTGAGGATCCCTCTGGAATTTGCATTCCTATCTGATTGCACTGATGCAATTTTAAAACAAACAGCTTGTTCCATAAACCTTTCATGTTATTTCTCTAGATTCCCTTGCAGGTGCTGACAGAAGCCATCCCCAGGAACACTGTACCTTTGGAGGTGACTGCTGCTGTTTGGTGGGGTTGGCTGAGTGCTGATGCCGCAGAGCTCGGGGGATGAACTCGGGGGCCAGAGGGTTCAACACGTAGGTTTTCTTTAACTCCAGAGCTTCCAGCTGAGCTTTGATCTGCTCAAACGTGATGCCATGAAGACTTTCGTTCTCGTGGCACAGGGCAATAAACCTTTCCCAGAATTTCCTATGGAAATGATTTTCACAAACAGTGAGGAAGGCTCAATGGCTGTAATTAAAATGAAAACAGACTGAATGCAATTTTGGGACATTTTTATTGTTTGTGTGTGCCCATTTTACACACCAATCCATCCATCCTGAACCTGCTCCCTGCAGCTGAACTCCACAGCACAGTGCAAAGCTCCCCAGGCATTCCAAAGGGACACACAGCTCTGTCACGTGCATCAGGCCACAGCACTGGCTGGGCACACATTTGATATTAATGCCATGGACAGCTCCAACTCAGAACTTTTTCCCAGAAAACCAAAACCAGCAAACTCCATGCTTAAAATTCTGGAATGTATGATTTAAGGCATTTATTGAAGCTCAAATAGTAACAGGAATTACACAGATTCTCAGTCCCAGAAGATACCAAGAACATTTTGTGAATTTAGGCAGATCCTTCAGAGTAACAAATACCAAAGCTCACAAAAAACAAAGGGTTTTGAGATATGACCTCAAAAGCACGTGAAAATTAGTATTTTTGGGAGTTTCTAGAGATTCTCTGAGATCCTCTAGTGGAAAACAAACAAAAGCATGAATTTTAGTGCATGTCAGATTTCTCTATAACATATAGAAGTATTTTTGAGCTAGGAAAACAACCACCAGCTGATGCATGATTTGTCTACGAAAATTCTGTTTCCAACTTTTTGGAGGATGGAGGGGTGATTGAAACCATGTAATAAAAGAACATTCCTCCCTGTCATCTGCTTTCTCATGACATGTCTTTGTACTGCTTTATTAAAAAAAAAAAGTCTTTTTTCTTTGATTAACATCCACAGCAGGATCTACACAAAATTTTACACTTATGATTTTTCTTTTTAACTTCAAAAGGAACTTTTTGGGTGAAATTACTGAAGCTTAAAAGTTATTTAAATAAGGTCTGAAGATGTCACTTTAAAAAAACCCAACAAACCTGACTGAGCTGTCTCTTTCAAAAATATAAAGAGTAAAGGTGCACTTGACATTGACTCCTGCTTGTTCACCCTTCAGTGATAAGGTCTGGCCTATCAGCAAGCACTGTTCTTTCCCAAAACCTGCAAAATGAGACACTGCTGCACACTGATTGCACCAGCAGTGTCACATTTTGCTGAGTAGCTGACTTTGTGAGAAAGAACAAATGTCTGTCTTGCAAGAATGCTGTGATCCTAATGATGTTTTTAAGAATTCAAAATCATTTTCCCTAAAAGCCCATTTCTGTTGTGATTTCATAGAGGCAAGAAATGCTCTTTTAAAATTCAGAATGCAAGTTGGCCCTTTTCCTGCATTTTGCTCTAAGGCAAATAGATCTTGCAAGGTTTTAAATGAGAATCAAAAACCAAAATTAAATGCATCATCGGGATGCTTTAATGATGGAATTCCCTCCGATTAATCTATTCAGTCACCTAACCTACTGCCAAGTACCACAAATCCACTGAGACCCATCCACTTTTGCTGAGAATGCCCCAAGCAGTCTCTCTACACATGGAACACTTGTTCTGGGGTGTAAGAACAGAGACTAAAACCCTGCTGCCTCTGAGTGTGCTCAGGAGTTGAAAGGGGGTGTCTGCCAAAACAGCTCTGTCTAGTCCAGCTGGAGCACACAGGAATGTAATGATTACCCTGGGCATACTTCACAAAGCTCTCTACAAGTATCATTACAGTCTTGACTCATTTTGACAGGTATTAGAATATTTATAAAATTCAAGTACACTCTTAACTTTTTTGAGGTCTGTTTTTGCTAACGAAATGTCACTTCTTCCAGACTTCTCTACTCCTGTTGTACTAAAAAAGAACCATCTTCCCAGCAGCCTCCCTGAGCCCCTCCAGCACTATTTTCAAAGAGTGAATGTTCAATTATTCAGTGAAACAAGACAATGGTGTATTAAAGCGAAAGCTCGAGATACATCTTAATAAAGTTTCAGTGCTCCTTGCTTCTTAATTATCTTTCACTTTTATCATTTGGAGCAGCTCTACATCTATAAACAGCTGCTGGTCTTCAAAATGCAAACCCAATCCTTAACTGCCAGCCCTGTAATTTTTTACCACGCTGACAGCATATATTTTTATTTTATTAAGTTTTTGCACACCCTATTTCAAATATTTTGAAGGAGCACTTGGGAGGCACAGGGGCTCCTTCTCATCAGCTCATTACATAAACCACACTGTTCCTAAAAAACCCAGCCAGGTAAAGGGAAAAGTGAACTAAACCCACAACAATTATTTCTCTGTCAGTAAGATGTTAGAAGCCATTCAAAGCAGATCACTGCATTCATGTACAGATACTCCTGACATGGCCCCAGCAGGGAAGTGGTGAAATTCAGGTCATATTTCATAAATACAGTAAACAAAGGTTTGAATACCATTTGGCTTTTTCAAATCTAATCTTTGAAAACCACATCCCTTTTCAATACAGCAGCAGAAGCGCTGCTCAGGAAAGTAGAACACAACACAGATATAACTAACATGTATTTTTAGATTTATTTTAATAATGTAGTCAGTGCACTGTTTCCCCTCTTCAACAATAAGCTGCAGGGTTTATCTCTGATCATCTCAAATATTCAGCTCTTCCATTGGAAAAAAACCCTTTGAAGAACAAAAACTTGGAACCTTTAACGTAAGTGTTTACATATCTCAGCATTTTTCACATTTCTTCATTTAGGTCGATAAAATGCAAATTCACTCAAATCTTAACAAGTTTTTTCCTAGTGTCATGAAGACCTATCAAAACATAAATAATGTTTTTCAAGGTTTCTTCCATCCTATGACTGCCATAATATTCAAATACATTACATCACTATTTTAAACTCCAAATGATGCATTACCTTCATTTGTATACGAAATTGTAATGGGTATACAAAAACCCCTACTAGAAAGTAAAATTGAGCATGTTCAGTTGTTAAGTGAAAATTTGAGCAATTATAAATATATTAAAAGACAGTTTGCTAGTGGCCAGGTGTAGGTGTCTCACATTTTTCCCTGTTGTACATGATGACAATCCTCACTTTCCTAAATCCACGAGTCACAGCTAAACACATTTTCCAGTACCCTTAGCCCTGATTAACCAAGGAACATAGAGAAAGTACCTGCATCTTCCAATGGAACATAAAGCAATAGGATCTCCAACCACAGCTACCAAGGATTGTGCTCTTGTAATGGCAGTGTTGAGAAGTTTGTAATTAGACAGAAAACCATAATCCAAGTCTTCTGTTGAATCCTCCAGTAACTGCTCTTTCCTTTTAATTGGAGTTTGTTTATGTTTGCATGTGTGCCGTGTTCGTACTGTGCTGAGGAACAAAACTCTGAACTGTTTTCCTAAAATAAAACAAAAAACATCTCTGAGATAATTGTTGCTATTTCTGCTCCTACCACTGCCCTTGCCAGCCAGATGTCACACCTAGATGTTCTGAACTCATAGCTACACTTCACACGAAGAGCTTTATGCAAGAATAATAAGATTTAAAAATTTTAAAAGATGCACTATAAATAGCATATTCCATTACAAGAATATTTCCTCTTTAAAAAAATTACTTTTTCACCTTGATATTAATCACTCCTGAACTTTCTGAAATGTTAATTATCTTTACAGCATTGCCTATGAGTCAATAACAAATCTTGAATTTATTTATTCTACCTTAAAAAGAAATTCTCAACATTCTTGATTCATATTTTTAAAATTTCTCAAATACATGAATATCCACCATGAAAAAACAGAGCAAACCACTCACTGTCACTCAGTTACTTTATCATCTGCCTTTGTTTATTACCGACTAGAAGTGCAACCTAGCAACAGGCTATGCCTACACAAAATCCTTGTTATCAATGTGATTTCAGGAAGAAACACCTAAATTTTTAGACTCCTTGCAGTTTATTCCACAGATGGAAAAAAAAATCAGTAAAACATTTTGAGGCTAAAGCTCTGTTACATTTGTATTTGGAACTCAAAATCCTATCAGTTTGTTAAAAACATTAAAATTCTGTTAAAAACCTATGACTTTCCACAATTTCCACTCAACTTATTTTTTAAGAAAGGCTGAACTTAATTCTGAGAAAAGATAAAGATATCTTTTTGAGAAAAGATACATCTCACATCCACTGAGATGAATAAACTCCATCTCACATCTCGCATCCATCAACTGATAGCCAACGTTGGAGCAACATCTGTATCACAGCTCTCCTTTTGCTCCCACGGCTTGAGGGCAATTTTTTGTAAACTCTAGGGTGATTTTATTAAGTTATTACTGCAGCAGACACATTTCCCCTTGGCCAGCCCAGCTGCTCACCCTGCACGTTGAGCACCCTCTCCACGCTGACGTCGGACAGGCGCTTCTTGCGCAGCTCGGCGCGGATGCGGAACACCTGGTCAGCGTACGGGGTCACCACCCCGATGCTGCCATCGTCCAGCTTGCCCCAGGCCACTGGCCACTTCCTCCTCAGCTCCTCCACACGCTCCACCACTTCAAACACCTTGGGGAAAAGGCAGGATTCTTAAAAGTTATGTCCCACCGAGGATCGCTCTTTGATATGGAAAGGGAGTTGGAGCTTTAAGGCTTTGAAACACTTACGTGACACAGTGTTACACAAGCAATGATATCACTGCATCTACAGTGATACTCTAAAGTATCCTGGAGTAAAACAATGTATTCACTATACAGCACCCTTTTTTATCAGGAAGTAAGTTTTCCCACAAAAGTCACAGTTAAAATTATAAACTTCAAAATTACATTAATAACCTTAATTTTCATTCTTAGGTTCTTACAAAAATGTCAAGTGCGCTAGGACCTCTCTTGCCATACTTCAACTTATTTCTGTAAGTAAATGTACTGCCCAAATCGCTATAATTTAATTTTTATCCTGCATTTGATATATGTCATCTTATCATGTCTGATAACTCTAGACACAGCATCCATTTACCAGAGCACAGTGATCTCCCATTCCAAAGGATACCATTGGGAGTTTCAGATCATTCACCAACTGCTAGTTCCTCTCTGTGACATACTATGAAAAGTGCTACCTGAGAAGACTAACGTGTAATAAAACCTGAAAACCTCCCCCTGTGAGGAGACAGCCTCCAAGTAACCTCCTGCCAGACAGCTCATTTCAACACACCAGAGGTGCTGCACTGCAAAAGGCATTTCTGAGTAATCTTATAGAAGGATTGTGATTCCTTTTTTTTTTTTTTTTCAATTTTTTTTCAAATAAATATTTCTCCAGCTATTTAAAGGATGATAAATCATGGTGCTGTTTTCCTACAGCATCACAAATGCAAGCTCAGCCTATTAAAGAAAAAAAAATCTCTTAATCCTTAAAAAGTTACAAATAGTTTATTTTTTGCAATTTCAGAGGACAGTGAAAATATGAGACTGCTTTTAAGAAAGTCCTGAATATTTTTGTGACATCAATTCTTGCATTTAAAAGCCAGCCCTATTGACAAAGGATATTAGAATAAACTTTGATAGCTATAAAATCTGTAGCACAAAAATAATGATCTTTTGTAGGTATTTTGGCAAGATTCTCTGGAAGTATATAGCTTCTGGGTATGTATTTAGAATTAATACCACATAGGGAAATTTTAAAATGAAGACCAACAAGGGAAAGTGCATTTCCCAGAATAATTCTTAATATAGGCATCAATGAACCACAAGATGCCCCAATGCAAACATCCATTAAGGGTCAAACAGAAAAAATCTCCCTCATCATCTAATTCCAGTTTTTCCTGCTGGTGTTTAAGGAGCCGTTGTCCTTCATTTCTGCCTGTGGCCATTAATGACTCACAGTTTTCAGACAGTTACTTGGCCACTGAAGATATTTTTAGGTCTTTTACAACTTTTTTTTTTTTTTTAATGGCAAAGCAATCCAAGTAGATTAATGAAAGCAGTCAGGTGTCCAGAAGTCATTGGAGCTTCTTATTTAAGAAGATACTTTAACACAGCAGAGAATGTTTAACAGCAGCACAACAACAGCAAACAGGTTTCAAATTGCGCAGCAAAGGAACCCCACTATGATCAACAAGGGGAAACAGGCAACTCTGCAGTGCTTCATAACAAGCACTACCCAGAAGTTCCTCCTAAGCTTATGAAAATCACTGCTATTTCTTTGATTTTCCCTCCCTCCCCTAACTGGAGGTGACTGGAAAAAGGCATCTTCCACTATGAAAAGCATTATCAAGTCAGAAGGTGGGAGGTGGGTGCTGCTGCATGTGTTTGTTTTTGTGGGCTTGGGTTGTTTGGTTCTTTTAAACACAAGGGAAGGAATGAGAATGAAAGTAATTTTTGAAAAATACCAATAAATCTACATGAAACAAACAGAGAATAAGTTCTCACCTAAAAGAATCTCATCTGCACATTATCAGTTAGACACTGATCCTAAACATATTAAAGGAAATGTGAAATGTTACTCCAGAGGACTCTTATCTGAGTGGGAACATTTCTACAACAGTCAAAGAAATCTAAGTTTTACTTCAAATTGCAGTTACTCTCAGTTGCTAAGATACATCTATCAGAATGTCACATAAATTATCAAGAAAGACAAATCTTCTCTCCTGAAGAATGAGCCTGGAGAATGAGATGCAGCTTACAATTTGCAGAGAAAAAAAGAAGGTAAATTAGTGGAAATGTTTACTACAATTGCAATTTTCATTACATCATGTTTAGCAAACTCCATGTTCCACTCTCCTAGTAGAGGACAATTTATGTCTTCCACCCACACTGAGCATAAATCAGTAAATTTGGGGGAGTGGAGCTTTAAAAAAACAATCAACAGTAAAAGCAAAGAAGAGTTACCTCTGCATTATTGTAAAAAGCTGTACTATTTTTTTCTTGCACATCTTCTCCACGTGCTGTGAAGAAAGTCAAAGGGTAGAAATCTTTGTGTGCTGGCTGCTTTCCACTTGCCATCAATTTGCCTTCATAGAAAAGTTCAGATGTGTAACTGTAACGAGGCAAAACAGGGTAAAATGTGGAGTCTACACATGAGCTCACTGATGAAATATGCAAATCTCCCTGATGAAATATGCAACCACAAAATACTTCATAAGGAAAACAGAACCACTGATTACTATTCAGCATCTTCAAATGATTTCTCTGAACTGATATTTCCCTTCTACAGACACAGCAGAAGGCACTAAAAATATGCTTCTCCAACACTTTTTCTATAAAGGCTGTTTTTTCTTCTCATCTAAAGCTTGACAAAGTTATGAACATTCTCACTGATGTTTCACTCAGAAGTTTTGATAGCTGGAAACTGGGCAAAAAGAACACTTGCTGTCTGGCACTGGTTATTCCCCAGGCTGGACAATGAGCTTGCTCATGTCACTTAAGAGTTATTGAACTTGGAAGATAAATTTACTACAGATTTCGTGTGCACTGAGCACGACGCAAGCCAAGCGTTCAGCTGTCAACCAAGCTTTTCTTCTGAGACTTCTACTCCAGGCTCATCTATGTTGCTAGAGACCAGAAACACAACCAGAACAGAGTTCCTCTGCTGGCAGCAGCCATTCCAGCAGCTGGCTGACTGAAAAAGAAATGAGGCAAGAACTATTTCATGGTGAAAAGTCGGAGGGAAAAGGCAAACTGAATGGAATGAGACAAAAAGGCAGCAAGGAGTGTTGTAAATGATGTATGCTATTGCACAGTAGAGCTAAATTAATGCACTGGCTTCCAGTAATGAGTGAATTTTGGTATCATCTCACTTTCAATGCTCAGCCTCCAACCTTAACGTTCTTTGGATATCACTCAGAGGCTGCAGAAACCTGAGTAGAGCCTGACATGAAGACAACCAAAGCAGGAGACGGTGCAGCTGGTGGGTCCATCCAGTTCTTCCAGGATTCCAGCTACTGCAGCTTAAGATGGAAACAGTTGCTCATGGAAAAGCCACAGAAATTTGTCTGCTACAAAATCACCATCAAAGCACTGCAGCCACCCCTGACCTGAGCTGGCTTACCCTGAACAACCATGAAGAACACTGGGCTCCTCTCTGGGTTAGGCTGCAGCAGTCACTCCCCAGCAGCCAGGGGGCAAAACTAACCATCTCTTCTGCAAATTAACTTTCAGTAATGAGATCTCATTAAACAACAAAACTTTTCTGTATGAGTTGTTTTTTCCAATTACAGCTCCAAAGTCAGGCTGAATTAATGGCTCCTTCTTTCCTCTATTTCTCATGGTGTCTCTGCTTCAGTGAGGTAGAGATGATTAATGAGCCCTTCATCTTCCTACACTTCTGTCCTAAGTGTCGTGGTCCCATTTGTCAGGGGAAATTCCACAATACACAAAAAAAGAGACTTGAGATATCTCCTAAAGGGACCACCATGAGAGTGTTCAGCTGGTTTTACCTCACACAGCAACACTTCCCAGTGGAATTGGGCACACTGGACTTTCACCAGAGATCCAACCAGCCCCAGTGGTGTTTCTGCATCCTCACCTCAGTGTTCAACAAAGTGGATCTTTCTTGGAACTCCCTGTCTGAACTCCAGCTGCTGAAGTGAATTTTCATGATCTTTCTGAGGTAAATGACATGGAAGTGATCTCTAAAGAAAAGATGAAGTGATCCCTTCCTTTACAGATGTTCTCTCATTTCAAACTCAGAAACTCAAAATTGGGCAAGAAATTCAGCAGCACTCAGCCTTTAACTACCAAGTCCATAAAGTGAAGACAGATCAAGCTATGTAAAAAAAATATTTTACAACTTCACTTTTGATTCCCCAGAGCACTTAAATATTTTTGCCTTTGCTTTGAACACAGTGATAACCTAATTAGTATGACTGGATACCAACATAATATTCCTCAGTACATATTTGAGCCAGGATTTAAACTTTAGCATTTTTCCCCATGATTGCACTTATTCTTTCCAGCACAGCTCATGGATGAGCTCATTACACTGGCAGCCATTAGTTTATCATAGCATAAAAATGCAAACCCTCTGATTAATGTGTCTTGAAAGAAGTAATAAAAGATGTCAACAGTAAAGAAACATGCTCAAAATTTGACCTATTTTTTCCATTCACAGTTGCATATCCATATGTTCCTTACATTGCCCACAGCTTACCACTCCAAGACAATCCACCCCAGTAAATCTAAAATTCTGAAATGGTTCAAAGAAGCACAGAGCCTATACACTAAACTGCTGGGTGGTTAAAAAGGGAAAGTTGGCTCTTCTTTGGTTTAGTGTGCAAGCAGCCAAAGCACCCCCACCTGAATGAGGGCTCTGTCCCACAGCCCTGGCAGCTGCTCTAGGAGTCTGAATTACCACACAGAATTACTAATTAACTTTGAAACAAGTAAGATTTCATGACAGAAACACTCCAGCTGTGCTTGGCTCTTTGGTTCACTCGCAGCAGGCAGAAGAAGCACATGATAGAGTGAAAAAGTTCACACCTACTTGATGATTGCTTCATGGGAGCGATAGTTCTCACAGAGCAGGATCCTGCACGGGAACTCGGCAGGGTAGTGCTCGTAGAGCCGGTCGAGCAAGGAAACATGAAGGTTTCTCTCCCTGGCAAATTCACTGTAGACAAAAGGACTGAGCTGTAATAGACACACACACACAAAGAAAATGTAACTAAATGGGTGGACTCGGAATTTCATGCTCCCAACACATGTATTTGCATCAACCCAAAAATGAAACCTCCCTTTCACTGGACATTCATCATTGGAAGACACAGAGACCATGGTTATTGCAAAGAAATGCTCCTGCCTCCTAGAAAAGTAACAAAAGACCAGCATGGTCTTAAAGGAACAATAAAATACTCCATAACTATGCAAAGAGCCCTTCTATTTACATTTAACACTCCCAACTGTATTTAGAATGACTTTACACCATTATTCTGACAACCAGTTCTACAATTAAGTTATTACCACAAATAGTACAAATCAGAAAACAAAGAAATTTTAGTACCATTTAAAAATTTAAATAGAAATGTTGTTGAAAAAACAAAAACCCAGTAACCTATTTACTGCTACACTAAACTCCTACTGGGCTTGTTTAACAATAAAACAAACATCTACTACAGCAGGAAAAATAGAATCAAAGAAGATGAAAATGAGATTCTTAAAATACAATTTCCAAGTGCAGAAATTAAGCCAATCTATTTTGTCATTCTGAATTCATATGCTTCAGCTACATATTAGTTTTTAAAATTTAAATACTGGACACCTGATAGAGGATCTTCTGTAAGACCCTGAGCTATAGAGCAGCCTGAACCACACAAGCCCTGGGAGGAATTCATCCACACAGATGGGCTGATGAGATCAAGCCTGAAGTAAGAATTCCAAACTCTTGAAAAGCATTTTGAGAGCAGTATTTAAAAAGTACTACCCCAGTCCTTGGCATTACTAATATCACTGAAATTATCCATTAGTATTAAATTATTAGTGGCAACACCATTCTGAGTTTGTTACTGTACCAAAGCAAACCTCCACCCTACTGCTACTGAGAGATGCAAAGAGAATTAAAGGCAAAACTATAAAAACAAATAAATCTGGCCTAAATCAATAAAGCAAGTAAAGCTGACTTTTCCAAGCATGCTTTCTCATGCCTACAGGCCAAAAAATGACAGGCATAATCAGTGTTTTAAACTCTCCAAACCAAGCAGCTCCCAGGCCCTTTGCAGCAACATAAAAGCACTGGCTAGTTTCAGCTTCCCATTTCTCACTTGTTCAAATCTTCACCAGATTAGATGCTTCTAATAAAAATTTAAAGTTCTCTCAATCCTAATTCTCCACATCCTTGAATCCTTTTAAAAATCAAAAGGGAATACAGTCATAAACTCCTGACTGTAATAAATATCCTCATATCTTAAATAACATCCCTGGAATTCTCCTTGGCTTCCCCATCTATTATATGATTGTTGCAGATAAATAACTTAAATAGATAAATACAAATATTATGCATATGCACTTCATACTCAAAAATTGCATAGCTCTTACCTGCATATGGTCTCCAGCCAAGACAATTCTTGTGTTTTTGTTAGCTAATGCTAGAGGCATAATCGTTTCACACTCCATAGCTTGAGCAGCTTCATCTAACAGAATGTGTGTAAAAAACCCTGTAAAACAGAGATATCAGCAAATAAATGAAACTTGAAATTTGATAAAACTAATATTGAAAACAAGAACTTGAACTTAACATTCTGTATTCTGATAGTAACCAAAACTAGAATTTAAAAAAGTATAGCTTACACAAATTAATTTCTAGCAGCTACAGAAAACCACACAATTTTCACACCCATCAAATGACCAACAGTGGTTGGACCTGGTTGCCAGTGACATTAACAGGAGCCCCCAGGTCTGCCTCTTTCTTGTGATACACATGAAATTAAAGACATGTTTTATCTGAGCCCTCCTTACCCCAAGAAGAAATATCTCTTGGCAAACCATCCCTCAAGAGGTTTCTCAAATCTCAAAGTTATTTTGCCACCATGAGACCTGAAGAGCTATGGACAGTGACAAGGAATTCTTCATGTACTTGAGTCCTAGTAACTATTTTATATACTAAAGTTCCCATTAAAATTGCACACATACCTGAGGACTTTGCTGGTTATGGGCTTAAAGGAATGTTGGGGGGGAAAAAAGGAACAGAAGTTGAAGGAAAATTTAAATTCAATCTTATGATAATATTGGACCAAAAGTTTGGTGGGAATCTATGCACTGGAGAACATGCACGTGAAAAAAAACTTGGCCACTGTAGACTTATATTTTATGAAATCTAAACTCAGGACAGGTACAGAAGTGGTTTTATACACTGATGTTTGTGATATATTAAGGTTTAAAACAAAGTATTAGAGGACTTAGTGCACCATCCAATTCAGATTACATACATAAAAATGTAGCAATTTTCTTTGGAAAATACAAATTTCATACAGCTGCACACACATTGCTAAGGCATGACTGTACACAGCCCGCTGCCAAACAAAGCAGCTATTTCTATCTAAAGACCCAAAAATATTTACCATAAATTCCGTATTAGTTTTCTTTGTTGCAACAAATGCTTAAATGTAGCTATAAACAACTAATCCTAACAACTTATGTAAAGAAATTCTTCTATGTTCTCCAAAAAGCAGATGGATTTAATTTGGAGATCAGGAAAATAATAAACCCTAAGCAGCCTCTGCCCCAAAAAATCAGTCTAATATATTTCAGTTTAGAAAACAACCCTAAATGTATCATGTTAACAAAGACAGGGCTTGTATGTGTGGGAGTTGCTTGAAAAGCTAAACAATTCACAAAACAAGGGAAAAAAGCTCTCTGTTATTTATGCTTACATGCTCCACTGAGTAATGACCTTAATGAGCATAATATTCAAAGTCAGAATCTCAAACAGAATTTTCCCTCTTGGATCTCAGAAACACCAGATCATAGATAGTACTGCTTCTTTATTTAATTTATTTTTTAAAGAAGGAAAAAAAAAAGAACAAGCAAAAGGTTAATTAGAATGCCAGCAGTTTACAGCTTTGTAATAAACATTTATTCATAAAAAACCAAATGAGCATGTAAAGATCATCATCATTTACTTTATTTTTTAACAGTTCCAAAAATTGGGTAAGGGACCAACAGTGGCAGGAGGAAGATATTTCTTAAGCACGGACACTTCTTGTCTAGAAATTCTCTTACCTGGTTCAAGATCCAGCTGACATAGGTACTGTGATGTATTTAAAGTAACAACTACTACGCGTTGCTTAAGAATGTCTTCTTTCTGTGGCATCTGAAAGGTGGAATGTGTGCTTGAAATCAAACAGTACTGATGCACAACTGGGTGAACAGTCTTTACCCAGCGATTTCGGAAATATACCCTAGGAAAGAAAAAGGGGCTTATTTTCCATGAGCTTTGAACACAGCCTCATATTTCAAATATTTCAAACACTAATATTCTGTTTTCTGAAAAATATACATCACTTTCAAGAAGAAAACGGCACAACTATGCAGAATTACATGCTAAAATGTCTTGGATTTACCTTCTATTATTGCAGCGCAGTTTTACATACATGAAGAGCTAGCACGTTTTATTTCACATACAGACATCTGTAAATTCTTCAAATATTTATGTCCTGTCATCCTCACATCAATGCCTTTTTAATATTAAACTTATAATAAACTCATTTTTAAATAAATATTTGCTGACCTGAAATGTAACTATAGCCCAGAGTATGGAACTGACAGTGGTCTGCACATCTCAGCCACTGCAGCTGATATATTAAATATATTCAAATCCTGTTGTTCCTTTCACCCATCCCATGTGTTGCCTGAATTCTACAAATCAAACATGAGGTGGATTCATCTTTTTATCATACGGGGCCATAACTGTGATACTCTGGATAAAAGAATGGGAAAACAGTGCCAGAAGTTTGGCTGGAGTCTAAAATATAAGGACATTGACTGGACTTCAGACTGGACCCTTCCATGACACATCAGGTCATTTTAACCACCACCCCATGGGATCAGAGATGAATTTTTCTCAGGAAGGGATGACCTGTTACAGCCAGTTTGGCTACATGGAAGAGAAACACAGAAGACACAAAGGCTGTGCCCCAGAACACAGGGTACAAGTAACTCCACAGGGTGAACACATCCAGCAAGGAGCTGGATAAAGGTGCCTTATGACACCTCCATCAGGTGCTCCTCACCACCATAATCTCTATCAATAACTATAAATCTGAAGTAGAACCTTTAAACTATAAGAAATGACTGTACAGAAATTAAAGTTTAAATTTATTTCCAAAGATGAAATTAATTAAATTAATTTCAGTTCTAAATATGGGATTTAATGCTGTTCGGTTTATCTAGTCATTATTTTATTTCTCCTGCACCCATAGTTCAAATCCCAAATCATTAATAAAGTGTTTGGAAATCTGTAATTATGCACCTAATTGCAGAGCATGATTGCACTGGCTGGACTCTAGATATCACATGTCCACCCACGTCTGAAAATTACAGCTGAGCTCCATGTGATGTGAGAGAAACGAGTACTAGCATAAATCTAGTTTGTGAAGATACACTGTCCATTTTGAACAAAATTAAATTCAAAGGCACCTCAGTACCCTGAATAATTTTTGATTTGACAACACAACCAAGGCAAATCCACACTTGGAGATCAAAGGTAACTCCAGGTAAAACTGGGTTCAGTGCAGGAACAACCCCCACACGCCTGAGTCATTCTCAGAACAAGAGGCTTCTAATGTTACCCCCACAGATTTATTTCTTCTCAGCTATCAAAGGGATGAGCTTTATTTGATAAACTGTTATTACACCAAGTCATGGCCTAACATCTACAACAAGGGAGCAAGATAACCCCTGCTCCACTTATCCCAGCTTTTTATTCCTCAGCTTTTGTGTGCTTCACTTTCCCAACCTTAACTGAGGTTATACTTACCCAGCACCTCACAGGAGCACTGTGAGCATTACTGAGTTTATTGGGAGTTTATGTTTGTAAAGCACTTTGAGATTCTTGGATGAAAGGTGCTATTGAAATGCAAAATATTATGGTTATTAGACATTATTATACCATGCACTGTCTTTTATTACAAAAATTCAACTGTGGGTGACTCACAGATTGGCTGACAGCATTTCAAACTGCATTGCTGCTTACCCATTAATTTCTTTTATTTTGATGTGAGATCAAATAGGTATCCCAGAGCTATTATTCACCACTGGCATAAAAACACCTGACAGATGTGACTACTTTGAAAATGTCATGAGAGAAGTTAAGTCTCACTGAACAAGGACTTTCTTTCTCAGGTGCAACTCGGGCTAATAAAATCACCCATAATTTCATTATTAGATGTTTTTTCCTATAAGGTGGAAGAACCAATTACAAAAATGGGGTTTACCAGCTTAACACAAATCATAACATTTCACCCTGCAACGTGCCCTTAACTTCTGATTAAACAAAAGACTAAACTTCTAAAATGTTTCATCTGAACGCTGCATGAGCAGAGTCCCTGAACTCCAGCAATCAGGTAGTTACTAATCAAAACACTCATTAGCACCCACAACACATTTATTATTATTATTTGGGTACAAAGTGGGAAAAAGCTGCAGCCACTTTGTACCACTTCGTTCTTGGTACAGAACCCAAACCCAGCCACAGCTAACACGAGAGATTTTTTTCCCATCACATGCCTCATATCAAGGCTTCAATTCTGGAGAAATGAAAATCTTGCAGGGTAAGGTTTACCCAAACCACAGGCAGTGAAATTACTGGCACATACATGGAACACTGCCTCAAAATGGAAATCCCAGAAGATTATTGATTAGGGACCCAATCTTCTGCAAACAAAGGCACTGAATATATCCACTGTATTTAATGCTTGGTTAACATGCAAGGAATCTGCATTTCCTTTGGAAATTTATTTCGAATTGTGGCATCTGGGTACCTAGAATAGAAGCCTCAATTTCTGTTGTGCTTCTCCAGCCAATGAAGCAAAGAATGCAAGAAGCTGGCAGCTGACCTGTCGGTGCTTCCATCATCTTCCCTGCCACGGCATCACAAAAGAAATTTTCCCCAACTATTCCAACTAAGTGTCAGTCAAATCAAGTAGTTCCAGGCTGGGATTGCTTCTAACCACTTAAAATGCACTTCTAAAGTGTAATAAAGGGGGAGTCTGGAGTCAGAACCTCTAAGGGAGGCTAAAAAGAGTTTCATTTGCACTCCTGTCCTACAACAGTGACTTCTTCTGGTGACTCCTTACAGCAGTGGGGACTAAACTTCAGTTCTTCAAAACCTCTTTTCCCTGTTCTGAACTTGACTCCTCTCCATTCAGAATAGAAAGGCCAGGACTCTGCCCTCCAATAAACCCTTCTCGGATACATCCCTCCTCCTCAGCTTTGGTGCTGTTACTGCTCACCTGAAATCCCTCAAGTAAAAAGAGCACAAAAACTCAAAGGGAGAGGAATCTAGCAGGGTAATTTCATGTCTCTGTTAAGAGACAACTAAAAAAAATAAATCTAACTAGTCCCAAGAAGACTAAAGGAAACTTTAAAAGCACCTGATTTCCTTCTTCCATTTCTTTAAATCCATCTCCAAAGAGAGGCTCATTCTCACAAACAAATACATTCCTTGAGATGCAGAAACCATGTGAAAAACCTGTCCTACAGCTTGAAAGTTGTCTTTTTTAATCCCTTTTTCCTTTAAGGATGGATAAGATGGAAGCTAGAGTTTCAAGAAAAAGGTCACTGGGAGAAGAGTAATTTATTTTCCAAACTAACATTTGCTAAGATGAATTCCTCTTTCAGTACAAGAACTCATTTGGAAAAAGGGTCAATGGTCTTTTTAAACCTGCTGGTGGTTTTTGGTCTAGGTTGCTGTTTGCTTTCTTTTTTAATTCAACTCTGGCTCCTACAGGTTATTTTTTATAACCTGGATAATTCTCAGCTAGCAGCCACATACTAAAGCTACCTGGTTCCAGGATGTATGCTGAACTTACACATGAATGTTATGATCAAAGTAGTAACAAAATTAACTGAAGGGGTTTCAGTGAGACATTTTTAACAGAATCACCTTATTTCTCGACATTGCTGAACTGAAGATATTATTTTTACTTATTCCTAAGCAAGACCATGCTTAGGAATAAATAAAAATACTCAATATACAAATAAAGTCTGGATCAACCTCTTTCTTTTTCCCTTAGTATTCAATATAAAACCAGTGTATGGAAACAACTAAATCTGAAATATGCAAGTAAAATAATACTAAATTAATATTATAAAAATTCCTCAACCACTGCCCAGCAATATACAGAGGAATTGCTGCTATCTGCTTGCTGGAGTTTTTACGAGAGGGTAATAATCTGAATTCTCCTGCTACAGTGCTCTCCTACCTCAGCACCCACCTCCAGAAGGTTCCAGCAGCTGATGGAGACAGGCACATCCACAGAGTAAAAGAAAATACAAATCAGGAGCCAATTACTCCCTCTTCCAGCTCTGACTCACCATCTAAAGGTGCCTGGCTGCCCCTGCACACTAAAAATCAGGTGTCACACCATCAAACAGAAGCACTAAATCCAGGCTCTCTCCTCCCAGCTGTAGCTTGGGTTTGGGTTTCATTCCTTCAGAAACATTTCTGCATTCATTTACATAAGTATATGAAATTGTTTCAGTGTCAAGTTTCTCCAGTAAAAGGCAGATTTTGGAGTGTGCCCCTAATACAGTTGACTCATCTAATCAAACCCAGGGGCATAGGTTTTTTCTGGGTAATAATTTGTTTATGGGCATCAGGACTATGAGAATTTGGCCTTCAGGCTTCACTGGTATTTCATTTAAGTGCAGAAGTTAGATTTAACATAAATTCTCACTGTTCACTCTGACTTTGTATTTTCCAAAGGGCACAGGAAGTTATTTTAATAAGAGATAATACAAATTTATAACATGATATTTAAACAAAAATCCCCACAAACTGTACTTTTCAAACTTTTATGTCACATCACTGACAGGATAATTTATTTAATGTACATCTTACCCATGGAAATATCTACATGGTTTTCAGTACAAAACATTAAATAATTTAGCTCTCCTTCTTTAAAACAGCATAAATATTATAAAATACTGTGTTGCTCCCCACTAAGCCAACTCATCACTTGTACAGTAAATAAGGGATAAAATCTACAGCAGTGTTCAGTTATTTAGAAACACAACGAATTCTGCAAGCAGCACATCTACCTTGAATAATTAACTGCTTCCACTCCACTTGATGCTTCCTTTTAAATACTGCAAGAGGCTCAGATCCCCCTGTTTAATCTAACAATAATGATTTTAATTTGAAAACACACCTTTACAACAGTCTATAAGGGAGGTACATCCATAAATAATTTTGAACTGGGAGTCTCACACAGCTCCAGTTTGGATTCAGAAAAATTGACCTTTAACTCCTGCCAGAGCAGGTTAATGCACTTTGTGCTCAAACAACATTATCTGTCAGATTTTTTATTTGAACCATACATTGTGGATCCATTAACACATACACACAACTCCAGAGGTGCCTCCATTTTCTTAAACTTCAATTTTTTATAGAGGTGTCCTGACTATTTGAACAGCATCACACAATCTACAGTAGCACTTTCTGAAGGCTTTATAACAAATACTACAACAATAACATTTAATTTCAAACATTCAGTGACTTTTAAATTATGTGCTGTGATTCTCTTGGCAAATACACAAATAAATTTTAACCTTAAGAAATATACCACTTTTTATGTTTTTCATATTTCTGAGACTGGACTGCACAGTTGAAAGCAAGGCAGCAACAACCTGGCAACAATAAAACTGTATTTAACTCCTTGCACTGTTAAATCACACTTCAATATTCCCAAAAGGGTCAATTACACACATTTTTTCCCTTCAGAAAATTCAGACTCCATAAAGTTTTTCATCCCAAAGTGCTTTACAAATCACCTTAAGACAATCTGTTAAAATACAACCAGACCAAAGACATCTTTTAAAAATAACACTGCCTTCTTTCCCTTGGCCAGACCCTCAGTGTCTGTAAAATGTCACATGGCAACCAAAGCCAACAGACCTAAGAGAATTTACACCTGTTGCAAATGTAGCCTTTTCACATAACTTCATTGGCTTTACTGACATTGCATAAAATATAAGTCCAGGATGGCTTTTAATAGCTAGCAAGTAAACAGAGTCATTTTCTTAGTAATATTATCAATTCACCAACTGGCATTCAGAAAATGATGCCCATAATTTAAAAAAGTATATATACACACCAAGTTAGCAGTATAAAGTATACACTGTGATTACTGGGCAAAATGTTCCCAGGAGCAGATTTATGTCCATAAATAAATCCTCCTTAACTATTTCCATGCAAGTTTACCCTCCTTGCTCTTAAGATTCCGCTTCTTTTTTTTTTTTCCTAAACCAATTTCCCTAATACACATTAAGTAAGTACATTTCAACACATAAACAATCACTTCACACTGATTTATCAGAAGAGGCCAAACTACTTTCACACATTTCTCCAAGTAAGTAGCTCCTATGACACCAAAATGTTTCTCCAAGAAGCCAGGTGGGGAGCCCCAGTTTCCAAATTAGCCTTGTAATTGTGAGTCAAAATTTTCAGAAATTAAAATACAACTAAAGTCCACTTTATTTTATCATAGTAGCTTTTAGAGGAGTGTATCAAAAGCTTGCTCATTAGGAAAGACACATTTATCAACAGAATAATAAAAGCTTAAAAAAGGATGTCTTTATTTTTATTTAACAAATGACCACAAATTATGTTACAGTACTTCACATTCCTTTTAGGCTGTTTTTAAAAGCACTGCTGGTAATGCCAATATGCTTTTACGTTTTAAATGTTCTTTAACCTTTTTTTATAGACACCTTTTCTTAAGAATAGTATTTTATAGATACATAATAAGCCTTAAAAAAATACCTGAGAGGTCTTGCCTGGGGATTGCCTGCTTCTACATATGGATGTAAATAATCCTTTATGTAGAGATCAGCAGCACTATTAGAATGGGTGCAAATGAGAATCCTGCTGGAATAAATGGATGCAAATAAAAAAGCAATGAAGAAACAGAAAACAATTCAAAGCAGTAGAATACAAAAAAAAGGAACCAGTGGCCATACTCCTGCACATTCCTCTTCATGGAACTACTCACTGACCTACTGCACTTCCCATGATTCAGCCCTCAGCTCAAACCCTTCAGTTATCAGTTATCAAACAGGTTTTCATTCATTTTGTAATTATTAATCTAGTCTTGATTTTAAAGACCAGCTTTTGTTATCTACCATGCTGCAAAACTTCCCATGCCAAGCAAATCACAGCAATTCTACACAACTTCCATTTTAATTCATTTTGTTCTAAATGGCAAATACAAACCAAGATCATAAAATTACTTTATCATCCCAAACAATGAAGGATGGCTTGGGTCTGCTGGTTTCTAAGTCGGGGGGAAATTCTGTATTTCTACCTTTGACTTGAATTTTAGCAAAAAAAAAAATCACATGCTCTGAGCTAGTGGGGTGCTGGTGTGTTCAGTGCCCCCTCTCACCTGGTGTCCTGCTGCTGGAGGATGTGCTTGACTGCCTGAGCCAGAGTGAAGGTTTTTCCTGTCCCATAGGGACCGATGATAAGAACAGGAGGCAGCTGTATGGAGAGTGGGGTGGTGATAGCCAGAACAGCCTCTTTCTGCTTCGCGTTCAGCCGAGGGTCCAACTGCTCATCCCATTGCCTGTGCAAAGGAGGCCACTGAGGTTACAAACAGGAGCTCTCACAACCCACTGCCAGGCAGAAATTAAATCAGGGACGGTTTCCAAAGCGTTTAAAGAAACTGAAGAGCCTTTACAGAGCTGCTGTGTGGATTGTGTTGCTGAGGCACATGAAACAAACCAACAAATCTAGCAAAACAATCACGTTTTAATCACAAAAATTTGCTATTTGCAATCAATCAGTTGTGGAGTGGGGTTTCAATCTATTCTCAATTTGCATCATCCCACCTAACAACAGTTAACCTACAGAGCACACATTCTAGAAGAAGGACATACTGCACCATTCCCTGATAACAAAAGCAGGGAAACATACTATGATTTTTCTACTATTATCATGTAAATAAAAGTTCCATTAGTTATGTTTTTTCCCTGCAGCATTTACACTGTTAACTTTAAAAATAACCAGTTATACAACCCAGAGCTTGGTAGAAATTATCTAAAATCAAGTTTAAAAACTACTGGCTACCAATTAACTACAGACTTCACTTTTTTTTTAGGATCATCAGGGCACATACCTCTAATGGGAAAGCAGTCTTAAAAAAAAAGATTTTTGTTGTAAGCAGACAGTGATGCCAGCATTGGGAGGAAGATGCTTTCAGAAAATTCCAATGAGCATAAGAAGTTAAAGATTTCTAGACAGAGTTTTTAATATTCCCACCGACAGATTTAAAAGTAGACGTGCATAGTAAAAAACACCTGTCACTGCTGCACATATGGCCATACTTTAGTAATGTGATCTGCTTTGGTACAAGCACCACACTTCTTACAGACTGGGAAAGTTTCTCTTCAGAAGTAGTTAGCAACAGGGAGCAAGATCAAGAGGGAATTGACTGAATTTTAACTTTTAAGATGCCTATGAAAAACAAGCTGGAAAGAGACTAAGAAATACAGGAAAGGAACAGGGACATAAAACAGACATAGAAGAAAAACAGGAACAACAGTTTGGAGTTAGTTTGACTTTTAAGGAAGGACAAATCAAGCCACCAGATGGAACTGATTTAAACTGAACTATAATCATTACATATTTTATTTATGTATACAAAAAAATACAAAACATTTTACCAATGTGCAACTGGTATGTACATAGAACATAAAAGTTCTATCCTACTTGATGTACCTCCTTTTTATTGAAATCACTGCTTACTTCCAAACTATTCTCAAACACTATTTCCTTGTAAGATTCACTCAAAACCTAATTAAGTCAGGGAACAGATTGTCACTGACCTCCATTAGCTTTGTAGTGTAACTCTAAACAGAACCTATTCCCTTCTTCCTCTCAGTGCTGTCAAAGCTCTGATGCACACAGTGAGCATCCCACCAGAACACTGATCCCACCCTTGTACTGGATCTCTTCTTACAGTTCCAGAGACAAACTATAATTTTTCCAGTGTTTTTTTGTCATACAATACACTCACTGTCTCAGCTTTCTGACAGACTGTTTTCCTTTTAATGCCTGGGCTATCTCCAGATTTGTCCTGCATCACAATCACACTCCTAATTTTCACCTTCAAGACCCCACACGACTCCTCCCAGGCTGTGCAGACTATCAGTTCCACATTCCTCTCATTTCCCTGCTCTCCAAGCACAGAAACCTCATGCCTCTTTTACCAAGAGCTAGAACACTGACCATATTCCCTGAGCCACACAGCCTCACATTTTCCTCCCTAAGCTTCCTCTTCCAGACAAACTATTTTCACTGCATCAGCCTTAAGTTTCTTTACAATTATTTATATAACACAGGGGTTTATAATTTCATAAAGGAAACTCCGAGATGCGTACAGAAAGAATCTCTGGGCTGCTTGCAAGCAGAGGGCTGGTCCTTTAGGAGTCATTGCCACACCTTGCATACCACACCCTCTGGGATATGTCCAAATCTGGGCTCACTGCAGCTCAACAAGTGCTAATGGATCAGCCCTTGCAAATTGGACTCTGCACTCTTGGGACCCTGCGGAGCACTCTTGGGACTGGCACTGCCATTCCTATAAAGTACAGTGTTTTCAGAGGAGGGCAGCAGCACAGAAATTAACAGCAGCAGGTTTGTTCTCTGCAGCCACAGTACAACTGTGATGCCTCCAAACCCCCAGCTCAGCCCCAGGGAAAACCACCCAGTGGGTTCTGGGCCTGGGAGGATCATTCCCCTTGTTTTATTCAGCACAGTTTCCCTCCCCCCTCACCACTAATGAGGAGCAGGCTTATTTCCTGTTTGAGGACAGATTTCAGCCATCTGCTCTGAGAAATTCAGAGCTGCATTCCCACCCAACCTTTGATTTTAAAGTGTTTGTGTACCTGTTGGGACTCCAGGGTATGGTGGGAGTCATGCTGACATCTGGAAACAAAATGCCGTTGTCCTTAATCCTGTCCAAGGCATAATGCATTTCACAGAGGGGTAACCGGTTCAACTGGAACTGAAGCTCAACCTGCACAACAAACCAATAATAAACAGACAGGTGAACAAAAATGGGCATTTAGAAAATGCCCATTAGACTCTGCTGTACATTATACATGTTTATCTTCCTGCACACCACTGGCTCTCAGAAGAAAACAGCAAACAGCGATCAATCCAAAAATCTGTGATAAAATTAACTTGCTTTTATTTGTTATTGTTTAGAATCAAAGATAAATACAGCATTTTATTTAATTTAATTTTGTTGGTTTACTTTTAAGATTTGATTCCACTGTACTTTCAGAAAAAAATTCAAGGGAAAGCATTCTTGGATTTTTTTTTTTAAATACAAAAAACACTCCTGGAAAATACTGTTGTCCTAAAACATTGTTTTTACTAATGTAAACTTTCATCTCTTATTGTAAGAACAACCTCAAGAAAATGTCAAGCCAGAAGTTTTACCATATCAACAAATTACATAAATCAGCAGAGATAAACCCCAAACATTATTTCTAGTCAAACACTCTGGAATAGCATAACCTGTCATTTTCGTTCAATTATTACGACACCCCAAAAGTTAATTTCTAATAATTAGCTGCTCACATTCTTGGTTTTGTTCTCTCAATTACTGGTGTTTCAATGCTAGTAAATAAAAGATATTGCTAACATAAATTCTGGTACAAAGCCAGAAACATCCTGCAGAGCACTTAACACTCCTGATTCAATTCAGAACGGAACAATGGATAGTGAAAGTAGTTGACACATACACACACACTGAAAGGGCAAAGAGAAAAGTACATTCTAAATTTGAACAAGGGATAAAAGCAGCTCCTGGGGAAATTATTCATAAAAACAGTTCACTCAGATTATCATTTACACTGATTTAAATTTGCAATAATGAATCTCTCCAGAAACAAATGAATCTGATCGGAGTATTATGCCGAAGAACTCCACATTCACAAGAGAAGCCTTTAGACAAAATTTGACACAGATCTGCACTAAAAACAGTATAAAAGCACCAAAAACTGCTGAAGAACTTCAAGAGACTAATACACATTTTTAGGTTTATTTCCAAAGCACTGCTATCACTACATATTTATGTAATTACTGTGCTACAAATCTAATAAGCATTTTTGATTAAACAGGAGTAAGTCTCTGTCTGAGATTTACAATGAGTGTGAATATGTTACCAACAGCAGCCACATCGCTGCAACCTGTCTGGAAAAGCACACCCCATTTACCTGGAAGTAGCAATTATTTAACAATTTCTATGGCCATCTGTAGCGAGAGATTCCACATCCACCTGACAGAAGCTGGTTCTGTCCTAGCAATGAGGAGATGAGAAGAACAGCCCCAGAGCAGAGATGACTGAATCTGGTGCATCAGCACCATCCCAGCTGAAGGTGCAGCCCCCGTGTCATCCCAGAGAAAAGCCATGGAGGTGGCAGTCATTCCAAATGTACCCCCATGCCCATACTGCTCTCAGATCTAACCATTTTCTCCTCTAGCACTCACTGATCTGATGTTAGCCCATTCTTACTTAATCACACTTTATTTTCATGATAATTAGTGCTACCAACCAGAAAGTTCAACAAACACAAAGCAATACTAGAATATATTTTTACAATTATCTTTTTTGACAACTTATATAAAAACCTTAAGAAGTCCTTGACAGTTAAAAAGGAAGGACAGATGGAAGGAAAAGAAAAGTGATCACTTCTCTTTCAAAGCCATATAAACTCCCCTTAGGAACCTTCTCCTACGGAGGAGAATTCCCCATATAGAGGAATAATTTATTCTTCTAGATTTAACTGCTTGTTGTACCTGACACTCCTTTATCTACCCACAAAGCCCCTTTCCCACCACAGGGATCATTCTGGTGTACCAGTAATGTTTACTACTTGCAGATCATCTCCTTCAAAAGGCTTTGTAAATTAGCATTTTTTTTCCTCCTCTTATTTCAGTATTATAGTGCTCATATCATTATGTAGCATGTAAAATCAACACTAGTTTTGCTGTAAATAAACAATGTTTGCTTGTATCCCTGCAGAGTGTAGCCATTAACTTTCCATCTCTGGCAGATATAGAGATATTAAATATTCATCTTGACTACCACATTTTACAGCAAGATGTACAACCATAAGTCTGAAGACAAGGGCAGCAACAAATCTGACAGCATTAAGCACGGAGCTCACAGAGGTGTTTGGAACTGCCAAGAAAACTTTTTTTTAATAAGACACAAGAAAATTCAAGAATTCTTTTTCCACCCCATGCAATTTGTGGCACCCAGCCCCTCAGCCCCATTCTGCACAGCAGGGCTGGTACTTCTCAGCAGTGACAGCACAGCTCATCCTGTCCCATGGGCACCTCCAGCTCCTCCCCAAGCTCTGTCCTACCCATCCCTCCCTGGGCAGATTTGTCCCCCAAGCACATCCTGCAGAGGTTTGGGAAAGACTGCCACTCAAATGGCAAGGGTCCCAAACTCCTGGTTGGATCTATCCAAGGAAAAATATCTTTGCCCAGACAGACCCAAGGCTGACAGAAAACCACGCAACCTAACGAGGGTAATTTAAATGCAGAAAAATTGTGATGTTCATCTGGGTGACACTTTAACAGCCTCTTCTGGGAGTCTAAACAAGGTGCCTGGCATTAAATATCTCCTATCATCTACCTGCATTCACCACTTTCTTAACAGCTTGTGATTTGTTTTGCTTTTAATGCTGCTTGGACGGAATCAAATAGTTTTATTTGCTGTTGCAGAGCACTGAATGAGGCCACCTGGGAAGGAGAGGCATGTGACCTGCTTTAATATACATTCCACAATCAGAAAACAGTGGGAATGGAAGTTAATCCATTGCCAGGTTCACAGAGTAGGTTGAGACAGTAGAGAACAGAGTAGAGAGTAGAGAACAGAGGAACCACTCCAAAAATAAAAGTGTGGCAGCAGCCATGGTGCTTTAAAGTTCACCACCCCACCTTTAGGAATGGTTTACCCGATAAAAGCAGAATTGTGTCTTTATTATAGTTAAGCCAGAACAGCAGGTAAACAAGGCACCACCAAGTTTTCTGAGACTAATTATAAGGAAAAAAAAAGGAAAGAAACCACCCAACTTATCCAAAATCCACAGAAATCAAAGCAGTTTTATCAGTGTTTAAGAATCACACAGGGAATATCAACTCTACTGAGGAGAGCAGCAAAACCTTCAGCACCTTTAACAAAAACTCTGCACATCCAAATTACAACCTCCTCACTTCTAAACTGAGGATTGCTTTCCAAAGTTTCAGTTAATATTAATCATTAAAAAATTCCTCAGAATTAAAATTCATTCAAATATAGGTAATGCTTGAAGAATCTGACCACCACTTCAGTGATACACATATAAAGTACTAAATGATTTTATAAACAACTTTAGGACTCAATTTCTAATGCAGAATAGATCTGCTGCCTCAGGCCAAGATTATTAAGACACTCAAGGAAAAATTAGCCAGTTCCTGAAGCCCCAGCTCATTTTGCATTCCAGTCAAGTTTCAAATACAATCAATTAGTAAGTTTAATTATTGTTTTAAGAAAACAAACACAAAACCAAGAGCTCAGAACGACATAAATCTTCCCAGACCAATTATCCGTGTTAAATTAAGACATTAGGATTCTTGCATATGTTTCCCCAAAACAAAACAAATGGGATGAGATAAACCTTGGGTGAAAATGCATTCATTCCAGGCAATTCCAGTGACCTTGATCTGAGGATATTTCTGTTTGGTAAGCAGATCAGTTATGGAGGCAAATAAAACACAAGGCAAAGAGCTCTGACACCACAACCACCTCCAGGCAGACCCACCTGCATTTCACAATCTGCCCGAAGATTCAGCTCCTCACAGCACTCCCTGGATACCCTCAAGAAGATATAATCCTTTGTCTTCTCCTCGATAGCTGCTTCATAAACCTTCTCTTTGGTTCCTTGGGTCTGTGCTGACTTTTCTTTAGTGACAGGCAATAAATAAACAGCATTGACTTTGGTCATCACCAGCCGTCCAGCCAAAGTGTCTTCAGAGAGCGTCTCAGTGAGCTTAAAGCGGCCAAAAAGTTGTCCATTTTGGGCATATTTCGCACCTCCAGAAACACCAGTGAGCATGAAGCTTGCTACAATCTGCAATTGCACTTTTATGTTGAACCTAAGTGAGAAAGTATCGAGTCAGTGCACAAAAATGCTCTCAGATTTTGACATTTCAGGCATTCAGAGTGAAGATTCACTTCATTAATTAATTTTTAAGTATGAACAAGTACAGCCAAACTGGCCCTTTGTAAGTATGCAGCTATCAAATATCCACACTTTTTCCTCTTGACTGTAGCCTATAAAGTACATATTTAAAACAATCAACATCTATGAAGTTTAAAAAAAAACCCTCACAAGACAGAAACAAATACTAGATACCAATAAAAGCTTAGAGTGAATAAATTACATGTTCCAAAGCAGTAAAATTTCTATTTGAACAGCCTGTAATCTTATGGTAGGTATGCAAGGGGAGACAAGCAGGCAAAGAACAGAGCAAGATTCCTATTTATCCCATGTGCCTCTTCCAGGCTGCACGCCAAAGAGGGCAATCTCCATCTCAAAAAGTAAATGGTATTATACCTATAATTCAGAGGGACTGAGCAAAATGTGTTCAAACAAATCAGACTGTAGGCATTCAAATGATATCATTTTATTTGAAATGAGGGAATGGCATCACAGGCTCAGCCCTATAAACCATCTATCCACAGAATTCCTATTAGCAGCAGCTTCCTCCTGTAATCAGAGATGTAACAAATTCATCCTTTGCAGTTATCATTTTGCAGAAGTCACATGCACAACACATTAAAGTGACTTATTAGCACACTTTATTGACCTCTCACCAATAAAAAGTAACCTCCTCCTAGTGTGTTGGGGTTTTTAAAACAGATTGCTTCAACCTGGTTTTAAAAAGAACAAAGGGGGAAAGAAGTCTGACAGTAGAGTAACAATATTCAGTTCTTTTCTCATCAGCAACTTTTTCCTAAATTTGCAACAAATTACAGAAAAAAAGTAAAATCTATTCACAAACGAAATAAAACCTCTTGGAAAAATACATTCTTTTCTTATAATACTTTACTGACTCATACTGGTTTTATTTGATCTGTTCTTCTTATAATTTCTATTTTAACCTAATAAACTGGTAATTTCTCATTTAAGCCCTGCAGTATCAATAATCATAAGCCTCTAACAATAAAATCCAACATTTTAGCTTGGTAATTAAACATCTACCAAACCAATCAGATGTATTTTTTCAGATCTGCCAAACCACAAATCTTGCACAAAAACTGCAAGCTTGCCCCCATGTGGTAACAGCTCCTTCTTTATAGAATATGGGCATTGTCAGATCTGAATTTCCCAGTCCTCCACTCTCCAAAAGCAAGGGAAATTTTCTCACCTAACAGGGACCTGTTTGGTTATCACTGACCACAAAGGTTACTGCACAAGCTATAGTGTAAGCATTCACCCAGTCCTTCCCATTTCCACACGTGCCAATAAAAACCCCAGAACAAACAGACAAGCTCTCTTCTATTGAAGTGCTGCGCTATTCCAAAGGAGCTATCAGCAAGTCAGCCACATCTGAAACAGAACTCATATCTCCTTGTTAAAACACTATATGAAACATTTAACTGAGTAACAAGGGCTGGGAATTCTTACTGAGCTACAGTCATTTGCTGTTGTGAATTTATTTTGTTGAAACTTCCCTAAAGTTGATCCCTATGCTGCTGGATATGTATCAGCTGAAATTCAGATTCATAAAAACGTGCTGCAAAACAATTTTATTGCATTTCTGAGACAAGGCACAGGTTAGTGTTTTCATAAATGACTGAACTGCATCTGCTGGGCTAAAGGGAATCTCAAATTTAGATTATCAAGCAATTTCCACTGAGCAAGCTGACACCTTCTGGCAAACTACAAAACTACAAAATCCTCGCCGGATTTGATTTTTAAAAATCAGAAGTTGCTTCTTTCATCCATTTCTCACCCTTGCTTTGGAAGGTTAGATAAAATAAGGTTTTCAGTCAGGCTTATAAAAAAAAAGACCTAAATATTTTATTTCCTCCTAAGCACTGCAAATGCCAGCCTGCCTGCAGTGTTCATGAAGCAGCGACAAGAAAACCTGTTGTTCATATTTAAAACCACAGGATAATTATGAAGAATTACTTCATAAATCATTAATCATCCAGTACCAGTGCAAACAATAAATTCCCCAAAGGCAAACAAATCCATCCTGGCCAAAGCCCCAGGTGCCACTTTGCAAAAGCACATTCAGCACATTTGCTCTGACACTGACACCTGCAGGGTTCAGGGTGTGCAGTGGGACACCTGCCTGGGGAGGGATCAGTGGAACACACAGTAATGACAAAAGCAAATTTATTTTCCATCAGAGCCAGTCCTTGACGAGTTCACAGCCTTGAGGATAAATCTGCTCTGTAATTCTGGGAGCACGGAAGGAACTGTCTGTCACCTCACACCCTTTAATGTTCATACAAGAAAATGTTCTAGTCACTCTAACAAGTATATATTGTTTTTCTCTTCAATATGCAAAAGAGAAAGGAAGAGTTTTAAATCCATGAACAGATATTTAGACTCTCCAAAACCCAACTACTATCAAGATTGGAACATTGCTTTGGTTTTCCTCAAAACCGGTGTGTTTGTACATGGAAATTCAACAGCAGTGACTCCCTTATTATTCTATTTTGTGATGCTCATGTGGAGTAACTTGTATAAATGTCTCTTGAAATATTATAATAAACAAGATTTAAAAGTAAAGTTCTCTGAGACTGTCCAGAACTCCCTTATAACTGAATTCAAGATATGTTCAAGCCACTGCAACTTTCACCCAATACTGTCCAAGTCCACTCAGGTGATCCCACACAAAGTCTGAACCAGCACCTTCCTACAAAGTGAGAAACCAGCAACATTCTTCAATCTCAAGGATCCACTTCAGTCTGACACTCCTGTTACTCCAGTGCTGTCAGAAGACCACGCTGCCAATCCTACTACTTTTACAATGCACATTCACTAACTCTGAAAGTGCAACAGCTCATCAGCACTGTCACTGTGGCACCACTTCAGAGGTGTTACAACCCACTTGCATCTGGATTTCTCAGCCATTTCCAGGCTTGCAACCCTGACACTTCACTAGAGAATACCAAGTGTGTGATCTTAGCCACAGAGGAGTGGAAATGTCTGCTGGTTTGAGCCTTCTTGCAATAAAGTGGGTCAGCTACAAGATCAAAAGAATGTTTGTCATCAACACTATCAAAACAGAAGATTTCAAGAACATTATTAACTTACTTTTAACTTAATCAAGTAATAAATTACTGCTGCATCAAATAGACCAAAGGGGAAGCATTACATACAGGATATACTTATTTTTCTTTCATTTCTCCAGGTTTGCTGCTCTTTGGTGTCCTATGAGGCATGAGAGTGCAACTCCCACGGTGAAAATTCTATGAGTAAAAACACTTCTTATGTTTTAATGGTATTTCATAATATTATCTTTAAATCCACTTTGTTTCAAAAGGCCTTAGAAGAGTCAACCTGTTTATAAATATGTATGATGAAGAGTATTTCTGTAAGCTGGAAACAGTGTTCAAGCATGATTTCTCCATGTGTTAGACTCCAGCTCAAGAGCAGAGAGCAGCAGTGATAAAAGAATAGAAACAGCTCAAATACTGCTCTTCAGCTGAGATTTAAAAAAGAAATTGAACCATTTTTCTGCTTTAAAAGCAATGGAAATACAACTATTCACAGTATTTTCTTTCTAAGTTCTAGAGGGTTCGTTCAACTGAACCTCTGTAGCTCCAGGAATGGTTCTTCATCTTAAAAAAGACTTCCTGATTTGGAACTTCAGGTAATTGATAAAACTAATTTTGCTACCCAATTAGGCTACAATGAGGTTATATGTTTTAGACTTTCCATTTTGAGTAGTGACAAAACTCTAAAACTCTTTAGTACCACATGAATACAGGAAAGATTTTTGACCACAAATATTAAACTAAAAAAAAAGAAAAAAGTCCACATGAAGGTTAGTAAGTGTGACTCTCACATCTTTTACCTAAATCCAGATTTTTCAAGCATCTACACCAGTTGGGTAATTTGTACACAACACCTAAAGACACAACAAACCAAACAATGTACATTATATGCCTTTTATTAGAACTTTTATTCAGAAACTGTGTGTCAACCTATTTAGGAAATAAAGTCAGCTGCCACATCATCACAAGATCAGTCTGATCCACCCACAATTCAACTCTTTTAACAAAGATTTTATATATTCCTTTGCTATAGCCTACTTTCACACAGGAACAAAAATATAACTATTATTAATACATTTTTGTATAGACAGACAATAAACTAGAAACAAAATTAACAAAACCCTGTCCAACAGCTGCTTAGTTCCTGCAAGTGTAAGCACAGACTGATACACACTGTTTGTTTTCAGTGAATTGGCAGGAATTTACATTTAAGTGCTAGTGACCTTTAGCAAATATTACTATTCCCTGACTCAGGTTCAGGTTCAGTTCAAAGAAACAGGAAGCCTCAATAACTTAAAGAAGCATGTAGCTTTAATGAAAAAAGCTGTCACCCTCATTTTAATAGGAATATTTTTATAAAGGAATCACTTACTTGCTAACTTCCTTATACTGTGCTATTTCCTCAATATACAGGAGGTCATGGAGCCGTGACTGATAGTTGGTCTTGGTCAATGATTTGTCCAGGACAGATTGTGTGAACAGCTGGTCAGCAGACAGAGGGATTTGGTATCTGGTGAGAAGGCTCTTCTCCAATTCAGTAGTTTCATTAGGCTCAAACTCCACAATAGTCTTGGACGTGGAATCCCAACGCTTGGCTGTGGTCAGGAGCTGTTGCCGTGCGTGCATCAGGTATTCAAGGTCTGCATGGACAGAGCAGGGAAGGGGTGCTTTGTTTGTACAAACCCCAGCTGGTCTGGTTTTATCTCAAAAAAACCCAATCAAACAAAACCCACTCGTAAAAACAATCCCCGCAGAGATACCTAAACACAGGCAGAGTGTCCTCTGCCCACAACACCTTTAGGAAGTTCACTGCTGGTATTTACTACCCCTGCTTTTCAGGTGTGCACAGAGAGCAAGCAGGCTCTTCAAGAGTATCAGAAAATAAAACATTCTATAGATAGCAATTAGAATTAATAAAGACAAAAAAGCACTTTTACTGGAACAGCTTTGAAGGACTTGGCACTGCAATACACTTTAAAACCCAACTGCAACATCCTCTCATTTCAAAATCATTAAATAGTGTGGAACCCTACAATGTATATTATAAAATTTAGAAGGTCATAAAAACAAGTTGATAAATCAGCTGGTAAGGAATCATTGCATTTGCAACACTGTTAAAGCCTTTTTAAAAGTTCTACAATCCTCTACTCTGTGTGTGGTGCAGACAGTTACATAAAGTAGCTAAAGCTACTTTACTAAGCAAAACTTGGGAAATGTAACCTAACATGATATAAAATAAGAAAATTCAAAGGAAATTATTTTTTCAGCATACCCTGATTTCAGGGACCACATAGCTTAGATGTGGTGCCTGATAGGGACCACACAGCTCAGCAGAGAAACAGAAGATCAAGCACTTGTCTACAGTCCCCTAGAATATATCCATTAATACCACAAAATCACTATGACAACAATGAATCAGTTAACAGAATTGCAGTTAAATTGCAGAGCTGAAAATATTTGGCATTTATAGTCAAGCTATGTTATCTTAATGTATAATCTCTGAGTAAGATTTAACATAGGTATCCAGGATATCACACCAACGATGAAAATGTGCAAAAAAGACATTTTCAAATTCAAATTAAATCTTAACATCATCTTGACTGCCTTTAGTCTAAATACGAAAAAAACCCCAGCATTTTAGCAAAAGAAATCTCTGTTCAGCTTGACTATGACTACAGGAACATGGCTTATCTTACTCACTGATCTCATGTGTTCACTAAGAAGACACATTTAAATATATCCCTCAAGCCTGAACCATATCAGTAGCTACAGTTGTACAGCAAGAAAAAGTCCAAGTTTGTGTGGTTTGTGTGTCTGAAATAACATCATCATAAATTAAGCTTTCTCTGCTACAAATCACACCTCAGATCCCAAAAGCTCAGTAATTATGCTGGGACTGACTCCTTGCTTGCTGGAACAACAGCCATTTAATTCCCAGCACTGGAGAGGCTTTCCCTGGAAGCCTGACATAAACAGCTCCTGGCACAGATTGCACACACAGTGACACTTTCTTAAAGAGCAGTTAGTACATAATCAGTGCACAGAAAACTTCCTACAGCTCCCTTCTTCTGCTGTAAATAAAGATTTCAAAATGCAGAATGGAGGCTCCTCTATTAAAATATTTTAATGTTGACCTTTCATTCTTGCCTTAACATTTCAACAGGGCCCTGAATTACATGCAAACATAGAGACCTCAGGGATCTTTCTGTTAGAAAAGCATTTCCACAAGATCTCAATTCATATATACCAAAAAGTAAAAGAAATTATGGAATTGGGCACAGATCCAATGTAGTTATCCCTTTCCCTTGCCTACTGCACACCTCTTACACACACAGCAAAAAGCCCAAGATTGTGTAGTTACAGTTTTCTGTAAAGCCCTTACACACTCCTTCCATTTGAAATAAGTATTAGTGGTGACCTGCCTCAAGACTTCAGTGTCCCTGTGCACACAGACAGGCAACCTGTGAAGGCAACAGCAGCACCTAATGCTGGGGCTGCTCCCTCCATGTAGCAGCACCTCCTCCTCCTCCTCCTCCAGCTTCCACCTCACCCACCATCTCCGTGTGGAATTCAGCTGGCCGCTCCTGGGATCCCTGTGGTTAGCACTTGGTTTAAGGCCCCAGACCATAGACTGGTTTGACAGGAACTCTGACTCTGCAAGTAACTCATGGCTTGGTTCCCTTGATCTTGCCCAGGTTTACAAGGCAAGGAGCGTTCTCCACAGGCCCAGTGGCTTAGGAGATCTGTGATTACCCACAGGCTCCCTGGAGATGATGGAAGAGCTCCCACTCCCTGGCAGTGCCATACCCTCTGCTCAAGAGATGTTACACCATGCACAGTCCCCCTGCTCCTGGCTCCAGGCACCTGAGGCATCTCAAAAGATCATGATCTTTGATATTTGCTATTTACAGCTTTGTTCCATGAATGCTGCAAATGCTAATCTGTTACATGGAAATAAAGGCCAGGAATAGAAAACTCCTGTTTTCTCAGCTTCATCTTTTTCCCTTCCTTTTCCCTTTTCTTCTTCTTTCTGCTTAAATCCCAGTGCTACAATTCTGTTTCGTTGGTGTTTTTATCTCTCAAATTTTCATTAAAAATTAAGATCCTGTATCCCACCAAATGGCTTACTGCCAAGTGATATAGTGACCTATATTTAGCTCTCTTACACCATAAATCAAAGTGCTTCCTTCTTTTTTTGCACCTCTTCAAACATCTTTCCATTTTCTGACATTTTTCTCATACTGGAGTTATTTCAGGTTTGAACTGAGAGACATAGATCAGTTTAAGAAACAGATTAAACACAGTAATTTGTAACTCTTTTTTTTTTTTTTTACTTCAAAATACAAGTATAGTTCTTTATATTTTCAAAATTCATGTCAGCAGCAAATTATTGAGCTACAAGCCTATACTCAGCCTCTTGCCTTTGACAATCCTATTCAGGTATTGCAAGAGAAGAAATAAATACAAACCAACTTCTCAGATAGTCTGTTTTAATTACTGGGTTTATTACCCTGTGTATCCTTATACAGAAACACTTCATTTCTCTAACAACCTTTTCTGACATATTTAATGTCTTCATCAATATAAAAATGTTTATAAAAACATAAACATGTTTTTATAAAGGCAGAACTTGCAGTGCTGCACTCAGACACACACCAAGCTAGAAATACCCAGCATTTTAATCACACTTAGGAGTCATATCCTGACACAAAGTAAGTCATATTCCAATTATCTGCCTGATTTACACGCTCTGAAGTTTTTGCCTGCTATTTCTGTTCATATCTATGAAGAACATAACATACAGCACAAAACATTCATGAGCAGTTGACAGAGATGCTGTTCTGCCCAAAACTGAAAAGGAAAGAGATGGCATGAAAGATCTCCACTGTACCGAAAAGAAAGTTTTAGTACATTACCTTCAGTTGAAGCAGCATCAATCATCACTCGTTGCATGAGGACTGGTTCTAATCCAAAGTCAAACACCACAGTTTGGCGAAAAGTCCCAAAGATTTCTGTGTTAAAGGCTATACTGACTTTGTATATATAGTGATCTATTCCATTCTGGACCATCTTTCCTCCTATCCATTCCTGACAGTTTTCTGGAACTTCTTGTGATACCTGGGTAGTGCTGTCTCCAGCAGATATTGCAACGATACTAAAGTGTGGTCGATGGGCATCATAAAGCAATGCCACTCGATACAGCATTCTTGCAGGCTGGAAAAGAAATACAAAGGCTGAAATACTGAAATTATTCCAGGAAAATCTTCATTTGCAATCAGATAAAAAGGGTTAATAAGAACTATCAGTTTCTCAGAGCAGGTACATGATTTCCAGAAATCTGGGCAGTTGATACATAACCACCAGAGCTGCTGAGAAAAAAGAGAGAGAAGGGATGGTGCTAGGAAGTTTCTCTATTTTAAGAATGATGCAACTGAAATCTTAATTTCAAGAAGTTGTGGGCTGCATTCTAGTTATTACTGAGTAACTTTAAAAAAATAAGTAGTCCTACCTTACACGTGAGAGCAAATGTCCATGTCTGGTGAGACTTTTTGGTGGTTACAGTTACCGAGAGCTCAGGATTATGTTCTACTCTCACTCCTTCTACACATTCACTAAGCTAGATTAAAAGAAAAGGAAGACAACATTAAACTTCTACAGGCAGTATCAAAACACAAACATTCAGGAAAAGGTTTTGTTTAATAGAAAGAGGTAAGAATGGTTTCCCAGATTTTGCAGGATTGATGCAATTCCCACACAGGGATTAATGTAAATATGTGCTAATGCAGAGAGACAAGCTAAATCTACCAGAGTTCACTGTGTAAGTGGAGAATAGAACCATTTAGGGACAATTAACCACAAGACTTGATTTTCAATAAACAACTTAATTGTAAATGTTTAAAGCAAAAAAGAATTTCATTTGGAAAAAAGGATCTGTGATACAGTGAGGCCCAAAAGATCCCAGATCTCTCTGACATCAACGAGACTATTGAGACAACAGGAAACAATTATCAGGCTTTCTACTCATCAATGCATTTTGCATAGAGTCCACTTTTCTCAGATTATAATCAACAATAGTTGGGCCAAAAACTCCTTAGGGTCAGTTGTAAGTAGAGTTGGTCAAGTGCCACAAAAAATGTTCTTTCTAATTCCAAAGAGCTGCTAACTTTGATCATATCCATATCCCACAGTCCCTAGTACTCAAACACTTTGGAATATTTGGGGGATTGCCTTGTCTTTACACCAGTGCCTGCAGCTGCAGGCAAAGAAAAGGAGCCACACGTGAGTAACAGTTATTCCCCACTAAAGAGCAAGAGAGTAAGAGAGTAAGAGAGTAAGAGAGTAAGAGAGTAAGAGAATTCCCCATTAAGCTGTGAAACCTTTACCACTTATTATCCAGTTTAAGAAGTTCTACCATCTAGTCAGGGAACAGGAACAATACCATGAGACTTGCTGACCCATCCTACACTGGAGTAGTGAATATGCAAAATGAAAGAGCTGTGATTAACCCACAAATCAGCCTAAGTCTCTTTGCAAAAAGACCTAGGGCAGGATGGAAAGGAGAGCAAATTGGTTGGACAATTTCTCGGTGAGAAGTGATGCGACCAGCTCTGACAGTCAGTGCCAAAACCAGGCTCATGTTAGTTTTAAAAGTGAGCACAAAGAGAAACAGGGTATTTTCCTTACCACTTTCTCAGGAGATAAGGAATTCATCCATTTCTCAATGAGGGTTTCCATGTAACTGCCCGAGCACTGTTTGCTCTCCTTCTGCTGTTTCAAGCGGATCAAGCGGGAAGCGTATCGTTTCTGCCATTCTGTCAGCTCTTCCTGGGAATGTGCTGAAGTACACTGGGCACCATACCTGCAGATCCCTTGCTCTAAAAATCTATATAAAATAGAAAAACCATTATGCTTTGAACTTTTCAGCCTCCAATTAAAAGAAAAAAACAAATCACAATTTTACTTGTAAAGTCAGAAGGAGGTTTGGACATTCTTTACGTTTCTCTCACAGAACTAAAAGCAGTTTAGTCCATGTGAACTACTTTGGAAATATATATATATATTTATACAGCATTTTTAAAAGAGGCAGCAGTTTCTCTCGTTGCAAAGCCCAGGAAAATATATAACATTTCTTAGAAATACAGGGGGATGGAAGTCTTAAGAAATTTCCAGTTTTAAAGAAAACAGAATCAACTGTTTGTACAGCAATTAACACAAGGAGATCACAGAGCATCCCTGAAATGACTAGGCATTGTATTAATATGCACAAAGCCCCCTGTTAATCAAGGGCAAAGGAAAGATGTGGCATAATTTCTTCCAGTGATTACATTATTAGCTGATAAATACTCAATCAGCAGTTTTTCCTGGAGCAACAGTGACATCACATGGTTCCTTCTACTAAATACAGCTACACAGAAACCTCTAGGAAAAGGTTTAATCCTCCTCTTTGGAAAGGGTGTATTAGTCTAAAAGGACCTATTCTTGCAGACACTAAGAATTTCTTAAAGAAATACATTATCCACTTAGTGGCATGTGATGATGCATCGAATTAATGTTATTCCAAAGGCCTGTATACAATTGAAGCATTCTAGTTCCCAGAATTTACTGCAAGTCTGGGCAAATGCCTGTATAACTTGGGGGTTATTTTTATAATTTAACTTTGTATTAAAATTATAAACCACAAGGCAGTAGCTGCAGCTCCATCCTTCTTCAAAACTGAAGCATTAAAAAATAAATGACAAAATGAAAATTAAATAATGGGAGAGATTTAAGTTCTGCAGCTACCAGGAAAGCATTGGTTATACAGAATAAAATTTGGCCAGGAGACCGTTTTGTTTGTTTGTTTGTTTTGCAAAAGGAGACTATAAAAAGTTAATGCAAGCATCACTTTTTTTTTTAATTTTCACAGTACATGTGTTATATAATGTGAATTAAACTGTGAACTTTGAGCTGAGACAAAACCAAGCCATACCTGACTGTGACATGAAAACCTTGCAGCACAAGTACCTGCACATCTAGGTCACACTTGCATCAGTGGCTATAATTTGATTTAGCATACACTTTTCCTTTATGAAATGTACTTGAAAGTTTGCATGCTCAAATTGTAAACAAAATAAACATGATATATAACACCACGTCACTAAAGGCCTTCTCAAGCTATGTTTCTTAATATATTTTAAATTAAAATGTTTTTTCTTGGCTGTCAAGTTCAGTATTCTTTCTGTCAATTTTCCAATTCACCACTGCATTAGAATGCTAAAGGTACAATTATGAATTTCATATGAATTTCCATTTCCTAAAGTAAATGGAGTGCAAGCATAAAAAATCGCTGATCTGTTCTTATAACCTACATAGCAGATTTGAAATCAAGTGAGCTTCCTTTTCATTATTTAGCAGGAAAGCATATTACTTTAAAATTTGTCATCATTATACAGGTTTTCCAAGATCCCATTGTTCGTATTTTTAACACTTTTTCCCCCCTCAATTTTACTTTCTTATTTAATACCTCCTGCAATTCCATAGCTTCATTATCTAGAATAAATATGCTGCACTCCTACTGCTTTATGGCACAGGGGAAAAATAAACCAGACCTTCAAAAATTCATATTCAGTACCTGCAACTGCCTCCTCCTAAGGAACTAAAATCTTCAGTCCCTGGTCAGAATGATGCTGTTCACAGGGATTTGCTGAGCAAAGCATATCCTTCTTATTGGAAGGGTTAACAGTGAGCCTAAAGCTCATTACAGCTTCAGTGGAAAAATGTTTCAGAGCAATGGTTGGAAACACGGGACAGATGTTACTCAACAAAAGATCACCACAAGCTAAAAATTGTAAATATCTGCTTTTTTTAAATTGCTGAATAAGCACTAGACATGATTAAGAGTCAAGAAGAGTTGCCAAGATTTAGCATCTCTAAAAAATCATGCCAAAAGTAGCTCAAAATCAGCAGTTCAGTCATGCCACTTAAAAACCAGGTCAGAGCTTTTGAAAATAATTTGCATTAGTTACATAAATGGCAGAATCAAGTGCATAATGATGGCTCCTCTCCATATATATTAATACAGTTTTATGTAGAGCAATGACAATTAACAACACAAACTACAGGCAATATTGACCAGATGATTGGAAAAGACAAGGAGAAACACCAATACAAGCCTTTGGATCTTCTCTGTATTTGACTTTATGCAAAAAGGAAAGCAATGGGATCTGATGGAAATTCTGTTTGGTTTTTTGGTTGTTTTTTTTTTTAAATCTGAAGACAAAGCCCAACTACCAACAAAGTTCATTTATCAGAAGGCAGCACCAAAACCTGACTGTGCTTCAGTCTGCTTACACTGCTGCCTGGGGAACATTTCACACCTCTGAAATCACCCAAATTAGAAAAGGTAGGGGAGAAACAGAGATGCTGACCTGCCACTAGAAAAACGCCCCTCAGATCACTGTATTATGAAAACTGAGTTAGTGATTCTATTCTATAAACTGAAGTGCTGCTGGATAAACTGAAAAAAAACTTCCAAAAACCTGTGAACAGGTCAACTCCTGTTCTAACAAGCACCTTCACTTTCCTGGCCTCTTCATCATTCTGTCAGCAGGTAAATGAAAGAGGAACCATTCTGCTCTCTTGGAGGGGGTTAAATGACTTTTACACAGTGTGTACTCCTCACTGCTCTTACCTGTTACACAGTGTGTACTCCTCACTGCTCTTACCTGTTACACAGTGTGTACTCCTCACTTCTCTTACCTTTTACACAGTGTGTACTCCTCACTGCTCTTACCTTTTAGAGTGTGCACTCCTCACTGCTCTTACCTTTCACACAGTGTGTACTCCTCACTGCTCTTACCTTTCACACAGTGTGTATTCTTTGCTCTTACCTGTCACACAGTGTGTATTCCTCACTGCTCTTACCTTTTTCAGAGTGTGCACTCCTCACTGCTCTCACCTTTTACACAGTGTGTACTCCTCACTGCTCTTACCTGTTACACAGTGTGTACTCCTCACTGCTCTTACCTTTCACACAGTGTGCACTCCTCACTGCTCTTACCTTTCACACAGTGTGTATTCTTTGCTCTTACCTGTCACACAGTGTGTATTCCTCACTGCTCTTACCTTTTTCAGAGTGTGCACTCCTCACTGCTCTTACCTTTCACACAGTGTGTATTCTTTGCTCTTACCTGTTACACAGTGTGTACTCCTCACTGCTCTTAGCTTTTACAGAGTGTGCACTCCTCACTGCTCTCACCTTTTACACAGTGTGTATTCCTCACTGCTCTTACCTTTTTCAGAGTGTGCACTCCTCACTGCTCTCACCTTTTACACAGTGTGTATTCCTCACTGCTCTTACCTTTTTCAGAGTGTGTACTCCTCACTGCTCTCACCTTTTACAGAGTGTGCACTCCTCACTGCTCTTACCTTTTACACAGTGTGTACTCCTCACTGCTGGTGACGCCCCTGGGAGGGGGGCGGAAGTGCCAACCATCCCGTGACCCTGCCAGGACACAACCGTGGTTATTCCTCAGTTCTCAGTTTTCCAGTCAGACAGCAACTGCTCAGGGAGCCACATCTCTGAGCATCTTCTCAAGGTGTATCTGAACACAAGCAAAATTACACATCCCCCCATCCAGACTGATTTACAAGCCATGACAGGCTCTTTAGAGCAAAGGTGATGAAAGCAGATTTCAAACCATCTGCAGAACACAGCAGGCTCTGATACAGCCCCCTGGTCAATAAAAAGAAACTTCTGTCCCCAAATTCAGTCAACACTGAAATAATTCTACCTCATTGGGGCTCATCACAACAGTTAAGCCTCTTTTTTGGCTTTTGCCTGCAATGCAGCGCTGAGCATTAAGCAGGATCCAAGTCTTCTCACTAGGAAATTATGTAGCTTTAAAATTGAGTTACATACCTTCTTCTAAATCTTCTACATGATATCCTGATGGTACTTTACCAGCTGCCTACAATTATATAAAAAAGCCCACAGTTATAAAGGAACACAAAACAATTTCATCAAGAACTGCTGTCAAAATGGGTTTTAGAACAACTATTACAAAAATATCAATCATAAGTTGAAATCACTTCCTGTCACAAACCCTGCTGATAACAGGGATTCTGATAATAACAGGAATTCTGACAGGAACACCGAGTCAACTGCTCAGAAAAAAACTTTTAGAAATTTTTACAAGACCAAATTCCACTCTGCAATCAACTTAATGTGGACTGCAGTGAATTTCTGAAACACCAAAAATTAAACTATATTGGTAAGTCTTTCAATTTTCAATCTACATCAAAAATAAAGCTCAAAGAAATAACTAAGCATAAGGAAAAATGAGAAGGAACAATTTAATCAGCAGACATGACAGTTTGACCTCCATTACAACAAAAAAAAAACAAAAAAAAAAGAAGAAAAAGTGGTTGAGAAGGTATTTATAATCTTTAAACATTTCTGAAGTCATGTTTATTACTTCAGACTAATTTCCAACAAACAAAAATGTGATAGATAAATAAATAAATACTGCAGATCTAAATGCTTGGAATTCTTTCTACTTGCTACTTCAGGAATCAACAACCTATTAGCATCATTTTTTATTTTCTCATACATCCTGCAAGACTGGGATAAAAAGTTCCTGAAGAGGCTGGTGGGTAAAGACCAAAACAGCAGAAACAATAATTTTTGAACCAGCGTGTTCCCAGTGAGCCTGGATCTCCTGGGACACATGGAAAGCAGCCCTTCAGCTGCTTCAGGTACTGCTCATTATTTTCCCAATAATATCCTCATAATTACCTCTGTTTCAGCAAGAAGTGTTTTCAGTCGTGTGAGATCTTTAGTTACCATCCCGTTCTGGGGACAGAAAGAATATTAATTATTGAACACATAAACCTTCATTATGTGCGCTAAACCACAGCAACCAAGTTCATTTCCCCCTCAACACCAGGAGAAATAAAAATGAATTTGGTTTAAAACACCAATTTTAAATGACACTAAATAAATCCGAGTAAACATTGTGGTGAAAAAGGGAATTCTACACTGGCCAAACCAGCACTAGACTTACAGCAATTATCAATACAGAACAATTCAGGAAAGCACCATATTAAGAAGAACTTGAGGAAAAAAATATACCATGGTTACTGCAACACTTCAGCTCTAAAGAATTAATATAATAATCTTTCACTGCTGTTGCAGTGATGAATTCATTTCTTTTTAAGGATCTACTTTACAGATCACTAATTTCTGCAGCTCCATAACTCTTCCTGCTCTGATGTAGACTGTGTAATCTTTGGAGTTTTCCCCCAAAAGCAAAGATTAGCCATGTGACTAACTGCAGAGTCAAGTACAATTGAAGTAAAAATCTTTCAAAACTGAATTTATGTGAAATACATAGGTATTTGTAACAATTTCACACTCTTGTAAGTCAAAACTTTAATTAAAGGAACGCAGATCTGTGGGGTTTATTTCAATAATCTCTTGCAGAAATTTAATTATGTGCTACTGCATATGTTAGACTTCTCCACATTCGGACTGCGCTACTGAGCAGGAGGAATTACTCTTTGCTGAAAACTTACACACTTAACAATCCTCACACTTAAGCTTTTTCCAAAATGATTTTTCACTTTTTCAGCAGAAGGCTGAAAATTGAACTTGTTGAACTTAACTGTAATAGAGCAAAAAAACATTACCAAGAATCATTCTCTTAAGCCATTGGGGAGGAAACTGGATGGATTCCAACTCTTCAATAAATTCACTCCAAAACTTTGTTTCACTTCTTCTTTCAGACAATGGCACAGTCAGTAAATCAGCTGCTGATTTTAATATTCCTACTGAAAACAACTGTGTCTAACAACCTAAAGCTTGTAAAAACCTCTCAAACCCTGCTTTGGGATGACACTCTGGAACTCTATACAAAGGTACCTTTATTTGCACAACAACAGCTCAAAACAAGAGAACTCCACATTCCCTGCAATAAGACTATTTTACTAATTTTTCCTGAAGGCAAGTTTCCTTCAACCTCACCAGGAATTTTTCAATGAAACATTTTTTCATGAGAAAACAGCTAAACAAAGAAAAAAACCTCTTTCTTTATGTAAAAATATCCAATGGCCAGGGGGAAGGGAATTCAGGATACAGCCCAGACAGACAAACAGAACTCTCAAAAACAACCTACTGATTCAGCTAAGCAGGATCCAATCTCAAGGTAAGAGGTTCTCCTGCAAGTTTCTGATGTCACAGTCTGACCAAGCTATGACCATGTTTCTGGGGGTATTAAGACCAGCAGTTCATGATGATGAACTGCCTATTTAATCCAGACTACACAAATTAAAAGGACACTTCTTTAGAGGCTTACATAAGCCCCTAATTTCCCCATATAAGTAGTCACATAAAAGTCTGAAGTTACTTACATGTCTGGGGTTAAAAGCATCTTTACAAGTTTTAACAGTTCAAGGGTAAAATAGAAGCTTTGAACTCAAACCTTTATCTTCATCTTGAAATGCAAAGCTTTTTTTCTTTTCCTGAAAAGCTTTTTATGCTGTCTTACACCTTATCATGGGCCAGTTATTTAAAAGTCCAATCAATATTTTTTCTGCTTTAATGGATAGAATTCCCGAAGCCTAACAAAATGGGGTCAGGTGTAATTCAAAATAAGCAAGGAAAAGTTTGAGATTTGTATTATTCTTGTAAATCGCACAAATATGCAAATTTATTTTACATTCCCTGAGGATTCAGGGCCAGCAATGAAAAAACTTTTCAAAATCACAACAACTCTGAAACACTGGTTATGCAACAACCTGGCATCATGATGATATATGTGTGCCCATATATTTATCTTTTCCACACAAATCATTTTTGTTGCAAGCTGCCAGTGAAACATATGTTTGGAAGTTTGCTATTAAACAGATTTTTTAAAAGAAGGAAATACAAAACTCTTTCTTTAAACTATGTAGATTGCAGCAAACGCACTTACCAGTGATTCCCCCATCAGTGATTTGGAAAGAACATTAGACACAATTTGCAGCTTCCCTTTGAGATGCATGCAGCAGAGCACTGCCCGGAGAGATCCATCGCCCTTGGCCAGCCCCTCTCCCAGCACTGCAACACAAACCAGCCACTATTACCCTCAGCACACCACCCATTGAAGTCATACATACAGTTTTCCTTCAGCCTTAACAAGAAAACAAAGTCTGAAGCTCAGGTTAAATCCATGGCTTGTTGGATGTAAATTAAATATCATGTGCTGTTGTCTAATATTAACTTGAAGCCTGTCTCCCACCAGCTCATAAATGTTGCACATGAGCTCAAAAAAGGTTGTCATGTTTACATGCTAAAATAGACATAAATTAAATATGGGAAGGGTAAATTCAAATATCTGACACAGACACAAAGGACCTCCTCTCACAGAAAGGGTGAAAAAGAAATAGCAACCAACAACCTCTCAGTAACACAAACATGCTCAGGAAGATCCATTCATGCTCACAAAACACATGCCCTGTCGTTTCCAAAAATAGCCAACCTCCTCATGGGCAATTCCTGCTCCTCTAAAAGGGCTTTTATTCACTTACACTGCAAAGTGTGGCATATAGGAACGATTGTCTGAGCCCAGAAATTTACAGGCTCCCTGTAACAGAAAACTTTCTGAATGCTTCCTAGCACGGATCAGCAGCGAGCAGTGCCAAACAGACACTTTCTGAACACTTCCAGCAGGGACAGGATTTATTTCACCATACAGACGTGCTTCAGACAAGCTGCAACAACACTTAATCACACGTGTTACCTGTCCAGAAAACGAAACGCCAGAGAGACTAAAAAGCTTAGCAAGCTAAGCGTGTCAATTGAAAAGAAGGCTGGACAGTTGTTTAAAATTAAGGAATTATAGAATAATTGTTATTGCAAGCACCATCAACATCTGCGTTTATACTGCTACTCATGCAGATGCAAACAGCCCCTCTCAGTGCTAACAGGAATTTCAGATTCACCACAACTTCAGGATTACATTTTAGAATAATAAATCAAAACTCCTCACCCAACAGAGGTTCACATCGTTAACAGAAATTGCATGAAAGACTCAATAAATAAATAGTCCCACAAGACATTTAAATAAAAACAACTAGGCATCTCTTCAAACTGCAGTGGTAGCTAAATCCATTTTCATAAAGTGCCTCAAAGATTAGTCTGAATTCACCACTCTGATAGTACAGACCACATTGCCAAAAATAGAACTTACTTCCCAAATCAGAAGCAGAAGCACCAAAAATAGCTTCAACATGTCTGACAGCATGCTATTTTAATCTCAAAGATTAAATCTCCAATTAATATCTTCCATAGATACAAAGATATAAGATAAAGATATCCAATTATTAGATTTCATATCATTATCTGCATAATATCACCAAGCTAAAACATACAGTTGCACATAAAAAGTTGCAACACATTAAGCACTATCTCCTGGGAAAGGTTTGTGGAGTAATTTAACAGATTTTAAGTTATCACCATTCCCTTTAACACTGCAAGCAGCATACAGAAGAACATGTAAAGAACTATAAAGAACATGTATTTCTCCAGCTATTCCAGAATACACAGATCATTCAGGTTCAAAGAAAACCATCATAGCTGTGCAACATGTCAAGTCTTGTAAAAAGGCAGAACAGCAGCTTGAATAAAGCTTTGCCCATTATAAAAAGCCTGTGAGTATCAAGTACATGCTAAGGTAGTTTCTTTCTAACAATAATTCAAACATAAAACCAAAACTAAGAACTTCTGGGATCATAAATGCAGATATTCTAAATGTCAGGTGCTGGGCTACAGTTGATAACCACACATCCTGGAGAACCACAACCAAATCAAAGTGTTGTGTATGTGTTTATATATATATATATATATATATATATATATATATATATATATATATATATATATAAAGAAAAACAACATACACAACAATTTTATATACATACATAAATATGGTATTAGTAAGTTCAAAACTGTCCTCAGTTTTAGATCTGGGAAATAATATGTGCAGAATATGCTGGCATGAATGAAGTAAATTAACAGAAATCTGGATGCTATTTCTTTGTTAACTAATATACATTTAAAGGCTGTTTTGTTCTACTTAATTTTAAAAAAGATAGACATCAATGGTCCTATTCCACCCACTTCTATGCCTGTCCAGTGAGAGATGACAAGCAGTTACCATGACAGTTCCTTTGAGATACTGACAACTGACACACACACCAAGAAAAAGTTCCACAGATGAAAGTCACCCCTGTCCCCTATGACAAACCCATCAGAGCTCATCGATGAGAACAGTGTTCATTAAAAACAGCATTCTCCCTCCTACCTCCTTTAACCATCATTCAGCTTTCCTTATGTCTCTCGCTTTTATTTGCCATCATGAAAGACAACTCTGAAGTTAGAATATTACACCCTTACAGCATACATCAATAAGGTAAAAGAATTTTTTTTAATTTCAGACTATTTCAAGAATGATACTGATTAAGCGACAATCAGACTTTTTTTAAGGTATTAAACTTTAATTTCACACCTACAGAAAGCAAGTTTATTTTTCTTAGTCAATATTTATGGACCTTCAGAAGCAGGCTGCAGAGCCTCACAAATTCCCCAAACCATGATTTGACTATCAGTGAAGACAAGCACATTAAAAAAAACCCCAAAACAATATAAAATCCACAAACCCAGAAAGGAATAATTCAAAGATTATCATTGCTAGCATAGGAATGTCAGAAGAGTAGATCACAGTCTGTGTAACAAAACTGTCACCTGAAAAAATTTCCTTTAACATTCAGGAGTAGTTAAAGAATTAAAACCAAAAGGTAGGATCTACCCACCTTTTCTTTCCAAATCTAACTGATAAACTCTATTCCAACACCCTGCAAACTCAGTGAGTTCTCAGTGAATTTTGAATTTGCATTATAAATGAACAACAGAGGATTAGGAATTTTTGAAATTCCTTCAAAAATACCCAAACTGAACAAGGCAGTGACACATGAAAGGCTCGACTTCAATGTGACATAGGCACATTTGGAAGTTTTAACAAATGTGCATCATTTTGATTTTCTCTGAACTAAGTCCCAAATGCAAACCAAAATATCCACCATGTCCCTGGGAAGAAAGGCGGAACAATCAGCTGTCTTTGTGTCTTTGTGAGAATCCTGACATTATCAACTCTTCCTACATTTCTGCACTAAAATAACTATTAGCCAAATAGCACCACTGAGCCAAAGACATGTATTTGAGTCCTGGTACTTGAGTAAGAGCTGAAAAACAGTGAGATCTCTCTTTAAGGGAAGAAAAAAAAAAGGTGGGGGGGAAAGGCAGAAAAAGTATTATAAAGCAGATACATAATTTTAAATAGGAAAAAAAAAAAAAAACACTGTTAGCAAACTAACAAATCTGGGCATCAGTTTTAAAAATTCAGACAACTGACTGCAATTCATAACACTATGTAATAAAAAAGAAATAAGCATACCATGCCTACAGTCTTCATCTGCTTGCCCATACTTTTTCTGAAAGGTAAAACATGAAAAGTTTAAAAATAGCATTATTGCAGTTAGCATAAACAACTACATGCTTGAATTACAAGTTTTAAAAAACTTTTTAGAAACCATTACCTTGTCTTTTCCTGGGTGGAACATGTAAAGAATGTAAGTTATATGTCAATTATAATATAATTAATTCTTAGAGTTAAGACTAATTTCTGACTTTTTCTCAAATTCTCAGTTAAAATGTTGATTTTTTTCCTCAAATTCTCAGCACATGGACATTTTAAAAGTGGAGCCTGAATGGGCAAAGTTGTGTGTGCTATGTTGGTGGGTGGCTCACAACACCTAGGAAAAAATATAAAACTTTACTTTCTAGACACTGTTTGGTTTTCAATCTTGCAGTAATACAGTAATGTTCAAATTTTAAGATATTATTTTATTCCATTTTTTCAGTAGGGATTTTAAAGATTATTTTGTTTGGTAAAACAAGAAGGAAAATTTGGATTGTTTTCCTCTTTTAACACTTTACTTATCTACGTAATTCAAGTCTTTAATAGGAAAGTTTTGATTTCAAGTGTTTTTCCAAAGTCCCTGCACACTCACTGCAATAATATCACTATGATGAACATCCAGATAGGTGCCTCAAAGGACTTTCAAAGTGTCAGAAATGTATTAAATACATTTAAATACATTTAAAGCACCAATCTGCATATGAGTTTACAGAAATAATTTTGAGAGGTCAAGTCTGTGGTAACACAACTTCTCTTAGAAAATCCAACCTCACTTATTTGTGAATCTCTTCCCCTGAGGAGCCATAAGTTAGGTCACTTCTTCATTGAAGAGGTTTCCCAATTCTTGTTTTGCACACTGAATAGTCCAATCCAGCTATTTATTTAAAGAATGCTTAAAAACACTCCCTTAATCAGATGGGCAAGATTTGTCTTAAAGCTGCCCAGCAAGGTCTTGTGACTTGGCCAAACTTTTTCCACCTGGGATGAAACTGCTCCTACTCAATCCATGAAGATTTGGAGTGGACAAGGCTGCTGTAAATCTCTAATAGCATTTCAGAAAGGTAAGAAAAAGCAGGTTGGAGGTTTATTCTTAAGCACTGAAATGTCCTTTCCTTTAAGAAACTGTAGTTCTGATGCTTTAAAGGAAGGACACAACTTTGGCAATGGGGTCACCTGGAATTCAGGGTTATGCCTCTTGCTTTGCATTTACAAACCTTTACAAGGCACATTTTCACCTTTCCACTAAGTATTTGCCAGAGTCTAAAAGTGACATCTTTCACCAGATGTGCTCTAGCCTAGCCTTAGAAAGCTGGGATTAAGCATAAAAAGACTAATTTTAGGACTATGCAAATGGAGCTAAAGCTCCAGGTATGAACCAGCTACCTAGATTCTGGCATTTCTTAACTTTGTTTTTTGAGTATTTTTATTTGCAGAAGCTTTAATTTGATGCTCCTAAAAGATAAAGTCATCTGGTATGTAATTCGGCATATGTACCTTAACCCAGCTATTTTGCCTTCCTGGAATAGATATATTATATATGTTTTAAATGTTTAAACTATTTTTCCTTATTTGTTTAGAAAACTGTGATTGAGACCCAAATCAAGAGGTTCAAATCCTGAAAAATAAATGGATCAGGGAGAGCTACAAGACAGAAGCCTCATAGATGCTATAGCAAGAGGGATTCTGTGGGCAGAGCAACATGCCAAAAAATCTGAGTTGTATTTAAATCTTGACAATACAAGATATTTGACTTTTCTTTCCAGTTCACTAGATACTATAAAGAGTCACACTCACAAGTTGTAAAAAGGAAGCAATTCTATACAGAAGAGTCTCGATTTTGATGCGGTCGAGTTCTGCCTGGCAGGGCTCCGGGAGGTGAGCTGGGGGGTACTGGCTGAGGGAAAGGAGAGCCTCTGTGCAATGCTTCACTGCCACTTCATAATCCTGCTGCTTAAGGGATTCACATGCTTGTTCACATGCCTTCTCTGGTCTTCTGTCTGCCATGACTCAGGGACAGAAATCCTAGAGCGGGGGCAGAGGGGACGATAAAACGTTGGTTAGCTCTGGAATGGCACTGACAAGTTGCCAACCAACTTCCATTCCCGTCTCAAGGTGTTGTATCACATCCCCCTCGTGCTGTGCCAGTCACATTTCCTACACCAAGCTTCTCACTAACTGATTTCTTCCCAGGCTTTCCTCCATTGCTCCCAGCTCTCGATTTTGATTCTAGTTCAAGAAGGTACTTTAAAGCCCACGACTGATTTTAAGAATATAAGTAGGGGTTTCAAATTTTAAAGTCAGCATGGATTTAAGCTGAGGCTTTTGGGTCTTCAATGGCAACATGACCTTTGCTTTGGGTGGAGCACAACTCATCCCCTTAGTGCTGTCTCTGAACTTGCAGCCTCCACAACAGCTTCTCTTCCAAGCATTTCTCACCTACACTTGGGAGGAGGAGATGCTTCCTCTGGGTGAAGCACAGCAAGGATGGACAGGGAAGGACAGGGAAGACCAGGGGGTCAACAGCAAACCAACCACTTGTCTCTTCCTTCTGCTGGTTTAGCTACATTTATGGCTGAGAAAGTCTAGATACCCCTGCCACACCAACACCTTTGTGCAGAACTCCTTAAATAATTTTAAAGTAAATATTTCGGGGGGATTGATACAGTTATTAAAAAAATTCTGTCCACACACAGACATTATCTGCCAATAAACTAAGACAAATGGTTATCCACATCTGAACTGCCAGCAGAAGAGCAAAGCACTTCTATAATCCCTGTTCACATCCTCCCTTCACTGACATATTTAAATACATTATACACATCTCTAGAGACACTGCACATTAAAGCTGACTTCACAAAAATGGGTTCTGATAACTGAAAGAAAAATCTTAAGAATTCTCGTTTTTGCTTTTAGCAAGCAGCATATTGTCAATATTCATGATTAGACATCAACTATTACAATTGTCTCAAATAACTACTTTTAGTCCACTTTAAAAATTCACTGTTAAGAGCTTTCTTTATACTTGGTATTTTCCGATTTTCAACCAAAGGTAAAGTAACTTCAAGAATTTAATGTCAAATAAATGCATTTTCCTCATATGAAAAATAATCCATTATCCCACTTTTCTCATTAACACATGCCTAAGCCAACACTCAGAAGAAATGTAAACAAGTATTTTCATATATTGTACAACAGTGTTGTATGTGTTCCCCTCTATTCTTAAATTTCCACTCAGTAGCAAAATAATTACATAAAGGAATACTGATTTTTCAAGACTTAAACCAGCTTCCCTTTTAAAACAGTACTAAAAAAATTTCTCATTTACAACAAAAAAAAAATTCTTCTCTCAAATGAAGGAGTGCAAGCATGAATATTTTGTACAAATCTGTGACGTGTGCCTCTTCCTTAATAACAGCCTTACAAAATATTACCTCATTCATCCAGATATTTCTTTTTCTGCTAAAAATAAGTCTGCATTTTCAAACAATAGGAACAGGCAATTAGGTTTTGCATTTCCATACATATAAGTAAATTCATTCATGAGGTAATTCTGTTAAAGATTCTGCTGGATCACTTCAGCATGGACTTTCAATTACATAAATGTTAAGCTGTGTATGCAAGGATCTTTTCTAGATACAACTAAAAATTGCACTGGTTTCCACTTCACTACCATTTTAGGCCACTGTGTATTTCACAAATCTAGGATCTGCTTCCACAGTGACACAACAGTTAATTGATGTTTTTCTCATGTACATTCTGTTTTCCTCCTAAGGGATTGAAAATAGAGGATTCCATGAACTCTGCTGTACTTTTGATTTCCTCACTTCCTGGCTGACATATAACCAGAATTCTTTTGACCAAAAGGCTGAGCAGAGCTTCTGTGTGTTTATTCCCAAAGACTGATTAAACACAGATCCCATCCTAAGTGACCTGGCCAGCACAGCTGACAGATTTGAAACTCTTCTCCTCCAACATGGCACCACGTAAAAGACAATGTTCCTTATCAATTGCCTTATGCTGACTGGTTGGAGAAATACAGAACTCAGCTGTTTGAGAAGCTGGATTTTACACACCAAGCAGTGCCCACACAATTTCTCTGGTCAATTTGAAGACTTCAGAGGACAGAACTGAAGCTAAACTGAACTAAATCCTGTGAATTAAGTGGAAACGAGCAGTAAGGACCAAGCTCCTGGATAACTGGCTAAACTGAGTCACACCAATGGTATTTCAGAGTGTAAAAATCCACCAAAATCACACTGCATGGAACACAATGATAGATAAGGAGCCACTGCAGTGTAATTTATTTGGAAAAAAATCAAATTATAACAAACAAAACCAGTATGTGGACAACATATGGAAAATGATGCACTCAGGCTCTCAGATTTCATTTCAATCCTATCTCTAGCCATACATGCAGACTCAAACATGCACATTTATTAGGTATTTGTGCCACCTACTCCAGATTCCAATCCAAGTGCTCAAGACCCCTGACTTTTCCTGCTGACTTCAGAAACCTTTTTTCCTAGTTTTGGTACCCTAAATCAGTAACTGAGACTTGTGAACGTGAATTACAACCACCATTTCTTAAAATCTAGTCTGTCGAAGTACCTGACTTACCTCCATTTAAAATCATTCAGAGCAGTTCCCAAGTCCCAGCAGGACCAGGAACATGATTGTTCCCCTTTGCTGGGCACTGCTGATGCCTCACCTCAAGAAGGGCATTAGGGCCAAAGTTCTGGGCTCCTCCCTACAAGAAGGGTATTAGGGCCAAAGAGGGGAACAGAGCTGGGGAAGGGGCTGGAGCACCAGTGTGATCAGGAGCAGCTGAGGGAGCTGTTGGGGCTCAGCCTGGAGAAAAGAAAGCTCAGGGGGGACCTTCTCAATCCCTACAATTGTCTGAAAGGATGTTGTGGCCAGGTGGGGGTCAGGCTCTGCTCCCTGGGAACGAGTGACAGGACAAGTTGAAAATGGCCTCAAGCTGCACCAAGAGAGGTTTAAGTCGGATATGAGGAAAAATTTCTTCACTGGAAGAGTGGTTAAGCATTGGAATGGGCTGCCCATGGAAGTCACCATCCCTGGAAGTGCTCAAAATACAAGTGCACTTCACAATATAGTTTAGTTGGCACAGTGGCATTTGGTCAAAGGCTGGACTCAACACTCGAGGTCTTTTCCAACCTTAAGTATTCGTAGACTCATTAACAGCCAAGGAGCAAAGGCACTTGTAAAAACAAATTTATTTTCAGTTCTACAGATCTTTATTTTCAAGATTTCAGGCATAAAATTGGAATTTCTAAGAGCAGAATTTATTACAGATTAGAACTGAAAGCTGAAGTGTCACAAAGTCTGTGCTATATTCCCAACTCTCTTTGCAAAACTGAGCAAATTACTTAGGAGCTTCACTTCTGTCTGCAAAACTGAAATTAAAATACTAACACGTAACAGAACAAACATCAGGATTATTCATTTTCTCAAAGAGACCTGGAAAACCACATGACAAAAAACTTCTAAATTCAATTCTGAGAAATAATTTATCCTCTAGTGAAGTTTAATACATCTTCAAAATATGGAAGAACCAGTAAAGAGGCATATTCTTACTATTTAAAGCTGCATATCTAAAATAGGTGGACATACCTAAGAAATTATATATATATAAACATATAATATGGCATCATACTTTGTACCTCAAAAAAGCTCCTGCCCTTAAGCAGAAGAGAACTTACTGAACTTGCATTTCATTGAAAGTCCAGTTGTACTCTGCTTATCTTCCACAAAATATTATTTCAAAGACCTGGTTAGTTCCAACTGGTGTAACTTAAACTTTGGTGGCTTTTACAACTAACCATGGCAATTTTTTTTCCCCTACATAATTGATTTTCAGGCTCACTACTCCTAATGAGTACTCCACCTTCTTGCCAAAGGGAGTTTGTAAACAAACATGAAATGAGGAACTAAAATCCCATCTCCAAATAAAGCTGTATGTTTCCCCTCCAGAGCCGCAGAGGGGGCTGGGAAAGGCAGAAGGGACAGCTTGAGGAGGAAGAGTGATAAAACACGTGATCCACACAGTCATTTATTTCCAAGTAAACACTATGCCTGCTTGGTGCACAGGAGGCTCTGAAGAACTAGTCCACAGTCTGATGAGTCCAACTTCAAATTAAAATCAATGTAGGAGGAGAGAACATCATGAACTAAAATCCAGTGTTTCATGGCAGTTTAACTCATGACTGTGCACTTCCATGCTCCACATCTTACTGATGTGTTTCATGGAATCAAAGGGTCCATACACTAAGATAATAATAAGTTAAAGCATGTGACAGTTCCTAAAAAAATTTCAAACAGATGCTTTTTCAATTCACTGTAAAGCATCTAGCCAGATAACTCTCGCTGTACTTCATAAACAAACAGATTAGAGGGCACAATGCTGTTCCTATTAATGTTACTGGCAAAATTCCCAATGTCTGCCAAGACAGAAGGATCAGATCCAAGGTCTCGCATGCCAAGCTGACAAACAGTAGACAAGTCAGTAAATATTTGCATATTTTAACTAAACATTAACATCTCTTGTAAAGATTTATGCTAAAGCAATGATGTTCAACTTGCAGTCCTACAGTGAGACTGGTAGGGATTTACTGTCAATTGAATTTACTTCAAGAGCCACATCCTGGGAATCGCAGAGTGAAGCAAATGAATGAGACCCATTGCCATGGGGAACGTGCAGGGGAAGAGCCTCTCCAGCTGCCTCCCATTACAATCCATAGCCCTTCAAACAGTGCTGCTGAGGGAAATAAGCACAAAATATTCCTTGCCAAGGCCATTCAGCCGTGTCCTCCTGCTAGCAGCCCGCTGTCCTGCGGGAAGGGAAGGCAGGAGATGGATTTGCCCTTCCATTGCCTATTGTGGTCAGGCTGGCACAGGCAAGCGGGGAAGGAATTTCACTCATCCTGCCCCTCTCTACAGAAATGCAAGCACTCTGTTTCCCAGTCCTTTGGGATTGCCCAGCCCATCTCACAGACTGGAATGGCTGGCCACGAAACTGGAGAGAAGTTTTAAACATGCAATAAATTCAGGCAATACTCAAGAAAAGACAGCTGGTTTATCAGAACTTCCCAGCAATTCCTTTTACGAGCAAGAAGAGACCTACTAGATTTATTTACGAGGCTGGTTGTTCTGTCCTTCCTCAGTAACTTCTGAGCTTCAAGTCAATTGGAACTGAATTTCCCAGAAGTCTGAAGGGTCTTCAAAATGCTGCAGTTTTCATGAAAAATGTGTAACAAGACAGATAACAGACCCAGGGAAAGGTTAAGTTGTAACTCAGCCTCTTATTGATACAAAGACATCAGTTACCCCATCAATTACTGCCACGTGCTGCCATTTACCACCAAGAGCTGCAGCAAAGTATCACTCACCAGTGAAAGAAAAGTCTTATTTTTCTTGTCCCTAACAGTCAATACCATAGGCTGCATTCATCAGTTTAACTGCTCCAGGATCCATCCAATAATATCCAGGTGTCAGCAGAGTTTCCAAACATTTTAGACTACAGACCCAAGCAGTGCACAGCCCATCCCTTTCTCAAAGTTGTTACTGGTAAACTGAGATGTAAGCAATTCACACATGGAAAATCTGTTATTTCCATAATATATCCAAGTAATATTTGGGAAGTCACAAGGTTGGTATGGCTACAATTCCTGTGATTAATAGTTTCCCTCTCACTCAAAATTATCAAGAAAAAAGTTACAAGATACTTTAGTTTATACAGGTATGGAAAGACCAAGGGTTTAATCTGAATTAATATATTGAATATGACACACTAAAAAAGTTAGCTACTGTGAACATGCCACCATTACAGTTAGAAATCATGGGCCACTGGAATTCAACTATCAAAACTCTGCAAACAAACTGCATTTGTCAGTCCACACACTAAAAAAGGGAATAGTACATCTGTCCACTGTTGAATCATACTAAAGAGTTGCTCTGGCATCTCTTGTGATCCCATCTTAAGGCATGCCTGCATCTCTACATGTCAACTGGTTTTGTATTATTACCAAATACCACTAAAATACTTTAGATCAGTAAAGTAAAATTAAAAATCCATTTATTTTCCTTACCCATTGTGGTAAAATAATCTAATCTTTGCCTTGAGACAAAAAAATATATAATAAAAACCCAAACCCCCTTTATTCAAGCCTCCGGGTTGGAATAAAATAGAGCTACACAAAATATAGAAATTACTTACGGAGACATACAGAAAAAAAAATGCACTTTCCTAGTGTCATGACATACACATCATAAATAATCCCAGTCTAAAAAAATCATTTCATAAAATGAGAGTACATAATGACAGTGCACTGTACCTACGTAACAGAGATGAAAAGGATGGTGCATCTTTCATAAACAGGGTGTAAAAGAAAGAATGATATGAAATGTGCTTTTGGCTTTTTTTTTTCTTTTAAGAAAAATATATCAGCAGAGATCTCATGCATTCATTGATTGCAATTATGGCTGAAGTCCGTAATAGCAGTTAAGGAGTTCTCAGAAATGCACTGCACACCTTACAGAACAAATACAAAAGCCTCCACCCTTGAGAGAGGACAATCTAATCAGTTTTCTGAAGTAACTGAATTACTTTGGCTAACGTTGTACAACTCCAGGCAAAATGACCCTACTTTCAATTCCAAAAATGATGTTAAATCTGAAATGGAGCATACAGAATGAGGCAAGCACATCTCAAGGTTTTATTCTAGAGTGTAACAGCAACAAGAATCCTGCTCCAAGGCCTCTGAGGAACATGATATGCCTGTTCGGGGAAGGGAAGAAGGGGAAAGAAGAGGTTCATGATGCCCCCGACCGTTAAATGCTTAGACTATCTTTCCACATTGAAAAATCAGAGACAGCACCATAACTGAGGAGGGCAAGTGATCTCTGGCCAAGTAAATGAAGCTTTGAGTCTGATCCTGTAAATTTAAAGTATAGAACAAACAACCACATTTCTTGGGAAAGGAATAAGAGCCTGTGGGTGGTTTATCATTCACATAACGACACGGGCAATTGAGATTAAGAGCAAATGCCTTCTGCATCTGGATCCTCTGCAGGCTTTAAACCACTTTACATACATCACAGATAGTGACAAGTTACACTTTTTTGCATGCTAGTTATGACTTCAGTACAGACTAGTAAGTGATTATTAACATTTTGCTAATCTCTTTTATTTTCATTTTGGAAATAGCAGCAAAAGTACAATCTGTGCAGCCAGCAGCAGCAACACTCAGACATGGACACTGGCTATCTTTGGCTCAAAATCTGGAAATAACTCATGGCCTCAGCACTTGCAACCACCCCATCCACCACATCCCTAATACGTTCACATCCTGCCTTTAAAAAGATCCTTTTTCACACAGCTGTCTGAAAACATCACCTGTCCTGATGAAACTAAGCAAAATACCTGGCAAGGCAAAGCACAGCATCTATGTGACATGTGCTGGTGCTGTCTGAGAGCCATTCACAGCCAACAGATACAAGGTTCCTGTTTAAACAAAGCAAATATACACACACATATTGCATTCATTAACTTCACAGAACAAATACTGGGTTGTAAAGTTCGATACTCTGAGGTTGTGTGAGGACAAAAGCATCTGTAAAAGCTTATGCTGGCCTTCTGTGAGCCTGCATTATTATGATATTGCCTTTAACGGTGTTAGTCTCAGAGCACATTTTCCAAGGACTACCTGGCAGAATGAGTGGGCAGAACAGAGGCTGCTGCCTAATGGACATCCAGTGAAATACTTCAGCACAGGGATGGAGGCCTTATCTACTGCATGCTACTCAAATCTTATTCGAAAGACAGCATTTGAATGTTTTCATTAACTTTTCAATAATGCCTACAATACTGCAACTGACCACTTTACAAGAATTAAGAAAATATCTTTATCATTCTGACAATATTCCCATTTTACAGAGAAGTACGATAAGAACATACAAGGCAAAAGTTTCTATAAACTTCTTATACTCACATTAAGAGATCTAGAAGTGATTTCTCCCCATTATGCTCTGTCTGTACTGTACAGCCCTTTTACATGACCAACACAGAGCACCTGGTGTCTGCAGAGTGACTTAGGAGTATCCAGCATTTCTCTACATCACAACATGGGAAAATTCACTAGAAAATGATGTAAAGCAAAGATGGGGATTAAGTGGATTTGCCTTCTCTTTTTTTGCTATTCCCCACTCCATTTCAGAAACACTTTCTAATTCATGCAGATAGCTAAACTGTATTCCAACAAACAACCGTATTATCATTATGAAATAAATCATATGTTCCCACACTGCACAACCTCCCTTCTATTTCTTTCGAATACTAATATTTTTCAATCTCCTTCTCCTTATTCAACCACCCCCATCTCTACATTTATTGTACATAATTCTGCAAAAATCTGCATTTTTGCAGTCGCTGCTTCCTCTGTACTGCAGGAAGGTAGAGCTGGGAGGAAAGAAGATCTTGGTATCAGGAGAAGAGAATCTTCTGCACTCCCATTTTTTATCCAAAATCACACCACGGAGGAATGCAGGAGACCCAGCATTCAAATTACAGAGAAATCCTGTTTAGCTGAGGTTGTAGCATATTCACAGCAGGGATTATCTTTTACATTTGTACTTAATGCTGATTTGACCAGCACTGAGAAGATTTTCACAAGGTTGATCACAAGTACATCCTTGGCAGAAACATTATACAATAACACATCTCAACTTTGCACAAAGCAGCACTATAGGTCATTAGATTATTTCTTTTCTAATTTATCATGAACACAAGAAAGTATTTTGCCCAATTTCTAGAAAAGATGGAATCATGTTGGCAGAACCTTTCTCTCCTCGACAGCATACAAAAAGTCTGACTATGAAAGACGCCTACCATGGGAAATTTCAACCCAAATAATTAAAATCTGGCAAACAATGATCAAGTGAAATGAGGAGTATGTCATAGTAAGCATCAGGTAACATAATAACAGGTGGTGCTTCTGCCCCACCTAAAGTTTTTGGCTCCTTCCTAGAAAATCTTTACGTAAACTATCTTTCATAATAACTGGTTAACAACAGGAATTTGTACTCCATATACCTCTATGTTCACACTGAGTTTTGAGAATAGAGTTTCTCACACTTACCCAAGATGAGGGCATTTTAATTGAAATATTGTCCCATGGTTACCATTTTATCCCCATAACAACATCATCAATTACTTACTTCAAAAAAATGCATTAGAAAAGTAATTTAATCTTTGCTTCTCTTAATGAAATTTGCCAGAGAAAAACAAAGGGAAGAATCAGCACTGCACAACCAGCCAGCTCTCCATGGAGCAGCACCAACCTACAGGACTCAAACCTCAAACTCAAATTTACAGAACTATATCCATATTCTAAAAGCTGGTTTAAACATCATGATCCACAGCTTTCCAAACTATGCCTTACTTGTGTCAGAACCTTTCTTCTCAGCATTTGAATAACAGAACACAGCCCTGTTCCTGTCTCTGCACTAGTGTTTAGTAATAATTTTGACCAAAAAACGAACACTACTCATCTTAAGGACTTCGCCAGTCCTGCATTTCCTAATATTGTTCTCCACTGAGTCATACAGTAGTGCCAGAAGTCCTCTCTGAGAAATGCCTGCTCTGTGATATAGTCACATCTGTGTCGATGTGACTAAACATGTGTCACCTCATTTTCAAAATGCCAAGCAAGTGCCAAACTGTGTTCCCAAGGAAGGCAAAGGGGAGTCATAGAAGATTCCCAAGCATCATTTCAATACAGAACACATACCACTAGATTTACAAATATATTTCAGAAGTTTAAATGGAAAAGCACAAAGTTTTCCAGTGCTCATTGAACCTGTCACTCATGCAGCACTGTCTGCAGAGAGCACTTGACCATAGTTCATTTGCCAAATTCACCAATTTAATCAGTCTCAGAGGCAGAATCAAAATTAGCAGTTCCTAACTCTCAGTCTCATGTTCAATTCACAGCTTCATCTAATACAGCTGTATTTGGATTTCAGAAATAAAAGTGTTTTTAAACTAGGAAATTATTTATCACAGCATATTCCCATTTCAAAAACCCCATGCAAACTCTTCCCCACCCCCAGCAGCTCAGCAGCTCCAAAGCTCAGTGGCTCAATCCACATTTTCTCTTCTTAACAGGATATTGTAGCAATGCTGAAACAGTCTTCCCTCAAATGTCAAACTTTCACTTTCACACAAGAACTTTCCCCACCCCTGACATGACCTGATACTGCAAGGCAACATTCTCCTGGGAGCAAATCTAGCTGAAAATACAGCTTTGATCCCCAGGGCAAGTGCAGATGCTACAGGTATCTATCACAGTTTTACAGTTGGATGAATTGGGAAAAAATAAAAGCTCCACATTTATTTGCTGTTTGAGATGTAAAATATGAATCACTCTTTCAATCCATTCAAAAGGCAAAAAAGATTGTAAAAAATCCTCATGCTGATTATCAGGTACATTGCACAGGTCACAAACTGAGCACAGGAATCAGACAGAACACTGCGGCACAAAACAGAAAACATTTCTTTCAATATACCTCAGCCTTCATTGCAGCTTTATAATGAACTTTAATTTATTATAGTAGTGAATAATTCTGTGACTGAGTTTTTTGTTACACATTTACACAGTGCTTAGCACAAAAGGGTCCTACCGTAACAGATTTAATAACACAATCATGCCACCCACAGATCCTCCAAACACATCTTTCCCCAAACCATGCCTATTATGTAACTGTACATGTTATTTTTGTGCACAGTTTTGAAAGTTCAAAGCAGTAACTACCCCTCCACCACTAAAAACTGCTATCTTTGTTGTAAATAATCTTTGAAATTAATTTTTACATGATCGTGCTTCAAATAGCTCAGCATAATATAGCTAAGCCTAGTCTGGGGACTTGTCTTGTAACTCTGTATTTTAATTACATTAACCTTTCTGCATATGGATAATGCTTTTATAACGTCCCTGTTTCCTCTCCTCAAATGCCTGACCACCAACAGGTTCACTTTTTAGACTCTTTCAAGAATAGAATATGGATTCCCAAGTTCTCCCTCACAGCAAACCCTACAAGCAACACCACGACGTGTACCCAGAACACATTTCCCAACAGAACTCACCCTCCTCATTCCTTCTGAAACGAACATTAGTGATTCAGTCACGTATTTGAAACCCCACTCAAAGAACTGCATCAGCAGGAATGAGCAACGATCCTGCTGTGGTTAACAGCATAATCCTGACAAAACTTGGGAAGCAGAGGAGCGGTGTCTAGCCCAGCCAAACAAATATAAACAAAGATACAGCCAAGTAATATCAGTCAATTCAAACGACAAAACAAATGTCCTGCACCATTCCAAATGTGTGAGTGTCTCAAGATATGGCCAGAGCACAGTTACCTCAAAACCATTCACACAAACAACTATAATCAAAAACATCACTGGAATAAAAGACCCACAGCACAGCCTTAGCACAGATTCTGAAGTATGCAAAAACATTCCCCTTAATGACCTCCCCGTGTAGATAATGAGAGAAATCCAACAAATTCTGGCTCCCAAGATAGCAGAGGAGTAGATGCAAGGCAGCTATTGTGGCTGGTCCAACACTATTTGGGAATCCCAGCCGAGGGGGAATTTAGTTGAGACTCATGAAGGAACATTACTTGGGAACAGAGGCCAACTGCCCATCCCTGTCCTCCCAAAATTACCCCAGGATAAAATGAAATTCTCACTTTAAAGAAAAAAATAGAGATTACCTTACATTAAGTGAAAAGAAACATAGGGAAGAAGTGTTATCTTAGGTGGTGCCAAAACCACTATGCTTTTTATTTGTGGCATTCTCCATTTATGATGTCCACAAAGATTTGTTACCTTCTTGGTTTGCTGAACCACTAAACATTTGCCAGCAAATTAAACACTTGTGCCACATTACTAACAACCAAGATTCTTGAAAACAGCTCATGTTACAGACTTCCCTCTTGCCAGTGGGGTCTGAAGGGCTATGAAAGACCTTTTAAGCATATTTAAGCACCATAATTTTTAGTGTTTTGATGAATACAGTATTTTTGCTATATATAACTATGGGGGAAAAAAACCCAGACCGTGAAATTCACAGACTGAAAGATCATTTCTAAGTAACACTTACACTAACTACCATAAAACCAGCTCAGACGAGTCCACACAGTGCTCACATTTCTATCCTTCACTTCCTGCCACTGCAACATTCAAAATTTCATACCAAACACAAACCTACTGTTCTTTTTCTTCCAATATTTCATCATTACAGCTCCAAGAATCACTAGCCTTGCTACTGCTTACAAGCAGGAGCATGAAACTTATTTCCCCAAACCATACATAAGCCAAAGATTCAAAACATTCACCTAAGACACATCATTCTTCATCCAAGTGATATTTCCCAGGACTAACGGCAAGGAATGGCAAAACAGCTCCCAGTCACATCTCCAAAATATATCTCCACATAACATCACCTGCAAACTTCTTGCTACAAGCTCAGGAGCACTGTGTATCCACTACTTCTTGAAAACCTGTGTAGTTCAGTTCTATTAATTCTAAATTACCTACCTGCTACAGTTCAAGCCTGCTAACATCTGACAAAGACTCCATGCCACTCGGAAAATCTCATCGTTTGTACTCATTTGGAAATAGGATGGGGCCACAGTCACCACTCAAACTTTGCAGTCACAAAATGGAATCTCTCAGTGTAGTAAAATTACATTTATGGAGAAAAAGATTGAAATCTATCATTTCTTATCTGGCTTTCCTGTAATAAGGCTGTAATTTGGTATTATGGAGGACTCTGAGAAAAGACTGGATAAATAACCAGTCCATTTCTAATTTACAACAATGAATGAATTTGCATATAAAATTATGGAGGAATATTTGGGTATTCTGTTATAGCCCCATTAAGTATCCTTTAACTTCAACTGGCAGTGCAATAGAAATGCAACAGAAAAACAAATTCTCACCCACGGGTAATTACAATCTCCCTGCTTCAATTCCCAATCCCTTCTTTTCCTACAGTAATATTCACTTTTCTGTGTTTTTCAGACACGAGGGATTGCTTCTGTTGGAAGCCTCATGTTGTAAACATTTGTGTGAAGAGAAAAGCTCAGTAAGCAAGACTGTTTTGGAAAAAGGAACCTGAGTCACATATCAGTGTCACCATAATGAAATCCCCAGAAGCTGGCCTGTTCCTGTGGAGCAGCCTCTGACCTTACAGACTCCAAATTTCCCTGTCTATGAAGTTTAGTTATTTTCTCCCACCCCAAAACATTTGGGGAAAACAAATGTTTATTTTCCCAATCAGTATCTCCAGAAGACCAAGAGAAGACCAAGCATTCCTTCAGATTTCTTTTTAATTCCATACCAGTGCTGCATGGAAACTTTTGAAAAACCAGCCTCTTTTAAAACATTCTCTCTTCCTTGTTGAAAAAGAATGGCAACCACAGAAGTCTGCACTAAGGGGAGGAAGAAATCAAACACATAAAGTACCATGTCCCTAAAGGTATGTCATTGATACATACAAACACAAGTGCTGCCTTGCTGCCAAAGGCCACGGAAGAGATAGCAAGACAACCAAGAATGAAAAAGGAAGGTCTTGTTTGTTCTGAAATTCTAACTCACAATCCTTCCATTTATGGGAGGAAAAACACATGTACCATACAGTGAAAATGAGATTTTGCCACAGCATCTCAGCAAAAGAAGCGAGAAAGGGTTCAACAGCTGCAATACAAGCAGGAGAGAGGGTTGGGATTACAAAATTTGGAATTCTCCCCACCATGATGAGCCACTGGCAGCGTTGCACAGAGAGGAACACTGGGGATCTGCTTCCTTCCAGGAAGAAAGCTTCAGCAATGCCAGGAGAAACGTCAGGACAGGATTGAGGCTCGCTGGGACTCTTGGCCTGCTGATCCCCCAGGCAGGGGAATTCCAGCTGTCCAAGCACTCCATCCCTGAGCTGCAGCAGTGGCACGCCATCCTTCCTTCTCCTGCTCCAAGCCAGCTCTCACAACTTTCCCCAGTTACTCAGGCTATACACAGGGGATGGATTTAAATTAATTCCTAAGACTTTTTTAATTTCGATTTCACTCCTGCTACCAGACCTGTGAGGTCCCACTGACCTCAGGAGGGGATGCCAGTGAGGTGAGAGATTCAAGGGCTTTAATAACATTAATTGCTCCAGCAACTGTTTCTGCCACTACTAAAATGAAAACACCAAGAAAAATGTTCAGTAGCAAATATAAGATGGTAGTAAATAACAAATAAAAATAAAAATATACCAGTACACAAAGTCAGAAAGACTATCCAGCTATAAATGCAAAGGGGATTTTACTAAAAAAAAAAATTGCCAACAATGGAGAAAATATTTCATCAGACTATGAAATTAACAGAGTTGGAAATCATTAATATTATTGCACAGCTCCTACATGGGCTCTCTCATCCACAGGCATCAGGACTTCTTACAAGTCAGTAAGATTCACTATCCCCATTTTAAATTCCTCCAAAAGGAAGCACAAACAGGTGAAGTGATTTGCATCAGGCTCTCCACATCCCTCAAGCACTAGACCTGTACCTTACCCACCTGGGAATATCCCCTCTTCAAGCTTTCCAGACACTGTGACTTACATCTTTTCAGATGAGAATTTCTCTATGAATCCAGGTTTTGAGCAGAAGTTGTCTCCAAACCACAGCCCTTCTTCTACAGCCAGATCTACTCATACTGATCCCAAACCCCAGGAGGGCTCTGAAACCAGTGAGATTTCACAAAGGAAAAGGATCCTCCATGACACATCAAGAAGCAGAACTGGGACAAATTAGAGAATAAGATGCTGCTTCCACATCTCCCTTTAAGTTTTAGTCTGATGGGAAGAGGTAAAAACAAGCCCCCAAACAAGCAAACAAAAAAAAATCTCAAAATAGACAAAAAAAAAACCCAACAAAATCAGCTATTACAACCTTTCAAGTCTTTAAGCCATGACTTTAACAAGCTTCTACCACAGAAAAATTCATCTGGCTCACCTAAAAAGGCACAGTGCCTGTATGAATTAAAAGAGGGAAAATACACACTGTACATTTCATAAGTCCAAAAAAAATCACAGAGGTGAAGAGTGATAAAGGAAATGTCATTTCAGCTAGGAAAAATAAAGAAGTAATTTCTGCTTTCAGAACAAATTACAAAGAGAACTCAATTTATCAGTAATAACACATAAAATGTTCCTTCACTTACCAATAAAGAAAAACTGCTCTGCTAATTAAAGTTCAACAAAAAAAAGCTTAACTCAGCTTCTGCCACTTACAATTTCAGCGCTGTAAAAACCAAGCCTACCAAAGTCTGATTCCCTGGGTTTGTACCCCAAGAAGGTGGAGGGAATGTGGTGGCCCCTTGTAAACTCTCCCCTCCTCGAAGTCTGAACTGAATGTTCTAAATCAGCTCCTCCCTATAGACCTGCCCAGCACTCCCAGACTGTCCCCATCACAAAAGCTTTGCCATTAAAAAAAAAAAAAGGGGAGTTTTCATTCACAATCTGCTATGGTTCAAAAGTACTGAAACAACCCAATTTAACACACATTATTTTAAAGCCTCCCTGATTTACCTATCAGTCTTGGAAAATAATGCAAACTTGCCAGGTATCACTAGCATATTTTTTTATTTTTTATAAAGGAACATGCCTTTTCTTACATAAAGAATGACAGGTGGTGTATTTTATCCTTTTCCTTGCTTCAATTGCACTAATTATTAAGAACAACAACATCAGATGATGTCAACAATCCAAACCTTCCCAACAGGACCAGCCATGGTGATACACTCAATCTGTCAATGGGGATATCCATTTTCAGGGTATTTTTCTGTCTCACAACTGAATTATTTTGTTTTTCAATGAAAATTGAAATGAGTTATTTTAAAATTTCCTCTCAAGCTCACTGTACCTTTGATAATGCAAAAATTCTATTACCTTGTTAACTCTTACTCATTTTGTCATTAACTGGGAAGCAGCCAGGCAACTGTTTCCCCACAGTTATTTCTTAATTTCCATCAATGATATGTTTAATCATGTTACCCTAATCGAACAACAATTGCCTAACAAAGCGCTGAAGCCAAAACAACTGCACTCCCTTTGAAATTAACAAAAGGACATGTTCCACCGCAGGAAGGGTAACACAGATCCTTCTCCTGCCTGGGGATGTGCCCTAAAAATACATATATAAGTGTCTGCTGGAAGGGCTGTGTTGCAATGCGCAGTGGAAACTCTCCTGTTTTCAGTTTCGGGGCTGATCCAGCTTCTCTCAAGACCTGTGTTAAACCTCCCAACTTCACTTCACTCTCCCTGCCAAAGCCTCCTGCAGAAAACAAAAACATAAGCTCATCTGCCCACCCTTCAACCGCTCCGAGGGGGTAATTTTACAACAGCTGTTAAATTCTTCCAATTTATTTTTCCATCGCTCCACAAACCCTACCTACCCCATTTTTTTTCACTTCTATTTCACCATTGTTATCTTCTGGCCGTCTCTCCCATCCCCTCCCGCCCCGCCCGGTACAAAAACAAAGCTGCCTCCCACCCCCCCCTGCATCCCCCCCGGAGCACCCCCGGCTGTGCGAGGCATCCCCGGCTCTCCGGCCCGGCTCCCGGGCCCGGCCGGGCGCGGGGCCGCTCCGCCCGCCCGCGGGCCCGGGGGAGCGCGGCGGCGCCGGGGTCCGGCCGAGCGCCCCGTAAACACCCCGCGAGCGGCGGCCGCCGCAGGCCCTCCGCGGACACAGGGCCCGCTCCCGCCGGCCCCGCGCGGCCCCCGCGCCCCGCACCGCCCGCCCCGCCGGCCGCGGGGCCCCGCGGGTCCCCCGAGGGCGCGGCGGGGCCGCGGGCGGCCGGTGCGGGCCGCGCTCGGTGCCCGCGGGGGCGGTCGGGGAAGTCCCGACTTACCTGTCATTACTTTCTACGCCATCTTGGATCCACTTGTCAACGTCCCACAAAGCATTGTGGGAAAGGCCGGCCCTCCCCGCGGCCCGGAAGGCGGAGGGCGGCGGTGTGAGGGGACGGGACGGGACCGGGACGGGAGCAGGGATGGGAGCAGTAGCGGCGGGGGGATTGGGACGGGGACAGCAGTGGGGCCCGGGTGGAGACCGGGACGGAACGGCGATAGGGTCAGGGTCGCGGTCCGGCATAGGGGCTGAGGATGAGGACCGGGACCCGCTGTCCCCTCAGCCCGGCGGCCGCTGAACCGCAGCCCGGGGTCCCCTCACGGAACAGCATGCGGGGCCACCTCCGCTACGCCCACGCTAGAAACCGGCAACTTTGGGGGGTTTTCTTTATTTTGTCTCTCTTTTTTCCCCTTCCCTTCCCTGGGCTCGGAGCGCAGCTGCGGAGCCTGAGGGTCGGTGGCGGGGCCCGGCCAGAGCCGAACACGGAGCCCACCCCTGAAAAAAGCTTGGAAAGTACTTTTTCTCATGGTTTTTCTACGGCGTACGTTTGATTTTTTTTTTTTCGGTTTCGTTTGGGTTTTTTTTTTTTTTTTTTAATTATTATTATTTTCCTGTGGCTTTTTAAAGTTCCTTCCCTCAAAGAAACTTGAGGGAGGCGGAGGCCGGGTGCGGGTGCCGAGGCTGCCGCAGGTGCTGGAGCAGCTCACGCTGTCACCGTGTTTTCCAAACCCATCTACCCGTGCTGAAGGACTGCTGGTAACGCGTTGCTGGCTGCTCATGAATCCCAGAAACTGTTTTGTATAACAGTTTTATTTTCATGGAGTAATCTTCCCTGTTAGCTGTGTTTTCAGACTCTTTGGCAATCAGTTCTTAATACCTACGCTGTTCTGCAAACTGGCTTTTTCAAGGCGTTACCGACTTAGCTGCTGTGGATGGGTGCCCTGTGCTCTGTTGTGCTTTAGGGCAAAGCGGACAAGAAATTGGGGAAAAGCAGCTTACTTCAGGATCTTGGGAAAGTTTCTCACCAATACAGTATTTCAGTGTTTTTTTAAAAACTTTTCCTTCCCCTTTAATTGAAAAAAAGATCCAGATCATTTTAGTATTGGATCGTGCTGTAAAATGTATTTACATTTATATTTAAATTTACGTCTAATGCCTCGTAACTCTTTGAAGAATAACCACCAGCCAAGCCTCTGATGCATTGCCACTGCAAGAAAATACTTGTGCCCAAGAAGGTTTTCAATATTCATCAGTAATGCATTTATAGAGAGAGAGCTCCTTGCAACAATGTAAATATAGGAGGAAATAAATCTAAATAAATCCTTTGCATTTGCCACCCAGTCTTAAATCAGTCTACTTTGTAATTCAGCTTCATTACTAGCTGGGAGTGCAGTTGTGCTGTCACTGAGGAGAGTGTGGGTGGTCCCAGCCTCAACCCAGGAGATGCCATTTCAGGATAAAACCTTCCTGTGGAACTTGCCATAGGCCATCTCTGCTGTCCCTGCTGCCAGCCTGACACCTTTCCTAGTGCTGCGACTTGTGTTTTCTGTGAGCACTGTGCAAGGAACAGGGATCAAAGAAAGCTGAAACCATGTTTAGGATCCAACTAACTTTGTGTCATTCAGTCCAGCTTGTTGAAATGGAGTAAGTCCTTTTACTTTTGAGGCTGGTTGTCTTTGGTTCCTAGTGAGCTTTACCTTACTGGTCTTTTTTTTTTTTCTGTTAGAAAATGGAAAAGTTTTCTTCAAAATAAATGATAATTAGAAAAAGCAGTAGAAGATAAAATTATCAATGTATGCATATTTTTAGATATAAACACACATCCTCTGAAGTTCAATTTGGAGAAGACAGAATTTTAGTTTGGTTTATTTTTCACATAAGCTTTTTTTTGAGTACATTTGTTCTGACAGTATTTTTTTTGTAATGTGCCAAGAAAAAAATTGTGTGGCAGTGACTGAGTTATTGGAGGATCTGTTCAGTGACAGACCCCGTTCTTATCACTCTCTGTCTCTGCTGATTTAAAGTTCCAGATTGGAGGTACTAAGAGGCACAGGCTGCTGTGAAAAGGTGGCAACTGCCCTGTAGGAACAGCCCAGAAAGGAGCTGGGGAGGACCATGGGAGCAGGGGAATCCCAATGGATAAAACACAACATGCACTGCTTTTAATGATCTTGGTACTTTAACCCTTTTAGCCTCCATATGAAGGAGGTTTTAGTCTATTTTGTGGGCTGGTCAAGTGTATTGCATAAACCTTCAGTGGAGGTGCCAGAGGCTGGACAGGGAGCCAGCAGCTCTGGCATGGGGGTGGCTGCCAAGCACTGCCCTGTTCAAGCAGAGCCTGCAAGCTTGGAACAACTGCTTCCATATGCTGTCCCCTCCAAGCTCTTTCTAGGTCCTTGTTACCAGATAGAAAGATGAAGACTTTCAAAATTTGGTCCAAAACAAATGGGGCTCCAAAGGCTCATTAACCTTGGAAATTCTGCTCAAGGTGAGAATCATAGCAACTAGCTTAAGGGATCAGATCCCAAATCCAAACAGCCTAAAAAAAATAAATTTGACTTTAGAGCCACTTCTGTGGTAACACCCCAGGAGGCAGAGAATGGCCCAGGAACTGGTTACAGATTACCTGGGAAGAGACTTCTTGTAGCTTTCACTGACATGATTCAATACAGTATTAAAGGATAATTTAACAAAATAAGATTATTATCTTATTATTGTAAGATTATTCTATTCCTAGTGTGAGAGGAACTCCGTATCTATCTATATGAGGCATCTCTTTCTCTTTCTTTGATGTGCATTACCCCAGTGGAAGCTGATATTTTGCCTTCCAACCTCTGCTCTCCAACACGTCATTCACAACCCCGCAGGATGAGCTGACAGCCAGGCTGGGACTGAGCACAGAACCAGATGTGTTACATGCTGACTACTGCCTTCCATTCCAGAATTGTCCAGACTTCCTAAATTCCTGGAATCCAATGGGGTTTCATGGCAAGAGGAGAGCTTGCAGTGCTAGACTTCTGCCCAAAGAGACTGGGAGCAGGGGGTGACATGGAGTCTGAGGGGAGAAGAAAAGCAACAGTGGAAATGTAAAAAATACCAAAGGCATAATGGGGAAGCACGAGGGAGTAACAAAGAAAAGGAATTCCCACTAAGCATCGTGAGACTTGACAGGATTCAGATCCTCAAAAGCCTAACAGTGATATTTCTAGGGACTCATTATAATGATAAAATTTTCAAAAACCCTCCAATGAATGCAGCAATATCAAACTCAATTCCACTTGTACATTTTTTAGGATTTTGAAATCTTTCAAATCTGAAAATAGCAATTTCTCACTGGATGTTTAGAAAGCCCATCCTGCCAGGGACCATGTGTGCAAGGAATGCCTGTACAGAAGCCCTAACACATCATTTCTCCCTACTCTTCAGTCAGGATTCTGTAAATGATGCTGGCTCACAGGGCTTCCCCCTATTCTGTGAAGCTAGGAGCCGTGCCCTGGTCCGTGAAGAATCCAGGCTCCTTGCCAAAAACCAGGGATTTGAAAACCTGGGGCCACTCAGGGCTGCTAGGCTCCCTGCCACGAAGCAGAGACCTGAGCAGAGCGCTGAAAGGTGTGGCACAGATCCTGGCAGAGTTGGGAACTCTCAAACCCTCACTTGCTCCAGGCCTAATGGAGACTTGGTAGCCAAAAAGCCCTGAAGCTCTGGCTCACCCATGAGCTGCACGCTTGGAATCAAAACTGCAGCTTGGTTTCTACATTTTCAATACAAAACTATTCTAATTACTTGAAACTTATACTGCTACTTTTTTCTTTCTCTTCTGCTTTCACAGGAAATTCAGAAAATCAATTTCCATTCATATGCTCAAGTTCACTTCCATTTCTGGGAACTGATGTTTCATGAATACAGAAATCTCCATTTTCAATCAGCTCCACTCATAACGTCTAGTCAGGATGCAGGAAAAACCATTACAATTAACATGTAAGAGTAATAAGGACATAATAGAATACATTCAGCAGGGAATTGCCTCCCTGACCCTGCAGCCCAGCATCCCAGCAGGCTTCTCAAACAGTTTGTTCACCCCTGAGCAACAAAACAACAGGAGGCCTTTCTCAATGGAAGTGCCAGACAGATTGCAGCAACAGGAGCAATGTTTTTATTGTCTTAGCACACTGGACCTTTACAAATTTTTGAACTCCCTCAGAAGCAGCAATCATGGGAAAGTAACAGAAGTTAAGTGGTTTAGCCTCTGCCACAAACAAGGCAGTGGCAGACCTGGGATTAGATAGTAACAGTAGTTCTTAGTCTTGGTAAACAATAAAGCAAACTCTTTCTAAGCAGCCATTAGTGTCTGGTTATTAGGCTGAAGAGTAGCAAGTTTTGATTTTCCAGCATGAAAATTCCCCTGGAATTCCTCCAGAGTCCTCTAATGAACAATGATCTCAACTTTAATCTTACTTCATAATTATCCATGGGTAACATTTCAACGTGGACTCCTTAAGCACATGTAATTTCTAGAGCAAGTAATATTCAAACTAATTCATTTCTCCTTTGATCCACAAAATGAGAGCATTGAGAAGCAACCAGCAACAAGGGGATGTTGAGGGTACACTGAGGAGACAGAAACTACAAAGGTCAGAGTAATGTGATGGTTTGATTCCACACTGTCAAGATCAAAGATCTTCAGTCTCTGTTCATTTTTTTAAGGAGCTGGCATGTCTTTATGCTGACCTTTGAATTGCTCATGGAGGACTTATATCTGACAATATATCTGCATTCTTGAGATGAACTGGCACCAAAAATTTAGAGCTTTTTCCCTAGCAACCTGAATTTGACAACCTTTTTGAGATAAGACTCAAGAGACACTTGAGACTCAAGACACACTTCCAAGCAAAAAAAAAAACAAAAACCAAAAAACAAAAAACCAAACAAACATAAAAAACCCCCACTAAACCCAAACTTCAGGCTTAATAGATTATTTTCCACTTGCTTGGGGTTACCCTATAGCTTAATAATTCTAGAGTTATGTTTTAAAACTTCTGTTTTAACTTTGTGATGTATAGGGAGGGAAACCCTGAGGGATTCTTGCTTCTGGCAACAAGTACTCAGAACACAGCAGAAATCTCACTCAGAGGACAGGGAGGCAGTCTGTCTTGGGCACTATGTTCCAAACCAAGACTAGGGTGTTACAACTGTGAACAAAAATCTCTTTCAGATCCAAAGGCAGACAGCTTGATCGCTGTGGATCTTTGGCACAAATACAGACCATGAAAGTGAACTTTCTTAATCATTCTGAACTGACTTTTAAGGAGATACCTGAGCTGTTGAAAGATGAGAATTCTTCTACGTTCTTTCTAATGCTGAAAGCAAAAGGTGGTTGTGAGGAGAGAGAAACTTCTTCTCTCCAACGAACTCGTGCTCTAAATGCAGCCAAAGGTAGAAGGGAGGGATAGAGCCTGGACAGAGAGGGAGGAGAATCTGCAAGAAATCCAGAAAGAGCCAAGGGAACCACTGAAACATTCCACTCTAGGATAAAAAGAGGGCTGGCTGGGAAAACATGCCCAACATATCTGGTAGAAGCATCAGAGGCTTAAATGCTTGGGATTGAAGACTCCAGACCAGACTTCAACTGGAAGGAAAATGTTTATGACAAGAACAGGGAGAGGCAAGTTCCCACTTCCCCTGATGACCCATTGTTCCACTCTCTGATAGCTCTTGCCTCAGTTTCCAGATGATACATTGTTTTCAAAGATACTTTGTCCATTGTTCTGACAGCAGCCAGTTTTGTTCATGCTACTGAAACCTCCCAATGGCCAAAACATCCCATGCTCAGAAATAGTGATGACAAAATTTTAAACAATTTGTACAACTGAGATTATAATACAATTTAGGAAGTCAGATTGTAAACATTCTGTGCATTCTGAATACCTGCTCCTCTTCCTTCCCTTACTGATAATTCAGCTGCCTTTTTGTTATTCAAATGCAGTAAGCTGGATTGGTAAGGCTTTGAAAGTTAAGAGCCTTCCAAATTACATTCCCAAACTTCCCATCAGCTATGTCCAAAGTCAGCATTTCAAATGCAAATCACTGCTTACAAGCTTCCATCTTTTCCTGTCCCTTCAGACTTCCCTCACTCAAAATCCCTGTTTGGAATTTCCCAATTTCTGCGTATGCACATGAAAAGAGCATTAGTCTGAATGAAGCTCAGTGTGCTTGTAAAGAGATGGGATGTATCTATGTCTCAATACATCATTTACAATGATAGTCTCTACTTAATTAATTATGAACTGAATGGTTATGGCTAGCATTAAAAATCATTCTAAACCAGAGCAAATTCAATAGAAGTTCCATTGATTCCTACTACACTATTTGTTCTACTATTTTACTTCCTTGAAAAAACAGACTGGGGGAAAGTCCACAGCTTCCCTCCATTACAAGGAGGTTAAAGTAAATAACAGGACATTATCTGCTCAGAATATAATACACTCATGATGAGAAGCAGCAGCAGCTTCCAAGTACAAGCTTAGCTAACTGATTCATTGCCAGCACAGCCCTTACAAACTGTACCAACAAAACGGGCAAAATTAGTGACTTGCACCAAGCAGACAAAGGTTTAGGTACTTACTCATGTATTGATTGCTCTGGCAGTTCACAATTAATTAATAAATTCTAACTGTAGTACCAAATCATAAGGAATAGCATTATTCTTAAGCATAAACATAATTTTGTTCCAAGAGTATCTTGACATAACTTTACACTACAGTCATTTTAAGTTACCTCTTTTTAAAACCCTAAGATTTTATTATTTACAGTATATCCTCTCAATCACAGCCTCAAAAATAGTCCTGTAATGAAATAACCACAGAATTATAGATAGATAAGGGTTCACATTGAAAAAAAGAAATCACGAGGCTATTATTATACAGGCAATACAGTTTTATTCTGTTCTTTCACCAATTGTAGCAAAAACATTTAACAACTGAATGAATAATCAAGGGAACTTAATTGTCAACAGGAATTTCAGAATTATGTTCTAAATTTTAGACCAGGAAGGCTTGACAGGGAGAAAACAAACCATATACACACTTGTAATAATAGTCTCTATTATGAAGATTTAATGCCTTCTTTAAAAGCACTGAGATTATTGAGGCACCTTACTGCAGGTTATGGATCATCTCTTCTTTGGCAATGAGATGTGTGGTTTTGTTAACTAGGGCCATGAGGGAGTTGAGCTTGTGAGACCAGTCATTGAGTATATTGTTTGGGTCCTTAGGCCTCTGGAAATTGATAATTCCTGCCAGCCTGTCTACTTTAGCAAAGATGGTTTTATTAACTACTAGGTTAGACAAGAACTCCTCCGATTCCTGTAAAGACAAACAGCACTAAGTCAAGAAAATAGCATTTTTACCTACAAACCACTAGAATTCCTCCCAAACAGCATGAAAGCAGCAGGAGCAAGATTTTCTTTATACACAAATACAGCGGTAACAATACTGTACTTTAAAAAATTAAAGTTTAATATACAACTCCAATAGACTTTTACACTTTGGAGTTCTTGGCTACACAGATACTGGAACAAGTCATGTGGCAAGCAAGGCTTGGCAAAACCCCAGTGAATTACTGACCACTGTCAAAAGGGCTTTTTCTGAGTTTGTGGGAAAAGCAGATTCCATGAAGAGGGTAAAGCTCTTAATTTGCACTCAAAATACCAGGATGTGTCACTCTACTTGGAAAGGTCTTGAAAACACAAAGGGAGGTGGCAGGAAGACCCCTCCACCCCATGTTCCCAAAGTGCCACCACCCATGAACAGGGACATTTACAGGTGAAGGACCCCCTCTTTTACTTGGTTTTCATAATTCATTGACAAGAGCCTTTTAACACTGAAACATCAGACAAGAAGCTCCAGCATTTACACAAGGCCTTGAACATAAATGAACTTCTAAGAGCAGCTTTTGCCTTATGGGCATGTGCATCATGAAACTGAGTTTAAGGTTTAATGAATAGTTTTCTAACTCCCATAAAGGCAGAAATCTAAATCAAACAAGAACATTACTCTGCTGAATACTCACATCTCTGCCACAAACACATCCCCTTATGAAAGAAGGATAAGCAAAGCAAGACTTACATCAACGGACAGATCCAGGAGTTGTGCCATTCTCTTCATTGTAATTCTGGTATAATACTTAGCCATTATTCTAATATTCTGGAATAAAAGTGTTCAGAGTAGAGGGTTATGTGCAAAAAATAATTGAAGCAGGCTGCAAAAATATAAAAGTCCATGTTAAAAGGAGATTAGGAACTGTAGTGCTCTAATGGCAGTCCAGCTTGGGGGATGCGAGGGGTTGTGAACAAACAGCTCTTTTGCTGGTAGAAGGTATAAAGTCTCTACATGATAAATTATTAAGAAATCAACCAATTATGAATTTAATACAAAGCAAGACTTTCAGTTTTATGCTTTATTGAAACTTGAATGCTAAATCTCATTTGAGTGCAATATGCTCTTCTTGGTGACAACTATGCCAAATATAAACATACAATAAAGATATACAAGCAAATAAAATCTTGAAATACAACACAAAAGACAGCTTACCTGCTGCCTTATTAGCTACTTTTCTGTCTTCTTTGTGATTAATATATGGCAAGCAGAAAGCATTTTTAGCTGAAGCACTGAGTAAACAGCTGATGCCTACAGACACTGATACTTACATGTTCAACAACTCTGTTCTTTAAATCTTTCCATCTCTTTTCACCTTCCTCTGTACAGCCAAAAACATCTGTTGCAGGACTGTCAAGGGATCCTTCTCTCAACTCCTTCCCATATTCTTCAACTAGGGCACTCCACCTCATCAGCTCCATGGTGGTAAATAGTTTTAGGAGGTCTCTAAATGGTTTAGTACAGTTGGATTACAATTCTGTGCTAATAAGCCCTGGTTCATACTTAAAATAGATCAAAGGCATAATTTTAAATGTTTTATTCTTATTACCATAAATAATGGGGGCAGCTAAAGTCAGATTGTTTTTTAGCAAAGACCTTTCTCTTACAAGAGACATTTATTTTCACATAGAACAATCATGACACTTTTGCAGTATTCTTAATGCAGCATTAAATTCAGAGTTGCTTACAGCAGACTCAGCATAAAGAGATTTACTTGAACTGTTAGGGAGAGACTTTTTAATCTAAGAATTGGTTATTTGAAAGGATACTTACTTATACTTGGGGATTTCTTCTAACTTTTTGTCACTACTAATTCTGTGCACCAAATCAGACTGTTCATTGTCATAAGGTGAAAGAATAACATAAAGAACAACGCTCTTCAGTGCCTGTTTAAGAGGAAAGAGTGTGGTTTTTACCATAATTAAACAAAGGAATTGCCAAAACAGATACAGAGCATAGAGTTTAATATGTAAAAGATTTAAGCTCAGTGTATTAAGAAATCAAGGTGAAATTGATGTCATCTTTCAGAAATGAGCTGTGGTACATTTAAATTGACACAGGTTAACCAAAATTCTAGTATTTCAAATAAATACGTGAAGAAAAAAAACTTTTCAAACGTGAAAGACATCTGTACTGCACACACAACAGCACCACTGAGACCACACTTGCACAGCTGTTTGTAATCTCAACACTTGTATAAAACAGTTGAGACAGTCTCAATTTCTAAGGTAATAAAATGAAAATGCTCATTACAAACATTCTTTTGAAATCAACTCTATCATATGTGTTTTCAACTAACCAATTTGTTAATACAGCCATTTAAATAAAAACAGACTGATGAGCTATTTCATCCACTGTACACTGATGTGGTAAGAAATGGGTATTTGCCACACGGAAATACAGTGATTTTGTAGGGGAAGTTTTTTTACCTGTTGCCACTTTTCACTTTCAGCCTGGATACAGGGAGTGTCATAAATGGCTCTGTAGTGCTTACAGATGGAGAGGTAGGAGCCTTCATGTTGATCCAGCTGGATCATTAAGTTGTAGTATTTCAACTTTAGTTTCTGAAACAGTATCAGAAAGTCAAATTAACACAGCTCCGTGACACATAAATGAAATTCATATGAACCCCAGAAAACAGAGGGATTTAAATAAATACATTTGGACCTGAAGAGAGGCAAGTCAGATAAAAATTTGGGTGGGGGGAGGGAGAAAGAGTGAGAAATCCTCCAATTACTTACTTCTGTGTTTTCTTCTTGAAAAAATTTTGTATTAATTTTTTTGCTGATAATTTGAGTCCGAATATAGTCTTTTACAGCTAGACAGAGTCTCATCTGCTCCAAGATAAATTCTACACGTTCTTTCTTTTCCATTGAACCGTAAGTTTCCACCTGAAATGAAATTATAACTACTTAATATTGCCAAAGCCAAATCAAGTGAAGGCTTAACTGTACCATAAGAGTGGGAGGATGTCTGGAGGGGGAATTAAGGTTATTCCATTTTAATTATCACCCCACTTACACCAAAGAATCCACCAACACTAAACTCAATGCACTAGGTACAAAATTGAAATCTGCTTTCCAAGTAGAAGATATTCTATGTAACCCAACCATGAGATTAATAAAAGCAGTTAAAACTGAACTGCATTTTCACTAATAACAGTTCATCTCATTCCAGGCATTTCTGCAAGTATAGCAGATTTGGTTTCTAAATAATGTCAGAACAGTCAGAATTAATTGCTATTGCTGACACAATTCTGAGTTCCAAGGCGTTACCTGCAACTCCTGAAGAATCGAGGCAGCCTCTTTCACCTCCCCGTTCTGTTCCTTTATTGTTGCAAGTGTCTTTGTCAGGCGAGCACGTTCAATTTCCACGTATATCTGAGGGCAGAAGGAAGAGTTCATAAACATTGGAATTTTCCAAAGAGGAGTGCAAACTCTGAGACTGCAACCCCACTGGGAAATACCCTTGATGCTGTCATCATACAACCACTTTATTCGTTGTGTATCCATCCACTACACTGATGAATATACACTGATGAAATACAATGGATAACTGACACGCCAAACTTTTTTGGCCCAAATTAATCTAAAAAATTATGTCTACACTGACCTATGACTCTTTCAGCAAACACAGGGGATATGCACTGTGAATAAAGTATTGCATATTTTGTCTGCTAGAATATATCAAAACATCTGGAAAGTTAGACTTTAATGGTTAATGTGTAGTAAGCACAACCATTTGAATTATTTCACTTACTCCTAACCAGCCATTATTCAACAAGACTTGATTACTAACAATTTAGACTAACAGACAGATGTCATAAAATTGACATAAATTTGCCTAATTCAGAATTCTTTCTTTTCTTAAAGCAAAAGGAAAACAATATAAGCAACTCGCTTGGTATCACCTTCTGGTTATCACCACTATATGTAACACCTTGCTAAGTGCAGAAGAAATTAAATTAAACCTGCCCATTTCCCTAACAAATTCAAATACTTAACATTTTAAAAAGTGAAAAGGAAATGGCATTTTAGAATTTTGAAATGTATTACTAACTATATTAATAACACAACCAGACACCTACGTCATAGGAACATGACCAGTGTTTCAGCATATGATTTAAATATGGAATATATCTCCAGTCTTTTGCAAGGAAATAAACTACACGGCTTCTCTAGGGTAATTTAAAAATTAGTTTTAGTCTACTTGCACAAGATTAAAAAATAATGCTAAGAAACGATGCTTTTAAATAAGACAAACATTTTTATTCTACCTTTAAGACACTGAGTCTTAAAACAAAGCCTTACTTTTCCTTCTGTGACCATACGCAACGTGTCGATTAAGCGCAGTTTGACCGGTAAGTCTGTGATTTCTTCAACGTAAGTGCAGCACTGCTGGACCATTTTAGCAACTGCCTAGTATGAAAAGAGAGGGCAAAAACATACTGTGGTTTCAGATTTCTCTAAGGAAGTCAAGCTGCAACACTCAGAGGTTAAGTAATAGTTTCACATCACACTGAGGAGACTCATTTCAGCAAAGAGCACACAAGTCACATCTCCTCTCTTTGATTCATGAAGATGTGTACAATGATGTTACAGACTGATGCTACAAGGCAAATGTGATGCTGTTCTGTCATTTTTTTTCATCTCAGTTCTTCCAATATTGAAAATAATCCATGCCATGCAGTTCTGTCCTGAAAACCAACTCCTCTTCTGCCAAATCCACAGGACTCACATGGACTGGTAGAACTCCTCTGCTTGCCCTAAGACCTGCATGGTGAAGAGACCTGTACCTTCTCTTAACTGTGTGCACGACCCCCGCTCCTTGGAACAGCTGTAGATTCCTCAGGAAAGGAAGGAAGAGGGAGGATTTCCAGTGCACTTCCAGTAAAAATGCTGGCAAAGCTGGCAAAATTATTATTAAAATACCTACTTCTAAAAAATCCCAGAATTAAACTTCTAGAAATGTCGTCCTCAAGAAGTTCCTCAAAATTCACCTGGAATGATCCACACCTTCAGCTACAGCGTATGCAAGTCAGAGAACTAAACTGTACTCCTACTTTTACACACACTAGTGACGATCCTGCCCACTAAATGATAGGTAACCTTTTCCTTCCTAAAGCAATGATGCCATTAAAATTACCTGTTGCTCAAACTGAACACACAGAGTGCAATGAACTTCACACTTCCTTAAATGCAAGTGCTTTATGCCAAAGAATGCCAATTTCAAAAGCGAGCATGCAAAGCACACATTTCATATGAGCACAATAAAATGCAGTAACTCTGTTTAATATACATCTGAACATGAATAAGGAATATGTCAGCAATACACACTGAGGAGAGTGCAAAAATGAACCACCATCTTTACACAGAAAGTCCCTACACACATGGGGGAACCAGATAGGTAACACAGCTCCAAAATACAGTTTTTTTGTAAATTCACCTGTTTTAACTGACTTCTTCTCTTTGATAGAAGAATAATATTTTCATTAAGAGCATCCCAGTCTTTAGCTTCGTAACACATTTTCACTATGGCAACTAAGATTCGGGATGTGGAGACCATGTCAGAAGCCTGTAACAAACCAAGATCGTGTTAGAGATGGGACCAACAACGTGCAGCCTTCCAGCACAAAGGGGAAAAGTTCATTGGGTCTGGTCTCACTAATTTGCTTTTTAAAGAAAAGAAAGACTGATACTCCAAGGATACTCCAAGTCCCTTCATTTAACCCAGTGGAATGTGAGGTGTGTAGCACATCCCAGCAATCACCATGCACTACTCACCGTCCGTGTTTGTTTTTCCAGGGAGAGAAGGTTTTCAATGACTTCTTGCAATCTTCCTTCCTAATAAGACAGGTAAACAATTATCTCCATGAGTTAAGAACATAATTCAGTTTAAAATAAGAATAGCTCAAATTTCCACATAAATAAAAATACAGACCAACCTGTACACTAATTTTTAATATTTTTTTCCTTTTAAAAAATGCATGCATAGCATTTACTTGAAATACATGGTTCTACACAGAGAGAAAACTGGAGAGATACAGTTTCATTTTGGCATAACACATGCTCTAAATTGTCTGCCTTGGGAGAGAAACCTGGCAAGTTTCAGACAGGTTTGGTGAGGTCACGTTCACTGAGCTGCATGGAAAACTCATTTCTTCTCTGGCCAAAACAGAGTTTTCAGTGAGATCAGATATGCAATTAAATACCTTTGCCAAAAAAATTCTTCTCCTATTACTTTCACCCATATTCATATCTTAATAACAGTGTATTACACAAAGCATTAATTACAAGCTTTACAGGCTAAGCATGGAATTCTAATAGTTCTGGTTTTGGAGGGGTTTTGAGAACCATATTTGCCTTTGTTAAGAGGAGTGTAAGATAGTACAATGTACTTTTAGTCCTAAGTTGCAAATCCCAGCAAATATCTAATTAAAAATAAAAGCTATATGGGTGAGTTTGTAACAGCCCGTGGCAATGGTGGGGCTGCAAAAAACGGTTAGAAACTAGAAACGAAAAATGGTTAGAAAATTAGTAACAAACCAAAGAAAATGAAATTTGTTTCTAAAACATACCAGCTGAAATATTTTAGACTACATACAATGGTTTGTCAAGGATGTGCTCTTACTGCCCCAGAGTTTATGTGTTTTGCACAAAGAAACATGGCCATGGTGTCCATTCCTTTGCAGAGCTGTGCCTGTGGGATAAAATCCCTGTGCCTGCTCTCCATATAATAATCTTAAAATAATCTAAGATGTAATTTATTTATCTTAAGGCTACTGTCTTCAGAACTGTACAACATGTATGTCTTTCACAATGAGATGTGGATCAAGCAGAGCATCTGCAGCATGTAAAATGTCAGATGCCATCCCACTGGGCCAACAAACCACAGCAACAACAGGGAACCTGTGGCTGCCCCATCCCTGCAAGTGTTCAAGGCCCATTTGGACCGGTGGAAGGTGTCCCTGCCCACGGCAGTGGGTGGAATGAGATGAGCCTAAGGCCTCTTCCAACCCAAACCATTCTGTAATTCTGTGGGTCTGTCTTTTCTGAGATCTGAGCTGCACAAGAATCTCCATGCCACAAAACTTTTTTATGAAACACCGATGCTCCATCACTATGACCCCACGTGGAACACATCCTGCGGTCACCCAGGGCGTGTTCTCAGGCGTTGTTTACTGAGCCGAAGGAGGCAGAGACAGCCCCAGAGCCCGCCCTGGCTCTGTCCCTCCGTTCCAGCTCCCTGCGGCTCTCATGTACCCGAGTTTAAGGATGACCAGCGCTGCCCGTCCAACCTGATCCGGGACCTGTTACACGAAGGCAGCTCTGGCGCACAGAGCCCCGGGATGAACCAGCAATTCCGCCTCGCAAGGCCAGCATGGAAGAGCCACGACCCTTGTGGTGGACTAGGGCCCTCTGGATCCCTCACCCGCGAGGCTGCGCCCCGAAACCTCGTCCCGTCTCAAAATCACAGAACAGGCTGAGCTGGACGGAGCCCACAAGGATCATCGAGTCCATCTCCTGGCCTTGTTCTGCACAGGACATCCCTAAGAATCCATGTATCTGAGAGTGTTGTCCAAACATTCCATGAGCTCTGGCAGCGTTGGGGCCGTGACCACTGCCTCGGAGAGCACTTTCAGTGCTCGGCCACCAACCTCCCTCCTGCTCACTCTTCCACACAGCCCTGAAACGGCGGAGCCGTTCACTCCTTCCCCTCCTTAGCACGGCACGGAGAATCGCGACCGGACCCGCATCGTGGGGCAGGATGCGGCCGCGGGTCGCTCCGCGCCGCCTCCACGCGCGGCCTAGCGCGCCATGACTCAGCCCGTCCGCCCCGCCAGGCTTCTCTCCCGCCTCACCTGCGCCAGCCGCTCGCACTCGGGTAGCCTCTGGTCCACGGTCGCGCTGTAATCCACCTCCATTTTGACGATGCGGCCATCGGCCCGCTCCGCGCCGCCCTCCGCCATGTCCGCCCGTTCCGCCGCCTCAGCGCTCACCGGAACCGGCCGGGCCCGCGCGCAGGCGCGCCGGGGGCAGGCCCGCCGAAGGGCCCCGCGCCGCGGCAAGCAGGCACGGCCGAGGCCACCCCCGGCCGCCTCAGGACCCGCAGGGGGGAGGTGCCACCGCTGAGGGGATCCCCCGCCCTCGGCCGCTCGGAGCGGAGCGGGACCGCCATCCGCCCTTCTGAGGGCATCTGCGCCTCAATCGCTCCTCTGAGCGGGTCTGCCCCTCAGCCCGCTCCCCTGAGCGGGTCTGCCCCTCAGCCCGCTCCCCTGAGCGGGTCTGCCCCTCAGCCCGCTCCTCTGAGCGGGTCTGCCCCTCAGCCCGCTCCTCTGAGGGGGTCTGCTCAGCCTGCTCCTCTGAGGGGGTCCGCCCTTCTGAGGTGATCCTGCCCCTCAGTCCTCTCCTCTGAGGGGATCTGCCCTCAACCCGCTCCTCAGATGTACCACTCAACCCGCTTCTCTGAGGGGACCTGCCCTGCCCACGGCCCCTCTGAGGCGACCGGGACCGCGATCCACCCCTCTGAGGGGATCTGCTCAGAAGGGTGGACCGCGGACCCGCTCCTCTCAGGGGTTCCTCCCCCAGTCCGCCCGTCTCAGGGGATCTGCCCCTCATCACGCTCCTCTCAGGGGGTTCCCCTCTCAATCCGCCCCTCTCAGGGGACCCGGACCGCGATCTTCCCCTCAGAATGGATCTGCCCCTCAATCCACTCCTCTGAGCCCCAGCCTGGCCGCGGGACTCCCCGGCACCCAGGAAGGGCAGCTGTGAGCCGGTGCCAGGTGTGGCGGTGACATCTCCCAGTGTCATCCCCCAGTGACATCTCCCGCAGTGCAGTCACGGCCCCAGTGTGCCCCTCAGCACGACCACGAGGGGACACAGCTGCCACGGCCACGGTGCTGCTCGGAGCTCGGGAGTGGTGAGGCCGGAGGATGGTGGGTTTGTGTTGTTCTCCCAATTTGGGGGCATCCGGGCCATGTGGACACACCTCAGGTGTGGCCACAGTGGAGCACTCTGGGTTTTGTAGCTGCTGATTTCACCTTGGGGATTTCGCTGTATCTCATTCTGGCCCTGAGTCTTTTAATGACCTGGCCTTGCTGGAGAGGTGGAGGAAAGGTAGGACGCATCATGGGGTTTAAGGGCACAAGGATCCTGATCCAGACAGTGTTGCACCATCAATGTGTTTGATAAGTTGTGAGATGTTGGTGCAGCACAGGTTGCCTTCATGTCCCAACACAATTTCATACACTACAGAAGTTTCATTCTCTGGGGAAATCCAGAAAAACTCCCTCATGTGTGCAAGCAAACACCTCAAATACTCAGGGAACATCCTGAATTAGAATCACAGAATGGTTTAGGTTGGAAGGCACTTTAGGATCACCTGGTTCTGACCACCTGCCATGGGAATCTTTGGATGTTATTTAGGATTTCCAGAAAGAAGTTACCACAAAATTACATTTTGTGCTGTGCTACTTTCAGATCATACTGTACACAGACCAACATGTTAATGTGGCAAAGGGGTATTTGAGATAACTGGTTTAAATCTTTTGTTGACAGAATTAAGACTGAGTTCCTACATCTGCTGCAATGGTGTAAATTGAGAGTAATTCAATTAAGTGAATTCAGGGCTCCAATACTGTATATTTGCAACTGTGTCTGATACATGCCTTCCAATTAGCACAGCACAGATCATGGGCTTTTGAATCCCTTTCTGTTTGAACACAAACTTGATTTGAAAAATCTGCTAACAGAATTTATCCATTTTCCTTAATCATTTTTACTTAATTCCAGTTAACTTAGGCACTGAAAATACATGCATGTATCACACAGAGAGTTTCAGTTGTTCTTCCCTTACTCTGGCCATTTATAAATTCTTACAGAGCTTTTATTTTTACAATCTGATTCTTTTAGCTCATGGTAATATTAGTATATTTTTACAGGTGATGGATTGGGAGTGATGGCTTCCAGGGAAGTTAAAAGTCATATGCTAATCTAATTGAACATAGTCCCATACGCAGTAATTTGCTTCAGACAAGTGAATGAAAAAGGAAAAAACTAAATGCCTTTTGCAATTGTTGTTTTCCTTTACCTTCATGGGTACGCTGGGAAAGGAGAAGGCAGCTGTTGCCTCCAATATAGAATCCCTGAGTGGCTAAAAAAGAAACTAAATTCTTATTCAAAAGTCCTTAGTGAAACACCCAAAGAAACAGCTTGGCTCTTACTGTCTCTTACTCTGAAGTGACACTTTGCTGACACAAGTCCATCTGGAGTTCATATTCAGCATAATTCAACATATGGGCGTTTTCCCCCCAGGTCAGAAATGAACAGTGAGTGAAAAATGTCTCATTTTCACAACAGAGCATTGACAGCATGTTGCAGAGGTAAGAGTAAAAATTTCTGTCAATTCATGGGAATCAAAACCCAAAACTGAGGCAGGAATGCTTGGCAGGCACTGCCTGGCTCGTGGGAGCTGCAAGTTTTGTGTCTCAGCATGTCCCCTGGGAAGCATTTGGGGAGTGTGCTTTGGAAAGAGTCTGGACACTCCCAGCAGGGAGTTGTAAGGGATATTCCGGGGGTCACTGCTTTCCCCATGACTGAAGAATGTTTTGCGCAGGTATGGGAATTAGTCTTGGTTTCCATTTTGAGCAGGTTCTGTATTTGACACACTGCTTTCTGCAGATCTGCTTTGGTAATGTACACAGAGCTGTAAGGTTTGCTTTATGTTGAAATCACATGATAGGTGATAAACCAGTTTAAGTCTTTCTCCTGGTTTTATTGAAATCAGTGTCCTTGCCTATAGTTGGGGAGCATCAAGGCCCCATGCCAAGAAGTTCAGGTTCTTTTAAAATGTGTTTCAGCAGAAACCAGATATATTGTTCCCCATGGAAGAAACCACTAGAAAATCACTTAAAACTGAAGAATGTTTTAGATCTGAATTTGGATTGCCTCTCATCTATGGGTAATACCACAGAATCACAGAACTGTTATGGTTGAAACGACTTTTAAGATCATCAAGTCCAACTGTCAGCCCAGCACCACCACTATGTTCACCACTAAATTATGTCCCCAGATGCCACATCCAAACAACATTTTTTGGACACTTCTGGGGATGGTGACTCGACCACCTCCCTAGATAGCCTGTTCCAATGCTTCACAACCCTGTGAAGAAATTTTTCCAATATCCAATCTAAATGTCCCCTAGCATTGCTTGAGACCATTTCCTCTCATCACTTGTTCCCTGGGAGAAAAGCCTGACCCCCCTCCCCACCCCTACAACTGGCCTCTCCTGCCAGGGAGTTGTGGAGAGCCAGAAGGTTCCCCCTGAGCTTCCTTTTCTCCAGGCTCCAGCTCCAGCTCCCTCAGCCACCCTTGGTGCTCCAGACTTCCCCAGCTCCATTCCCTTCTCTGGACACGCTCCAGCATCTCAATGTCCTTCCTGCAGTGAGGTATCACAAGGTTTTGCTATTTTGCTTGGAATTCCAGGAACATACAGTACCAATATTATGAAATACAGCCACAGTTTCCATATTTATAAATGGCTGTGTCATATTTGAGACAGAAGTCTCATTAAACGCATTGTTCATACCTCAGTTGAAAATCCAGACTGTTAATAGAGCTCTCAGATTTTTTATTTCTTTGTGTAGGTGTTTGCACTTCCCTGGGAAGGCAGGGATGTGAAATATTGTGCCATTATTGCAAGGGTCTGGCAAACAGACGTTGTTGGCTCCAGGAGATGGCACTGTGTCCTCTGGGCTGAGAAATATACCCACAGCTCTGAAATGTACATCCAGAACCAATGAAATTCTGAGGGGCTTTTGCTCTTTCTTGTTATGAAACACACATTTCACTGTAGACCTAAATTCCTCTTTAACTGTCCCAAATATGGTACATCATTGCTTTCAGTTTTTTGCAAATAACTGGTATGTAAGTGCAGATGTATATTTTACCATTTTCTGTGCAGTGCCTTGTGTTTTGCTCTTACAGTGCTTCTCTTCAATCCAGTGAGTGGCTTTATAGCCACTGGGAGAACAAGAGAAACCGCAGGATGAGCATTTTAAACGTGAAATGCTGAGGTTGTGTAACAGTTCAGGGTTACCAGGTAGTTTCAGAATTGGGTTCCTGGGCATTTCAAGTTGTAACTTAATGATGGCTATATTTCTCTGAAAAACACAACCCCCAGGCATATTAAAAAACTATTTCACTAACAAATTCCTCACTAAAGGAGGTGGGGAGACCTCCTAAAACGGTTCTGGCTCTATAGTTCAGCTAGGAAGGAGGCGTTTTTTCACTGAACTTTCCGTCTGTCATGTGAAAGTAAAATAACGATAAGAAAAAGGGGGTTCATTTGTGCTGCAAAATGTGCTGGCTGATAGCGGAGGGCTGACCAGAAGGGAAATGGGTGAGGCCTCCACATCCTGTGTATGTCCGCACCGAGTGCACGCTGTCCTTTCCTTTCCTTTCCTTTTGTACCAGGAGGCGGGTGCGAGCCCGAGGCTCACGGGCTCGCCGCTCCTGCACCGGGGTGTAAATGCTTTGCAAGGTGCCTTGTCACACGTAGGGCAATAAACTTCCAAAACCCGAGAAGTCTTCACGGCAGAATTAACTGAAATCGCGAATTCTTGGGGCTCAGCGCTGCCGGTGTCCCCTTGCCGGGAGGCGCCGGCGGGCGCTGCCCGGAGCCCCGCGGTCGGGCCCCGTTGAACCCGCCCGAGCGGCGGCGGCCGCTGCGCCCCCCGCCGGCCCCTTCCCTCCTTCCTGATGTCAGCCGAGCCCCGCTGATGTCAGCCGAGCCCCGCCGGGGCCGCCGCCGCTGCAGCCGCTCCGCGCCCGCGGAGTCCGCCCGCCCGCCCGTGAGCACCCCCGGCCGCGGCTGCGCCGGGGAACCCGCGGCCGCCCGCCTGAGCGCCGCGCTGCCCCCCCGTGCCCTCCCCCGAGCCCAGCGGGAGCCGCGGCGGCCGCAGCCGCGTTGCGGCGGGGAGGTGGGAGCCGCGTTTGGCAGCCGGGGAAGGCAACGTTATAAAAAGCCTTTGTCTTGGGAATCAGCATCGCATCTCTCCTGCCGCCCGACGTGCTGCCGGCGGGGGCGAAAGCCACATTTTCGGCTCGTTTGTTCTTTTCGCCGCCCCAGGCATGTCTTGACACAGCCGCGAGAGAGCTCGGCGTTTCCATGCACTTCCGACGGATGTCTTCGGCTGGGGCGAGAGCTGTGGGGGTTTGAGACTTTGTAGCGTATCTCGGTGCGAGCGTCTGTGAGATTCCCATGATCGCAGTGTGAAGGAGGAAGAACTGGGAGAAAGAAGCGGTTGTGGTGGTCTCTCTTCTTGCTGGGTCAGCCTTCCTGGATGGTTACATTACTGTCTTGTGAACACATTGTCAAGCGCGCACAGAGAAAAGAGGCTTAATTCTTTCCCACCGTGTTTGGTTTCCGTCGTGATCTCTGTGCAGAAATCACCACTTTTCTCCCAGTTCGCCGGTCCGCACTGAGCAGCAGGAATATGCTCATGAAGGAGTACCGGATCTGTATGCCTCTGACAGTTGAAGAGGTAAGATCCGCGCTCGTACAGGAGAGGCTGTTCCTTACCGAGCCTTTTCTCTTGCAAGGCGAATTGAGGTTATATTTGTTTTGCTGAATATTTTTTCTTCGTGTAATGAACTTAGTCGGAGATGACTGGCTAGAGAGGAATGTTTTTATTGGAAAATATAGGAATCCTGCAGGAACGAAGGTAACTTTAGTGTATCAAAAGCATTGTGTCATCAAAATACTGATTATAAAGATTTTCCAACCAGACTTTTCAGTGGAATTTCATGCATATTTGCAAGGGAATGTTTTGTGCTGAAATTTCTATCTGATAAAGCGTTTGTCCAAAACCCAGATTCTAAACATATTTCACCTTTACTTAAAATACCCTCGCAGCTGAACATGGCCTGAAACTCCAGCACAGGTAGGGAAGAGAGGTGATCATTTATTAGTAAAACTTTGTTGTCATTTAAAGAAGTCATTGAAAGTCAAACAGCTCTTTGTCGGTGTTCTGAACTCTGTGTTAGGAACATTATGTTTTTATTTATCTGCAGGCATCCCACCTGCTCACTGTTTTAATTTAGACAGTGATACCTTCATGGAGTACACGTGCTCTGGAGTTACTGGTGCTCATGGAGGGCTTGTGGGTGCAATTAGGCGCCCAAAGGCCTGAAGGCGTTTGGAAAGGAGATGGCGCTTTATGGTTCCGTGTCCTGCAAGTACAAAAAAACCTCGGTGTTGTCTTATTTGGCCATTTCTGCTGTGGATTTGGCATCGCGAAGGGGAGCGAGCCCTCTCTGAGCGCGCATTTTGCGCCGAGCTGCGCGCAAAGTTCCGCCGGTCCCGCGGACGGCAGTGGGGCCGCCAGGGGGCGCCCCACCACGGCCCCGCCACGGCCCCGCACCGGCCCCGCTCCGGCTCCGCCACGGCCCCGCACCGGCCCCGCTCCGGCCCCTCCATGGCCCAGCTCCAGCCCAGCCACGGCCCCTCCTTAGCTCCGCCACAGCCCCTCCACGGCCCCGCTCCGGCCCCGCCACGGCCCCTCCAGAGCCCCTCAACGGCCCTGCTCCGGCCCCTCCACGGCTCCGCCACGGCCCCGCTCCGGCCCTGCCGGAGGGTCCTGGCCGAGGGTCCCGGGCGGAGCGCCGCAATTCGCTCATTAATCCGCTAATTAATGTACACATTTGTTCTTTGGCTCCATCCAGGCGAGTGTTTTGCCGCACAGTTTTATTTTTTTGCAATATGTGTGCAGAAGTCCTCGCGGGTGTGACAGAGTAGTCGTGTCAATGGTCGTTTTGTCCGTATCTTCAGATTTGGCAGATTAACAGTTCTCTGAAACTCAGAATTGGAACTGCCAAATATTTACTTCAGGCTGCTCAGGAAATTCCTTTTGCTGGGAGCAGGAGCTAAAACCACCATATACATGAAGCTACATAGATATAGGTTTAATTCTAGCATGTTTCCATCCAAGTTATATCATATGATGTGATATTCGATGGCATTTTTCTTTTAATACATAATTTTCTTTGTTTATTGCATTACTGTAATGTAGACAACATTTTATCCAAGCCAGTTCCTGATGTCCTTAGACTACCACACTTAGTTAATAACAGTTCATTACATCATCAGAAGGGAGCAGATCTAATTTATTTTGAAACATTATTGTTAAACAAGATTTCCAGATGCAGAAAAGTTCAAAAATCTTCCAAAGTAAGAATGGTTGATTCATGATGAGGCAGAAGGCAATGTTGGATGTCATTTGTTCTCTAGAATGTTAACAGAATTAGTAAAGATACTCGATTTTGTAGTTTCTCTTATGTTGAATTATCCATTATTTAATCCAAGCACTGTAGCTGAGATGCCTGAATGAGGAACCTAGAACATGTCTGATGTTTAGCATCAATTTAATTATTAATTATAAAATTAACCAGGACAAAACTTTGAAATTACCAAATAACTTCTTTTTCTTACAGTATTTGCACACTAAAGAAGTCCCACACTGTATTTCTCATAGTTGTTAATCTTTGTGACATTTCTTGCAGTCTTAGGAAGGTGGTGTTATCTTATTTTTACCCTCAGTTGCACATTAACTACCAACACAGTGAGATTTTTTGCCATCTGTGTAGAACAAGGTGCTGCATTGTGCAGTTGTCAGGAGAACATCATGGGACAATGTTCACCCTTCAAAAGGCAAGAGCATTTTGGTTCTAAGAGGCCCGAACTGCCTTCTGCAGGGTGCAAAGTCACTCTGAAGTTTAGTGGGCTTTGAGGGAGAGGCAGATTCCATAGGAGCTGCAAGTTCCCGCAGAGTTGGGATGTTGGGCTCTGATGTGCAGTGGCACCTGGGTACCTGACCTGCATGGACACCACTGGCAGTTAAGCACCCAAGAATTTTTGAGGTCCTGTCTCAACAGGTGTGGGGAAAATGCAGTTCTTTCTTATACAGCAGCATGGATTCCCTTTTTGTGCTGTTTTTCTTACACAGACTTAATGAACTCTGTTTTATTCTGTTGTTTGGATGTTCTGCCTTTCAGCCTGTGCACTTTATACATACATCCAAAAGCACTTCCTTGAGCAGTTTTCTTTTTTTAGCACTGCCTTGCCAGTTTTCCATCCATAGAAGTCTCACAACGTGAATGAGAAAGAAGTATGTCCTTAATTTGTGGTGTTGTCACCAACACCAGAGTGGTCTCCATATCATTCCTGTGAAAATAATCTGGCACAGGCAGGAAGATGAAGTGTTAGCTCTGTCAGCCAAGCACCTGTATCCAATCTTCTGTAGTCAGATTTTGTGTGTAATGTGGAAAAATGTGCAGTAAAGTGTTGTGTAATGTCCAGGCAAGTAACTGTAGGTCATGACCTCGCATGTAAATACCTGTGCAGGCAGCAGTGTAGGAGTTCATGCTGCTCTGGCTGACTATCAAGACCTAAATTTATCTCTAGAGAAGAGTTAAAAACTGATAGATGTCAGTGTAACAGCAGCACTGTCTCCAGGCTTAAAGAGTTTCTGGCACTGTTGTGGATAGGAAATTCCTTCATTAGCTACTGCAGATCCTGTTCCTGAGGCGTTCTTTCCTTGATGCCCTTATTAGAAGAGATACCCAAATATTTATAGGATGTTTGTTTATCTACCTATCTGCTTGGAGGCCAAATGCTTTCTTGCAAAGAAAACATCTCCTAGGAAATGCTGTTTGCTACAGACTGAAGTGTTGTGGTGTATTTTGAGCTAGGACACAGGAGCTGGAGATGCATATTTGTTCCTTGTCCATAACCACCAGGAAAGATGAGTTGTTTCAATAGTTCTTGCTGAGGTGCAGTGGCACCACACTACAGTTCTTATTCAAAGCTGAGCCTTCCTTAGTAAATTGAATTTTTGACAGCTGTTTAGGTCTGTTACGTGTGCATAGTCACAAGCTGCCTGATCAGCTTTAAAATATTTTGAGAAAGGATGCACCATGTTAACTGCTAAGCAAAATAATAACATCTGCCATAAGAACTTTGCAAATAAGGTCAAGATGGGACAGTTGGTTGACAAAACCAATATGATTGCCAATGAGAAGTCATTCTTTACCTCATTTATGGTACTTTTGGCAAATTCAATCCATTCGTTAACATTGAGACCTTATAAATTAGAAAAAGCCCTTATCTTCCATTAGTATATAAAGTAAGATCTGTTCCAGCAATTCCATAGGATCTGTTACCAGTCTTCATTCCAGCTGCAATTAATAAATAAGCCTGCTGCTTCTTATTTTTCCCCTTGCATTTTCATGTGTTAGTTCATTCTTACAAATATCTTGTTACCTCATATGAGAGAATATTATAATAGGCTGCATTGTGGGTTTTAAATATCATCAGTTAAAAAACACATTCCTAAGCAAGTGAAAAGAACAGCAAGCAAATGAAAAGAGAAGAGATGCTAAAAAATTCTCAGGCTTGGAGCCCATTGCAATCAGAATTCCACCATTTTTCATAGGAAGGATTACATGGGTTTGTGCTTTAGCAATACCTATATCTGAAAATGTAAACCAAATGTGATAGGTTAGTGTGGTACTGAACTCTTCCGGAAGATGCAAAGTATAGTGAAATTCTTGATTTGTGAGCAAAGGGATTATTCTTTAGGGAAATAGATGGAAAGACATTTTGTGCTGGATCCTGTTGAAAACTGAGTTGTTACTGCTGTAAAATGCAATGAGTGATGTGAAGCTGGGTTGTGTAAATTTGAAAGCTGAACATCAAATAAACTACAGGAGTCATAGGGTTTTTTCCTTGGAAACAGGGATGACCATTAAGGTTTCTGTTAGTTTTGAACTGTACGTGCATGGCCAGTACCTAAAGTCCTGACAGGTTTTTCTTTCCTTTGTTCTTTATTTCAACCAAGATTATCTCTGCTGAGGCTGGTGGAATCACTCCCACTCTGTGTTTTAAATAAAAGCCAAGTTGAATCTGTGGGGAGCACTGCCTGCATGAGGTGTGGAGGAACAGCTGTATTGTCATGAATACAAACAAGCAGAGACCTGCAAAATGTCTTTAAATGCAGATCATGGTTTTTCAACAAAAAATCCTTTCACCATTAACAAATTCTGGTTTTAAGGTGTTGTCCTTGCTGCTTTATAAAAATGTCCATTGTTTAGTTCTTGTTTAAAACATTATGAATTCTCCCAGTGTGGATTATTTACATAAAATTATTTCAACAACATCTGTGTAAACAGCATTTGTATCCTGTGAATCTTGTGTACACTTCTTTAGAAGATTTCATAGTCTCCCATTTTGTGTACAGAAGGTACGTGTTATAACATGTTTTATTCAGACAGATTTAAAGCTCATTGAAAGCAGATGAGAAAGGGTTGTCATGCCCTGAGAGTCAGCAGGTGTTACAATATTTGGACATAACTATATGTATGTAGTACAGCAAAGCCTTTAGTAGGGTATAAAGTGTAAAATATTTTTTTTCTAAAGTACAGTGATCTGCTGCAGGGCAAACTACATCTACTCATCCTGCAAACAGATTAAATAATGGTCAACTTTGTCCATTTCCTTCATTTCCACAGAACATATTTTCAGGAATATATAAATGTATGGAACACTTGTAAAAGCAGTATGTTGGTCATAAGCAAGAGGACTATAAACAAACTTAAGCTGAAGTCATCTTATCAAATTTAATTTATTTTAATTTCTTGTAAATGAAATTATAGTTGGACCATGTCATGTCCATGACCTCTGTAGAAAATGTTTATCTGGCATTTTTGAGCTGAGGTTGTCCAGCAAAAACAGAGGCTTATTGTGCTATTCTAATTTAAGCTATCAACAGCTCTAATGCATCTCACACCAATTCCTTTACAATATACTGAATCGCTGTGAAACATAAAGGGCCTTTTTCTGTAGTTAATCATTCTTCCAGGAGATGCCTTCTGAGAACATCAGCAGCCTCACCTGCCTTTTGCAGTTAATACAGTGGACACTGACACGTTTGTCTGAGGAGGATTCAGAGTTAATTATTGAGCTAGAAAACCTCTTTACACCATTCTGAACATATTTTTACCCTTTAAAAGAATTCCTTGTGTATGTCTCTTGTCAGCAAAGGGATTGGATGTGATCTTTGGTGGGTAGTCATGTCTACTCTCCTCACAAGGCCTTTGCTGCTCACAGTGTGACCTTAAATTCACCTTAAATCTTTTGGCCTGGGAAGAATCATTGTAACAGATAAAACCTAGGAGAGAAAGCACCAGAAGTTAACTATTAGCACCAAGGAATAATACCTATTTGATTTTCTTTTGCTGCATGGTCTAGTTGCAAGAAGGAACAGATGAAAGTGAGAGCTGGTTTTTAGCATGGGAAAAAATAAACACCTTGCTTTGGTTTGGCCTCCTTACATTTGTGGTCAGCTGTAAATGTACAGCAATGCAGAGCAGATGTCAAACCTTCACTGATTTCCACTGCAAATAGAAATCCACAAATATAAAGTTTTCCCCCTTACTCCTGTTTGGACATTTCAGTATAACAAGACAATCTTTGTTCTGCAGACTTCGCTGTAAATAATTTTAAAAACCTTTCAGTGGAAAGGATTGAATATTACCCAAGGAACACCAGACTCTGACATCCATCTCTCTTTATCTCCCTTGCTCTGTCTTTCCCTGTCAACACTTGTTTTCTCCAAGGTGTATGTATATATATATATATGTATATGTATATACATATATGTGTGTCTGTGTGTATATAGCGAAAAATACCACACATTTGATTTGAGGGCTTTGTTAGCAAAGTACAGGTCCATTTTTCTCAAAAGAAAATGCAGCCTGTTGGTGGTTTAGGACATTTTGTAGCTAAATCACTCTACAGAGCCTTGATGCTATCAAGAATTCCATGAGCTGTGTTTGTTTTTGAAGCATAATGTAGGTTTGGAAACAAAAGAACATGGAGAGGAAACACAGAATGTCAATATTGGCTTTTAAAACTTAGAGTTTTCTGGGTTCTTTATTTTGGGGTGGGCTTTGTCTTGCTGAGAACATGAAGTTCTTGTAAGAGTTGATGTTAAAGTTGAATGATCAGCACTTTTGAAATTCTGACAACTTCTTGTTAATGTACCTAATAATGAATGTAGATGTCAATATTGGCATCTTGAGCTTTGATAGCTCTGATATGTCAAATACATTTTCCCATAGTCCAGTCTGTTTGATTTCTTCATTCTTCATACTTTTAAAGTTAGAAATAATATAACTATATAACTATAATAATATACATACAATATACAATATATATTATATAATATATAACTAATATAACCGTATAGAAATAATATAACTATACTAATTTTCCTGTGCTTGACTTCATATATTATAAAAAATGCAGGTGATTAATAGTTCTGAAAGTCTATAAAGCCCTTTTGATTAGAGGAAGACAAAGATTTTTGTACTAATTAGGAAAGGTTACAAATTATATTTTCCTTCATGAGTATTCATTTGAGTCTGATAGGCATTTGCATTGTTAAAATCTGTTAGAGATCATGTTCTTGGGTACAAAAGGCTGCCTAGACAGATAATGGAAAATCCATACTTTATAACAATGATTCATTCACTAAATTCTTCTGTGTGACTGGTGAGCTGACAAATGTGTTCCCCAGGCTGTTCTTATAGAAGCAAGTCAGTTGTGGATGCTAAAATCCACACAGGCTTTGCATTTTGGCTGTCCAACCTAACACACAAGCAACCATTATATACTCTGAGGATGGGGATGGATAACACACACATGCAAACCCTTGAATATTCTCAGTCATTGTGGGTAAGGAATAATCCTTTGTATCCTTATTAATGGAAAACTTACTTGGAATTTATTTGTTTTTCACAGAGTTATCATTTTCCTTATATTTATCTTTATCTTCATTTGTCCATTGAGCATCTATCATGATCAGCAGTAGATTTTGTAAGACTTTATATCAAAATAAAGCAAATAATGACATTTCATGCAAATTTGCTGTGAGAGTCCTCCAGTGCAGCCTGAAGAACTCTCTGTAGGGATGTTGTGCACATATTTAAGTGTAATTGCCAGTGTCTGCAGGCATCTAAAAAGCAAGGAGAAAGGTGCTCCCCAGGATTATTGACTGTGTTTAAAAAGGAGTAAAGAAAAGGTAATTTAGATTTCAAGTTGGATTAACAGATGGATTTACAGTCTGTAGCTGGAAGAAACCAGACTTGAACTTCACCTGTGTTTATATATAATGCTTTTAGTCTAGGCTTAGTCTTGTTTATTTCCTTCTAAGTTCATAATTTCTTTCCAATTTTGGTTATAAGTGATCAACCAATTTTGAATCCTTGGATATGTATCAAAATGCTATTTTTAATTTTCTAAAGTACAATGCAGGGTGCTAAATTGTAGGAATGACATTTTAATGGCTCTTTTTGGGGAAAAAAATATGCATCTTCCATCTTTTTCTTGTTTGTGGTTAGAAAATGCTGAAGCAGTCTTGGGTTCTATTGATTTTGTACTTTTGCAGTTCCAAAGCTGGTTTTGCTGTGCCTTCTCCAAGCTCCAGCGCATCCATAACTCACACACACACTTAATTTAAAGCACCAGGAGTCATGTGAGTCACAGGACATGAATGTTTGTGGATTTAGTAAAAGACTTCTTCATATGCTCTCCAGAAAAATCATGGTCTTTATTTAGAAGTTTTTACGTGTCTGTTCTAAGATTAGTCTTGCCCAAGTGATTTAGGAATACTTCGACTCTGTGGGAATTGTTTTCTGTGAGCAGGCTGAGGATGCCTTATTTTCCATTTCATCACACTAAATGTCATCTTAGGTTTAATGTGTTGACCAGTTAATGACTGTGTTCAGGGTTTTTTTCTGTAAAAATTTTATTACAATGCATGACAAAAGAAAAATTGTGATTGTGTGATAATGACACTCCAGTGTTATATGCACTGTTGCTCAAGTGCTTGATTAACAATCAGCCACTGATGACAAATACAACTAATTTTTTAATATATTTTCAGGGTTTTGTTCTCATTTTATATAAAAGTTATTTTAATAACCTTTTGTGCTAGTGGCACCATCTTGCTTGAAATGTTCCCAAAATACAGAACTCTACGATGAACTAAAAAATTGTCTTTATCAGAAAGGTAAAGACAGTGATAATTCTATTGAAGTTCTTACCCATGCCAAGCTTGGATCTCTCCTGGTCATACGTAGATGTTTTTAAATAGTCTCACTTGTTAGGTCCATTTGAACACTGGTCCTAGTATGTAGAATCTTATCTTCTGAAAGATGCTGGACAAATTTATCCAGCTACTGACTGATTTTGTCAGGTTTTCTTCAAAAGTGCAAATTAGCGGACCTCCAGGTAATAATTTAATTTAATAAATTAATTGTACAATGACTTGCAATAAGCCAAATGAAGCACATTAAATACACACATTATTACAGTCTTAAATAACCTACCTGCTTCTTTTATCCCATAGACTTGATATAAAATTGATTTAAATCTTCCTCCAGTGGGGCAGGTTTTGTTTTGCTTCACTCTGTGCGAACAGAAAAGCACTCAGTGAAAATTAGACCATAGTTATACCAATGAGTGCTGTCACTGATGTCAGAGAAACCAAGATTTCACCAAATATGTGTGATAAAACACAGTATATTTTTAGAACAGAAATGTTGAGAATTTAAATTCCGTTTTAATTGCATGGTGTAAATCTGAAATAATTCCACTGACCTCAGGAGATCCATTACATATTTTTATCAATCTGATAAAAAATGGACTTTAACCAATGGCTGTAAACTGAAAGAAAATGTAAATTTCTCAAATCTGTTGTTCTGAACAAGAAAGAGACCAAGCTGATGTCTCTAAATCTTTATTATTCTTGCCTAACCTAAATAACATTATCACCTGCTTAGATTAAGGCCCCAGATTTGTGTCAAAACTCTGTAATGTCTGTGAGCCTACATTAAGTGAAATTCTTGCTGTCCACACACCATAGACTTCTCAGTTACCTCTTTGCTCTCAACATTCAGTCTTAGTTTTACAGAGCCTTTGATTTCCTCTCCTTCCTCCCACTTTGAGCCCTTGGTCAGTGGGAAGAGAGGAAGCCTCTCCAGCCCCAGCAGGCATGTGGCCAGCTGGCAAAAAGCTGCTGCTCTTGCTTGGCCTGGCTTTGCAGGGAATAAGGAACTGCACAGCAGACTGGAACAATTGAGAATTCAGCTCCCTCTTGAGTTCTCAGCTTGGGTTGAATCCCTGTATTCCCACAGTTACCATGGCTCTTTCTCCCAGAATGAAGCTAAAGGGAGCACCAAGTTCCAAAATTTCTCCAGTGTCTTAGAGGGTTACTAAGTTTATTTGCATTTCTAAACTGTTTGCTATTCAGTTAAGCCATTTTTCTTGTTTCTTTTTTTTTTTTTTTTCTTTTTTCTTTGTTTCTCCTCGGGGATGATTCAGTATAAAAACACGTTTGTCTATATTAAGGGGATTCTGTTATACATTTGGGATATGTTGGGATTTTTTTCCCCATTAACTTCAGTGGAAACAGAATAAAGCCTAAATAGGGATTTTATTGTTTTTGTTGTTAATTTGTTCTCCACTGTTCTGCTATAGCTTATTTTCTCCACTATCTCTGCTTTTTTTCATGTCTGAACTTGAACTTGCTTGGAGTCAAGTGATGCCAAACTTCTAAATCTGTTCTGAGGGAGTTTGAGATGAGGCAAACAGCATTTGAGTGGAAATGTTATGTCATAGTAACAAATGCCTATGGATTAGTTAGTTTATTTCCAGGACCTCATGGGCTATACATTGCTATTTATAATTTAACTTTCTCAAGCAGCCACGACTGTGTTTATGTTGCCATGGTGTTCCTTGCCATACTTGAGGGTGGATAGTAAATGCTATAATTGAAAATTGATACTCCCACTGAATTAAGGGTAACAGGTGGTTATGTTTTTATTTAATCATGCTGCAAGCATATTGCAAGTTAAATGTAGATACCTCCACTCCTGCCTCTTTGCCAAGACATTTTCAGACATGCAAGTTTGTCTTCAGTGGCCAGGACTGGAGTAAACAGCATGAGTGATTTGTCTTGTGACAGGCCAAGGAATGTCAGTGGCCATCAATGAGCATCCTCCACTTCAGACTTCAGAAGCAAATGTTCTTCTGCAGGAGGGAAGGAGCTGCTCTGGAGCACGGGGACAAGTCTCTGTCTCATCCTCCCCCTGGGGACTGAACTCTGGGTAAATCTCTGGTTCCTGACCAGCATCTGAGGAGCAGCAATTGCTGTTTGCTTGTGATCTCCACACATTAGCCCTTTACCTCATCTCAACTCTTCATTTCCTTCTGTTTTCCACTGAAGTTTTCCACATTTTCCATGTGGGCAAGACACATCCTACTATCACAACTATTGAAAGCATCCCCCTCTCATGACCATAAGAATAGTTTTGATTAAATTTTGTCAGCTCCAATAGAATCAGTTAAATGGTGTATCTACAATACTTCATACATGAATCACATAATATATAAATGCATGTTTTCACATGTGAATATACGTATTTTTCCATTCTTCAGAGTAAAAAGACAGAAAGACACAGATACTATCCTAAATTATTCTTAACATTTAGGTGGGGGGAAAAAGGTGTTGTAGATTTTTCTCCCTAAAATATTCTAAGATGTGAAAATTAAATAATTCAAAATAATTTCACGCTCTGTATTTACTGCAAAAAGCCATATGCCCAGGAGTATAAACTAACCAGGTGCAAATACTTCAGTCAGGATAATGTGGTTATTATCAAAGGCATTTATAAAATATGTGTTAATAGACCCATACCAAGGATGCCTAATTGGTGCAATTGTGTGAGCAGTGAAGTGCAGAGTGGAGCTTGCTGCCTGAGTTCTGCACAGCAGTCTCCTGTTGAGGAGGTTTGTACTGTTTTTAGAAGCAGCTGTCAGACTTTGGTCTTTATTAAGTTTGGCTAATTGGATCCTCCAATTTTTCCTATAGCTAAAGGGTATAAAATGAATTTTCCGGAGCAGGAGATGTGTGCATACACAGAGTTTTCTCTTTAACTCAGTTCAGTGTTGTTTCTTGTTTCTTGTTTCTCAATTTTCCTTTCATATTTTACCATTTTGTAAAGCAAAGCCAAACAAAATAGCTTTCATGGATGGTATGTTTTGTCATATTTTGGTTTTTAAGCTGGTTTACATTGGCTGTTATTTAAACCAGCTTGCTTTGTACACAGGACCAAGAGTCAGAGAATGTCTTAAATCTTTGCAAGGAGGTCTTTAAGGCCTTTTACAAGCTCACAGCAATTGCATTCCTTTCCATGGGTTGTTATACTTAACATCTTTGTTTGCAGGCCTTTTCCACAATTTTGGAAGTTAGACTTGCAAATTAAGTGAGCTACTTCAGGCTTATGTTATAGGTAGCACTTGATTGAGTTTATTGTTACAGACATTCCCTAGGGCCACTCACAAACTTCCATGTAACAGTAAGTGTGCAGTAAAGCATTAGGCTTTGAAGTGTTCATGCATATTTAATGGTAAGGGAAGGAGAGAACTCAGCACTGTAGCCAATTCAAACCTTTGACAAGAACAGTGAGTCAAGGAAAAAAAATTGAGTTTGCAAGATATTTTTGATCAAAGGAAATAAAAAAGCATTGCTGAAGGTGATTACTGTGGATTAGTAGATCACGTGTTTTAAGGTCAGTGTCTTGGATTCACAGATCTGATGGAAATTCAGTCTCCAGCTTGGGTTTTTTTTGGCCTTTCTGAGTTTTCCCAGCTCAGCTGTCCATTCACCTCTTTTTGGAGATGTAGGACCTCTGCTTTCTTTTGGTGCTGGTACTAAGTTTGAAAGTCCCAGAGTCCTTGTGTACACCTGTGCCTTGGAGCTGACTATATCTCATCTAAATAGATATTGACCTGGGAAATAACTACCTCACTCTTCTAAACAGTGCTACCTGTGTGGGTACAAGAGCAAGAGTCTGGAGTGAAGCAAGGTCTTCATCTGCCACAAACCAGAATTTAATCTTGAAGTTTATGAAAGCTTTACCACCGTGCTTTACCAGGCTTCATTTTGTTGGGTTTATATCAGGTTATTCCACACTTTTCTTAAGCAGTTATCTATGAATATTCATTCTTAACAGTCACGATTCTCTGTGTGAAATTGTAGCATGAATTTTTATCTTGGTGTTGATGGGTGGTTCCTGATACTCCCGGTTCTTGTGCCGAGTGTTCATTTCTCTGGTATCTTGCTTTTTAAATACAGGTTACACTGCAGTGAAAATGCTCTTGGTTTAAAACATTTTTTACCCATTTTGTCAGTTAAAAGAAAATAAGTGAAAAGGGAAAAAGGAAGGACACAAAATGCATTTTTCAGAGAAAGGAATTTAAGTAATAAGGTTTATAGCAATAGAATTCACTTGCTCCATCAGATGACATTTAAAAGTATTTTCCATTTTTTGGAAACTGGAAATATTAGGAAACCATGTAATAAAAGAAATAGACTTGCTGATTAAATATTTTATCATGCAGTCACTGACATAAAAATAATGACAGAGCTGTTGAGGAACATTTTTGCCTGTCTTATCTTGCAAACCCTTCTTTTACTGTTGGACTTTTGACTCTTCCAGTCAAGAGTTTCAAAGCAAAAGGTCTTTTAGCTCTATCAACATTTCATCACCCCACTGATTTATGTGTGCAAATTGTTTGCATATGTCAGATTTAAACAAAAACTGTTTTGGAGGCACAGCAACTTTGCAAGTTGACATATAAAGTTCACCTCAGTAAGTCAGCTGAAAATTTGGTTCCTTGTGTCCTTTCTGTAGCAAACTAATGCACTGCATCTGCTTATGATATTCTAGAAAACAGGGAAAGAAAAATTATATCATCAAAGTCTAAAAGGTGTAGATCATCAGTAGACTTTTTTTTACTATTTCTCATACCTGTATATTGACCCCAGTTTAAGAGAGTTTTAAAGATCGATTATTTCTTCATATGTTGCATTTATACTGATGGAATAACGAGTTGCTGGGGTTTTTTTCCTGTTAAATCTTTAGCAATTTTTATAAACTCAAAAAAATTTGCAAACTCTTCTGTGAAAGGTTTCTTGACAGAAGCCAGCATTTCGGTGTATCTGTCTAATGAAGCTGCTCGGGGAATGGCTGTCATGGAAATGCAAAGACCTGTGGGTGGCATAAAGCCATTCTGACATCCTGAGTATGGGATCCTTTTCAGGCAGACTCTGTACAACTCCGCAAATTAATCATTACCTTGAGATAGCATAGCACTGGGATGTGCATTGCATTTTCATCAGAACGAGAAATAACTCGCCCAGGATTGAAGGCTCATGTCCTGTATTCCCTGTATTCCTGTACTGCCAGTAGGGGAGGTCTGGTTTCCTCTCAGCTGACCTTCTGAGATGTTTCTCTGTAATTTCACACTGCTCAGCCCTGTGGCTCAGCTGTACCTCTCTGTTTCAGAAGTAGGAGCAGTACCAGAGCTGTGTGACACAGGCTAACCAGCAGGAAACTGGGAGCTCTTTGGTTTCTCTGTGTGTAGAAGATCACGGTGAAGCCTAACTTTCCATCCCTGAACTCTTCCATCTGCAGAGCTGAGGTGACCCTGTGGTGAATTTGGGCTAAAGAATTTTAAGCTGGTGTTCCAGGTGTTCATTCCCTCTAAGGTCAAGGAGATAAAGTTACTGAGCTTTTCATCTAATCAAGAGTTGCTCTCTGAGCCTTGCAGGCTGCAAGTGATCACTGTAACTGTATCCTCTATGTTCTCTCCTTTTTTCTCTTTGTACTCTTTGTGATATGCCTCCCACTCCCTATTTTAAATCCTTTTTGTAGGAGGTTAATTTTGAAAATGTAGCTTTCCATCCTTGTTGGGTTCAAGTTAAGTTGCTACAGCCATCGTTAATGACGAGTGGAACACTTTCAGACCCAGCACAAATTCCTCTGGGACTTAACTGATGCCCTCTCTCCAGTGTTAAAAATTATTTGTCTATTCATTTAACTTTTTATTGCACCTTGTAAACGGTGATTTGTCCATGCAAGGACCTTCCTTATGGGAAATTTGTTTCTTTTAAAATATGGGGGAATGTGCTCTCATGCATATGGTGTGACTCTTGGGGATGTCCTGTGCAGGGCTAAGAGTTGGACTTGATGATCCTGGTGGGTTCCTTCCAACCCAGCATATTCTGTGATTCTGTGGCCTTGGCAAAATGGACTTTTGATATTAAATTGCCCATTATCCACTGGGTCTGCTCTGGCTGTGTACCTGCTGACCTCTTTAAACACAGATTAACACATGACTTCTCCTCACTAAAGCTGTCTGAAATTTCACTCTGTGAAATTTCACTCTGTTTATGCATTCAAGCTGTGCTAGTCACACACATTTTTTTATTTTTCTTGAGTAATAGGAACCACTCTCATATGCTTTTTCTCAATTTTCTGTTCAATACATTGAATAGATGATAGCAAATAAAAAGCATATGAAAAGCAAATTAATACAACTCCAGTCCTAATTGGTGAAAGTATAGAATTATAATTTAATGCCCACACAACATACTGAATCAATTGTAAATGCAAAGATGCAATCTTTAGAATTCAACTGATTTTTTTTTTACCATGGCTATCTGCTTTACTACATGTAAGCACAAAACTTCAATAGAAGATTTTGTATTACTGTTTTTTAAATTCTTATTTCTTTAAACCATTGACTATTTGGGGACTGTTTCTTAAAGAGAATCACAGAGGTAGCAATAATGCTAATAGTTAAGATTTCAGGCAGTTTATTCATATTTTTTGCAAGTAATATTTTCAGTGCAGCAGTATTTGCATATTATATTAGAAGTTGTTTTGCCAAGTGCTGGTTGGCAGGATGTCATGTTCCCTGGTTTCCATTTGGAGCTGCAAACTCTTCTGATTGTTTTATCTCTGAAAGGAGCTAACGTTTGCTTTATCTTAGATCCTAGCTCTTGTAGGATGCACAGCATCTAAACTAACAGGGTCCTGTGCTCCAGGAGTGATTCCCCACTTTGTCACTGCCGGGAGCAAACACAGTCCTGATGCTGTTTCATCACCACAGCCCTGGTTCATGCCCAGCACACACAGAAATGTCCGGCTTGAAAACAGAGATAAATTTCTATGTCCATGTTTAACTTTGATTTGTAGTTACATTTTCACACTAACCTCCTCCCCTGACTGTAAATCAGTAAATGAAAAGCACACCACGTACACGATCTGCAGTCAAGCATTTGATGCGCTTGTAATTAATTGACAGCATTCCTATACATGCTGGTCAGCAAGATTAATGTCCTTCTCAGGTCCACAGCGAAGCCAGTGGGAGTTTCTCTTCTTTTGCATTAAGAATGCAAAAATATGAACCTAAGTGAGAATTAATTGAATGAGGATCTGTGTGTGACATGCAAGACAATTCTGTCCTGAACTGCACTCTGTAGAACTCTGCTGGCTTTAGGTAAAGTGCTTTGTCTTACTCTCCCACAAAGTACCATTAGTCATTTTTGCATATGACATTCACATTTATGTTCTTTAAATTGTACTACCAGAGGACCAAATTATGTTAGAAAATTTAAACTGTTTCCTAATGACTGCTAATAAAATTGTAAACCTGATTATTTGCTAAATTATATATAATATGGACAAAATGGCACAAGATGAAGCAAGTTTTTTTTCTGGTCAGTAGATATCTAGGAGGAATGAGCCTGGCTTGGTAAGCCAGTACATTTTTCTGTTCTGGCACTTGTTGCTTTGCTGCCTCATCTTCTTCAGCAAGTGAGTTAATAATCAAAAATCTTCATGTGGCTCCTTGTTCTGGAACTACAAAATTGCATTGTCCTCTGTTGATATCTAAAATCCTGGCCTCCTCAGGAGAAAACGTGTTTTCCTGATCAGAAAATTGAAACATCCAATGACTACAAGTGCAGGAATCCTGGCAGCCCCAGTTGTGTTCCACATTTTATTAGGAATGACATCAGTAGATGTTGGGACCTCTTTGTTTTGCTGCTCGTGCTCTCCTGTAGTGGCTGCAGTCCTGGAATTGATGGCCCGTGGAAGCTTTTGCTGCCAGGAATGGGGGAAATATGCAAATATAATAATCTTCTGAATCATCTTGTAGAAGGCATTGCTGTAGTCTGAGGCAGAGTTTTAAGCCATCAAAACATGCAAATCACGTTTGTGTGAGTGACACAGTGAGGGTGTCCCTGTGCTTAAGTAGGGCATTACTCAAAATAGTACTATTCCAGCTTTCCATGGGAAAGTACTTTCTGTTCAGTGAGATGTTTTTTTTCTCTACCTAGTCATCAAAAACACCATCAATCCCATTTCCAGTGAGGCAAGTTTCTGTGGAATGTGACATTCCTTACTTCCCTTACTTGATAAGAGCTGTAGACCTAGATTTGTACAGAGTGCAACACATAATTTTTTAAAATAAAATTATTTCTTTATGCTTGAAAAAGGGCTTGTTCAGAAGAACTTGGCACCAAAAATTTGATTTTCTGGCTAGATGCAAGAGAGGTAAATTGGTAAATTCATTCTTTCTGTAGTTGTTGTGCACCTTAATGCAGAGAAGGAAATAGGAGTGAGTTTGATGGAGTCAGGATATAGAGTATATGGTTGGAAATAGTTTAAAGGTAGCCTCCTGCTGCTCTGTATGTTGAAGAAAAGAACATTGTTACAGCAGACAATGGCCAGATTATATTTCAGAATTCATATATTACAGAAATAGAATATACTGTGCACATTACAATCATACTACCAATTTAGTGAATGTTTTTGCTGGAATTATCAACATAAACTAAAATCTGTACAGGCTATAAGCATATTATTCACATGTTATTCAGCTGCCTTCCTGGACCTTCAGGGTTGATCTTCTTTCCTTTGCATGCATGGAATTTGTGTAGGCATCAAGAATTGCATGCCAATAAATGAGGTGACTGTTAAACAAGATCCAGTGAACAGAGGTGATGACACTTTTTCCCCCTCAGTATCCCATCGTGTAATTGCACACAAATATATCATTGCTTCTCTGGATCTAAATAGAAGCTTTAAGACCTGATAGAACACAGGAATGGGTTCATTTTTATGTTACTTTACATCACTTCAGTTTGTGTTCTGTGAAATAAAATGTTGCCACTATTTTTTCAGTTTCTATAACCATTAGGATGACCATTAGCTTAACCATTTAGGATGATCCACCAATTCAGTTTGAAGCACAAAGTGGGGTGTATTCATGCAAGTATTAGTCCTGGTGTAGGTATCCTGATGAACAGCAAATTAATAGTTTGGGTCACAGAGGTTAAAAGGAATTTCAAGTGCTGCTTTAATGAGGACAGACAGGAACATCTTTTGATACCTTGTACTGAATTTAAGCAGTTGCCTATCTGATATACTTTATAGTGGTGCCCGCTCCACTGCCATAATTATGGGCCTGTCAGCATTTCCATTACTAACCCCTATATTACAGCTGAAAATATCACTCCAGGATGAAGTTTTGTACAAAGCCTTTCAGCTGTGAACGAAGAAGCTTTCAAAATTAATTTTGCTGCTTCTCCAATTTAAAAAATGAAGTTTTGCTGTTGCTTGCTCTACCCTGTATTAATGTCCTGTTTTCAGAAAAAAGAACCCCACAGGATCAAAATACTGATGTTTATTTCCTGTAGCATGAATATAACACCTTGAAAAGATAAGAACTGAAAGATGAGTGCTTTTATTTAACCACAAAAAAAAGCACAAGCAGGAAAAAGCACATCTGCAAGCTGCCACTCTGAGCTCAGAGCCACCTCACTTCATCTTCACCTGTCTGCAAAGATTTCAGTAGCCTCTATCCTTTTGCAGAGTTTCCAGACCAGCAGGGAAATTATAATTTTGGTATCAATGTAGACTGATTTTAAAATTGTTATTTAAGAGTTCAAGGGCACTTAGAATTAGGCAGTACCAAAATTAATGTTGCTTATATAGTTTTGGTTTGCCTGCTTTTTGAATATATTTTCCATAAAACTGGCATATATTTGCCGTAAAACTGAAAAGGCTGGATGAGGCTGGTGTGAACATGTTTTCACTATATAATTTTTTGGTCTTTTTTCCCACTAACTTACATCTCTGAAACTGTAACTGTGTCTACCATGGCTTTGAGTGATACTTATCACTGAAGTGTCTGAATGTTTAGTAAATATTAATCAATTTATTTTCATTACACTTTTGTAAAAGAACAAGTTCTATAATTTTGCAGATGACAAAAGTCTGTATTGAGATAATAGTTGAAAATATTCACTTTTTTTTAGTATTTAACACCTGGAGCTTGATTTTGCTGGGTGGACTTGGAAACACAGTTCTCAGAGACTTAAGCAGCTGGCAATCTGGTAAATATTTAGCATTTCTCCAAATCAGATCTCTTGTGTCGAGTGGGGTACCCAGATGACAAGGAACAAGAGAATAGCAATTGCTTGTGAAAAACGTGGGATTAAGTGATTTGCTTTGTGTTACCTCCATTGCTTAAATGTCATCATTCCTCCTCCTTCTGCATCACGGCCGGGCCCTCGTGCTGGCGATGCCCAGAGGATTCGCGCTCATGTGGAGTCCTCACTTCATGTGACCTTGAGCTGGCACTGTTTGCCCTTCCCAGAATGTTTTTCAGCACTTCGGCAAATGGAGCAGAAGCCCTACATAAAATCATCCACATTAGTATGCAACTGCCTCAGATAGGGAGAAAATGTGGTACATGATTATTTAATTGTGCCAGTGTTTAGGTACCCAAGTGCATTTAGCTCCAATCAGACACCCGTCCCTTTCCGTAGCTCCTGACTGCCTGCCTGGCTTTACAAGCTGAGTACGATTTCCTTAAGCATAGTTTTTGTTTGTAATTATCTTGGGACATTTTGCAAACTTCTGAGAAAAAAAGAACTTGACTATCATAGAATCACAGAATGGTTTGGGTTGGAAAGGACCTTTAAAGGTCATCTGGTCCCCACCCCTTGCCATGGGCAGGGCCATCATGTGATGTGTCATCATCTGGCCTCATGTGAGCTGCTGGCTCTTATCACCAGTGCTGGAACCTTGGGATGCACTGCACAGGCTGCTGCACTTGAGATAATGGAAGTAATGGATAAAATGAGCATTTTGAATGTACACAGTGCCATATGATAGAAGAGAATAAGCAATAGAAAAAAGTCTGTGATAAAGAACACGAGAAACATATATCCTAAATATAGTAGGATCTGTGAGAGTGTGCACTAAGAACAGAGTATTTTGATAATTCTTCTGGAAAGCCCTAAAAAGCTTCTTTGAGAATATGGAGCTGTATTTGCAAAGACTTAAATTTAAAGGTTTCTATTTAGCCAAGGGATTTTCATGCATAAGTATTTATGCAAAGACTACATGTCTGTTGAATTTCAAATCCCTTTCCTAGCTGCCTGTAGGCATAAGTGCCTTCCAAAGAAAAAAAAAATCTGACATTTATTTCCAATACAATGAATCATTTTTATTTAATAATTGCTATTATTTTTACCAGCAACTGAAACATTCCAGAGCCATTTTCATTGTGGCTTTCTGAGCCTGAAGTAGACACAGTAAAACATCATGCTACTAAAATTCATTGTAGTTTTTACCAGCAAGAGAAGAATCTCTTGTATTGGCTGTTGTTAGCCAGTTAATGATTGGTCATCTGGTACTTTCTCTGGTCATACTTTAGATACAAATCTCTTCAATGTAAGTGGTTCATTTTCATATGAATGTTACTTTTACTGATAACATGAATTTTAAATACAATTCTGGTAACAGAAAAATACCACTACATATTTACACAATACACTGATTCTGTCAGTGTTAAAAGAAACAGTTGATGATAACATAAACTTGTGTTTTACTTAACTGGCAATAACCTGCTGCAGTATCAACATCATTGTTAGCAATATAAACAGACAGCTAGTAAATACACAACACATGCTCTAAAGTGCCTTCCTAGGAATTACTGTCAGAGCAAGACTGGATTAAGTCAAACTGCCAGCTGCTTTTGATATTTCAGGCCAGAAGTCAGCAAGACAGTGGCCGCCGTCAAGTCAAATACAGACCAGCAGGAGATGAGAATGGTTATTTGGCTTCAGTTATAAGCTCCTTTATCTTTTGTTCCAAAAAAACAGTAGTAAAACAGAAGTTATAGTTAAGAAAAGCTAAGAGAGAGCTAAGAGAATAGGGGCAGTCCTGAGGGCAATATTGGGTTGGTTATCTCCTCCTGGATTACCTGCAAACATTGGCCTGAGTGTTGGAAACAATCTCACCATTGGAGCACAGAGCAGTTCAGCACGCGAGCCAGCCCACACTGAGCCCACACTGCAGTCCATCTCTGAGTTATTCTTTATCTTTTTCATCTTGGTTCACAGGTTAATTATTTGATAGCTCTTAAAACTCATCTTCTTTCAGCATCTTTTTCATATAACCTTCAAAACCACATCTAATCCTTCATTTCAAGAAAATTCAAGGCAGTTCCACTTCTTTGAGCTTCCCACTTAATAACTACTCATACAAATCTTTAGGCTGATGGTGTTCTCTGAGAGACTGTCTGAGATGAATTTTTTCTTTCTCTATATTTCTAAAACAGCACATTTTTGTTCATAGTTTTGAATTCTTGCAGGGGCAATTACAATTTTAGGAATTTCAATGAAGTTGTTGTGATGTGTAGAAAATCATTTTGAGGATGATATGCAATGGTAACTGAGAATTCATTTAATGTCACTTTTTCCTTCTGTTGTCATTGGAAGAAGAAATGTCACTCAAATGGCCTTAAGGAAACATTTGGTCTATGGATGAGTGGAGAGGCAAGCGTGTCTCTGCAAGTTTCCCTTCAGGATTGCATTTCTAGACCTGGGAGAGTGCATATTGTGCTTCATTGTTTCCCTAAATGTGTGTCCTCACAAAGATGGGACAGTGACGCCACAGTGAGTCTGCAGTTACTCACGTGGCAAAGGTACTAAATGCAGAAAACCTTTCACATCATTCTGACTTCACAGGCAGCTCAGCTGCAAAGATAAAAGCATCCATTTTGTAAAGGTTGAGAGTTTTGTGATATCAATCTCACCAATGGATAGAAAAAGACAGGAAAGAAAAGGAACTAAAAATGGAATGGCAAGGAATAGTGTAATATTTCAGCCCTGCGGGACTGCCTTCAATAGTAAGTGGAAAACCAATGCTAGTTTGATCATCCTGTTGTAATGAATTTACTGAATTATCCTTTCATGTCCACAGATTAAAAAAAAAAAAAAAAAAAGAGAAAACTTGATTGTTCAAAGGTATTTATTGACATGAATGACCTTTAGCCATTCTGGCTGTCTTTGTGTCAGGGAAGGCAGTTGTTGAATTGCTGGGGCTGTCAGGGATTTGTGGCACAGTTGAGGACTGGAATAACTATATAAATAGCAAGCCTCAAATTCAAACCTTCTGGCTGTAGAAGAGTGTGTTGTGTCTCTGTAGCACACATCAGGTCTGAGAGGAAAAATGGAAGGTCTATTTTTAAGAAAAAGAGCCTTCCCAAGTTAAGGTAGCTACATGAGAGTTTGAGTCTCCAGTTTGTGAGTTCTGGCACCAAAAATGAAGTGAGTTTCAGGGAGTCACCTGCCGTCAGGGTGTTCTCTACTAGTCCTGTGCTTGGTGCTGCTCAAGCAGTTTCCTAAATTTTGTTAGGAGACCACCAAGAGCCAGATCCATAATGATCCATAATGCTGCACAGTCATCCTTGTTCTATTTCTTATTTTGCCCATAAAAAAATAAAAATAGAGGGAGGTAGAAGACTGCAGTGAGAGCTGGGATTTGTACCTTTGGGGGGAACTGTGATGCAGATTTGCTCCATGTGGAATTTTCTGGCCTTCATGAAGGCAGCATCAACAGGTAATACAGGGAATATTGTATGAACCCAAGGCTGAAACTCACACTTCATTTTCTTTCTTCCACTCACTGTAATTCAGGTACTGGAATGCAAGTTTTTTATTTGTTCTCAGTAGCTCAGGAAGAACTGGGCAATGGGAATCCTCTGAGCTGTGAAAGAAGAGCCCTGACCCGTCACTAAATCCAATTGAATTAAACACAGTTTGCCCTTTTGAAAGCCCTGTTTAGCTGTGGGATCTGAGCTTTTGTACTCTCTGTTGATGGTCATTATGTGTTTGTGTGTTAGAAATTATTGGAAGAATGAGAAAATAAAGCAATAATCAGTCATGCTTGCCAGATTCTGCAGTTTTAATGCCACTAAGTGCCATGGGAAAATGACATGAAAGCATTTGTCATCCAGCAGCCCTGAATACAACCTTCCATCTTTCCTTGCCCTAAACCAGCTTTTTTACATTAACTTCTCTTCTGTGTTTTGGCCTCACTTTAAACACATAAAATATTTTTCAATAGTAATTATTGGTTTTGCAATTTAAATTTAAAGAATCAAGTTGGAATAAAAAGTTTGCTTTGATTTTTTCCTTTCCACCCCCTTTTTGGCATTAATTATTCTTAAGACCACTGTGTTATCTGTTCTATTTTATTGTATATCTGGATTGCTTTTTCTTTTCTAAAGTGACTTCATTTCTGTGTGTTATTTGTTTATTTAGTGTGAGTTATTGATGATCCAGATTATATCAGGTGGCTGTAGAGCTAACTCAGAATCACAAGAGAATGGGCACACGGCAGGTTTAGTATGGTCAACTAGGGTATGCAGAGTATAAAGAGTATAGTAGGTAGTAGAATATATACATAAACCTTGTGTGCATTGATGGATCCCACTGGGAATGCCAGAATTCTTCCCACATATTGCCCTACTTGCCAGCATTTGTGCTCACAGCAAGATGACCACTTGGCTCCAACAGAAGTGACACTGTGAGCTTCCCACAGAGCCAAACTGGTGGCTGCCTCTCAGTGACAGTTGTGACCAGTTGAGGCAGCAAACTGCTCATTACCATCCTTTCAAAGAGTAGAATTAGATGCATTAACTTATTTGGGTTTAACTAATTGTCTGTGGCCTGGATAGAATAAAATATTAAAGAAGCACTGCTTAGACTGGTTGACTGTGGTGGCTTTGCTAATCCAAGACTGGGATGTAGGTGTATCAGATACTGAGGATCAAGGAAGGTGCAGCTGAGGAATATCCCTGCTCTGCCCTGTTCCACTGTGTAGCTTTAATTTGTGTGTCTGAGGTGCTGGAGACAGTTCAGCCATGGCAGTGAGGAATTCAGAGTGCCCAGATGGTTATCTGCCTCTCGGGAGAATCCTGCAGTCCATACAGAGCACAAGGCAAAACAACCACCAGAAAAAAAAAAAAAAAAAGACAAAAGAAAAAAAAAAGAAAAAAGAAAAAAAAAAAGATAAATAGAGAATTTAGGTTTCCAGGTTGGATAATTAACCCTTAACATTCCTTATATGTATTCATTCTGGGAATGAATGTGAGAGACAGAGGAATGGAATATTCTAAAGATTAACAAGTGTCTGGAAAGTGACAGTGTGGATCCTGCAGGAACAGTTTGCCGTGAGCTCCCACTAAAGCTGTTCCCTGAACTACTTTGCTAAAATCTTCCTAGTCAAGCTCCCAGGCCCAGCATGAAATACCACATGTTAGAGGTTTCACTGTTTTGGTAACACCTATCAGGCAGTGTGACATCTTCTCCCTTTCTTCCCACCCCAAAAGTTTTCAAATAAGGGAGAGAGATTTAAAACAAATCTGACAAACTGTCCACAAGATCAATTGGTTTGTTAGTGAGGAAATTCTTCAACTGGCACTTACCCAGCTTTTGAGCTGCTGGAGAAATCCCTGAGTATTCCCATTAAAGCATGGCATTATCTAGTTAACAAAGCTGAGAGCTCATAAAGTGTTCAGACTAAAAAATTTTGTCATAAAATGTTTCACAATCACAAGCCTGTAAAAATAGTAGAAATTATCTAAACTGCTATAACAGCAATGTTTCAACTTAAAAGTAATGCAGACATGTACTGCTATAAATGTTTGACTGAACCACATGCATTTAAAAGTATGTTAGACTGAATTTAGATTACTTACCAACCTATGAGACCTGTTTGGGCATGGACATTTTTAGTGAATTTCATTCATGTTTTAATATTTTCTTCCATCTTTTTTCCGTAATTATACCTTTTTGTGTTTTCCAAGGAATAATTTACATATGTCAAAGAATTCTCTAAGTTTGTCTGAATTCTTTATTTTTATGAAAAGTAATAGAGAAGGTCAAGCTGTGTTGCCATGCAACAAGTTTGTGGTCTTGCTGTCTGCTCTTTCTGCATGCTATAAAAAAATCAAAAATGTAGGAGATAAAGAGCTTTCATTGGGTTGCCACTGCTGCAGCAACCACTTCCTCTCTGAGTCTGAAGCAATGACAGGAGCGTTTGGGGAGTAGAAGGCCCTGGGTGGCAGGAAAGGAAGTGATGACCTCTTTGTAACTGTATTTTTAGACTCTGGTGAGGAGATGTTTTTGTTCAGCTTGTGTGTGTGTGGTTTCTGTTTAGGGATTTGTCAATTATTGAAGTCTACAGCAGAATGCTTTACATTAATCCTCTGACTTTTTCCAAACCCAGCTTTTTACAGGGTGTGTGCACTTCAAGTCCTTGAACTACATGTTTTCCGTTTCAAACATGAGTCTTAGCAGATTCCAGCCTGGAGTACTCACGTAAACAGTGCTCCAGTCTGAGAGCACTGTGCTGGTCTGAGGGACTGCAGGAAGAAAACCAGGTTCTCTATACAGAATTCTTATCTATTTATGCATTTTGTTGTTATGGCTTTCAGCTCTATTCCCTGGTGCTGCAGTACACCGTGAACTCTTATACCCAAAGGATCGGTTCCAAGTGACGCAGCTGGCTCTAACTAATGAGGAAGCGGTTAACTGGAGTAGGGAGTGCAGGAAGGCTATTTGTTCACTTACGTACAAAGCTCTCTGCAGTCAACAGGAGAGGCTTTCCATTGGACTCAACAGGATCTGTTACAGCTGAAGTGGCCTTTTGGAAACTTCTTTGTACTTGGAAGTTTCCAAAAGGCCATATCACAAAACAAAATATTCATGGCGGAATGAAAGATAGTCCCACTTAGAGGTATTGAGAAACTGATCTGTTACTGATGGTGTACGAGCTACTTCAGAAGGCTGCACAGTCCAGCACAGAACCAGGAGCTGCTCATTCCTCTGCTGTTCCTGGTGATCATTATTTCTGGTTTTGATATCCAAAGGGGGAAGGCAAAGATATCTGTCCTAGAAGAGTTTTTTTGTTCCCTGGTGCATGGCGAAGGCCCCCTTAGTCACACTGGATTCTCTCAGATTCTGATTTCTGAGCTGATAAATTGCCAGTTGTGTCTTACAACCCCTGCACAATCAGACTGCAGGTAGCTCTGTGGAATATAGAGATATATATTTGTTGTATAAGCTTGAGAAATTATATCCTATTTTACCCAAACATTATCACCCTCTCTAGTCTTCTTAAGTATGATGAACTCATGTAACTCTTCTGTGTTGGTTAAAATCTGCAGATTTTAAATCCTGCACCTCCCTCTGCACTGTTTCCAGGTTCTGTCCCAGAGGAGATGCTGTGTTTGTGTAATGTTCTAGACTTCCCTTACAGAACACTAAAACCAGATAAGCACTGGTGGAATGCCTAATGCTGTAGCCTCATCTGGCAAAAACATCTGGAGAACATACAGCTTCACATTCCTGGATTATGATAAAATTGAATTAAGCCTATAGATTCCCTTGTCAGGAATTCTTTGCCTTCATCCTCCCTTTAGTCTACATGTGGTATGGAAAGAATGTCTGCTCTGGAAGTTTTCAGTCAGGAATGTGGTCCTTCCTGGAAATTTTGCTTATACTTACGTAAGAGCTTCTGTTCTGCATTGTGCTGGAAGGCAGCAATTCTGTCTAGCTGTACATCATCAGAGAACTTGCACCTTCAAGGTGGAGAAGTTTGAAATGACAGGTTGTGTGCTCTAACTCTAGACAAACACATGAGCACCCTGATACCTCCAGCGTGTGCACCCCCAGATGTCACAACTGCTTCTTGTTCTGCAGAAAAATCCAGGTTCCTGCCCAAGAGTTTATTTGGCTGCAGTTTTGATTTTCCATAAGTCAGTATCAGGCAAGCAGATTTCTCCCCTAAATGTCCTCCCAAGATTTGTTACAGATTCATGCATGTAACAGAGGCACAGGTACAAAAGTAATAAGTTCCTACGGTAATGATTCATTTCAGCATGGGGGGATTTTGTCAGAGATATGTAGAGTAGGTACTTAAATTGCAAATGTTTGTTCTAATTAACTAAAATGGAAAACTCATATATTCTTTCAGTATTAGTGTTGAGACTTCAGTGTATCTCAAAAATCTGGGGAGGAAAGTATGTCTTAATTTCCTTCTTATGCAATTGCTGTCATGTGCTTCCTTCCATCAGATGACTTCAAATAACCTTAATATTTTCATCATCCTGATCCCTGGGTTAGAGGTAGAGATGCAGGAGTGACCTCAACTATTTACAGTCACTGGATTCTTTATAACATTATTTTTATCTACACGAGGCAGGAATAAAACAAGTGCATTTTAAAAATTAAATTGAACTCAGTTTTATTTTAGAAGATCAAAAAGCAGGATGAAGTATTTCAGATAATAAAATGAAATATTCTGGATTGTGAATATATTTCTATTTCACTGTAAGTAGCAAACAAAATTTCATTTTCTTCTGAATAAAATATCAGAAGGCAGATTGGATTTTTCTTGCTCAGCTTGTTACTACTAAGTACTAAATTCTGATGCTGTTTTATTCATTGTAGATTGTGCATACTAAGAAAGTTCTCATTTTTCCATATTTATAAGCAGAATTATATTGCCTAAAATGCATTGTAAGGAACTTGCTTGCCAAAAAATGTAATTGCAGAATTATTCCCTCCTGTGATTCTGACAAAGTTTATGCAATCCTTTGTAGTCTCTTTGGTGCTTCTAAACTCAAAGTTTACTCAATTTTTTTTCTGAAAGCATTGAATTCTCTGCACTTGAAAGTTGATGGTGTTGGTGTGAGAGAGATTTTTCAAGTCATAAAAATGAGTAATTACTGAAGAAGAGTAATTAGAGAAAAGGAGCCTGAGGGGAAAGAAGTTCTACTTAAACATTAAGCAAATACCATTAGCCATGCAAAAAGAGAAAATCATTTCTAAAAGCATGAATAGATGCACACGTGTTTGGTCCATTTATAGTTAAAGATAAACCTAACTCTCAAGTCTATTTCTGCACTTCATTGAATTTTGAAAGGGTCAAAGGACGTATGAAACTCTGAATACTCCCAGTTTAAGCTGAACTGAATTAAAATAACTAAATTTTTTAAATCCTGCACTTCACAGAAGTCAGCCTCCCTGTTCAAAGCCAGCTTTGCAGCCCAGCCCTTTGACACATTGTGTGGCTGGCTGGCCACAGCAAATCCCACCTCTGGCCAGCTAAAATATGTCTTTAATATGCAAGGCACACGAGTCAGTTTCTTCTCTTCCCCCCCACAAATCCCGTTCGTTTTAATGGAAAAAAACATGTAACAGCTTTTGCTGTCAGGTTTAATAGAGCAAGCTTCTCCATCACCATCACTGGGCCATGAAGAATGTCACATTTCACTGTGAGTGAAACAGAGTCCTGTGCCACCCCATGTGCAGGGCTCATGCCTGCTGCTGGGAAGAGATTGGTGACAGGGATCAAGAAGAATGCCCTCACTTTTCCACTCTGACTGTTCTTGGAATATCTGATATGGAAATAGTGTTTTCCTGGAATATCAGCAAAAGGGTTTATGTCACTGAAAAACCTTCAGTAACCTCTACAAAAATTATGTTGCAGTTTTACTTCATTTTACTGCATTCTACGTTAAAATTTTAAGGTATTTACTGAACAGCTCTTTGAGCTTCAGGCTTTAAATTAGCAACGACCTCATGAATGAATTGTGACAAATAAATAAAATATACTTTTCCCTTAGAAAAAGATTCAATAATGTTTGATAGCTATCTAACTGATTGTGCACTGTAAAGCAGAGTGAACTGTGTATGAAAAGCAGGAAGCTGGAATCAAGGCAGGGCATGTTTGCAGACAGTCAGAGCAGGTACTCATACACAGGGCTGAGAAGATGAGGAGAGTGGTCAGTGTGCAGCACTGACAGACTGCTCAAGACACACAGTGAGTCCCTTTTAGCTGTTCTTTATGTGCACAGAGGACTTTTGAGACAGCCTCTGGAAATATATCTGCATTCCTTGCAGGAAATACATGGATAAATCTACATAATAGAATATCATCAGTATTTATGTACAAAGCACATAGTGTACATGCTTGAAAAATGTAACCAGCTGACTCACTGTAAAATATTGTTAATAAAAACTGATTCTTAAAAATTGTATGAGCTTGTACACTCCAGATAAACAGCTGGCTTTTCTCAATAGCACAGCTGGTCTAGAAGCATAAAATGACTACAATTTGAACAGGACATGAGCTATATTTGGCAAACCATTTGCATGAAAGCTGAACATTTGCAACTTAATTTTCATTTATTTTAATTTTCATTGTACACCTATTAAGCAGAGATCTAGACCTGCTCTAATTGGTTTCAGTAGATCTTGTTTAGCTGTAAGCCACTATGTTACAGGGTATTGTAAAATTAGAGAGGGCCATGTTGCTTCAGCTGAAAATACCAGAGGAAGATACTGACTTTCAACATCCATTGTGTCATTGCTGAACTGTCATTCACGGGAATTTAGGCAGATAAAGTATCTCAAGGATGTAATTTATTCCTTGAAAAGGCAAAGCAAACATGAAAGCAGTAAGAATGGCACTTCACAGCATGCAAAAGTCAACGGTTCCTTCTGCAACTGTTAGTTTGTGAGGCTACAAAAGCATGTTCCCATGAATTTGGGTAACAGTAAAGAATATTGCTGATGCAAGTCAGCAGATGTGTAGTGCTTTGTGATTCAGAGATGCATGCAGAAATTAGTTGAGAGAAAAATTTCAAGTTCAACACTAAACTCTGACTGGTCAGATTTTTTAATATATTACTGCAGAGAGTAACATTTATACCACCAAATAATTTGCATGATTTGCTGGGGCCTCAGATCACTATAGTGAATTATGCTAAGATTTAGACTTTAGGACCTAGATGTTTGGTGTTATTCCTTGATTGATCATTTGTATAGATAAAAACAATTTCCTTTTGAGGACAGTAATTTAGAAGTCTACCTTTCCTCCTGGAGCTACTTTCTCATATTTGTGCCTCGGGGACAGCCATTTAAAATACCAGTTCATAAAACTTCTTTGCACTTCGGATGTTTCTATATGACAAAGAGAATGCAGTGCAAAGGTGCCTGGTTTGCTCTAAACATCTTAGCTTAGAAACAAGAAGTCAAACAATGCATTAATGCAGGCTCCACACTGCTGTTTGGCCAGGCTAAAGGAGATTTAGGGTCAGGTCAGCAGGCTGGGAATCTGCACAGCACTGCACTGGCCTGTAAGAGCCACCCCCTTCTGCCTTCTCTGTTTACTATTCATGCTTTCCTTGCAGAATTTCCCAAGCAGTCGAAGCCAGCAGTCTCTTTTCACAGGAACCTAGCCCACAATGTCATTATTTTACCAGGAAAATCACTATTTTGGAAATATAAACCGCTATTTTCACACTGGTAAATTGTGCTACATAAGAGAGACTTCCAAGTTCAAATTTACATTGAATTTATTTTCCTCCCGCTTTCTTTCCTGCCTCTCTAGGAAAAAAGGATTGTTTCAGTGGCAAGTTTTCTTACTCTGCAGTGGTTACAAGTCTGACTGATTTCTCTCCATAGCAATGTCGTGCAGTAAAACTTTGAGCTGGTGGTTATCAAGAGATACTCACCTCCATTGCTTGCAAAGTAGTGGCTCTGTGCCCCAGCTGAAACCAAACCAAACCAAATTCCTGATTCCAAAAGCAGCCAAGGAGGAGCCAATACAAACCCACCCATACATGAAAAATCAAATATCAGCACACTGCACATTCCTCTGTTCTTGTTAAAACCAATCTAGGAAGGCAAACAAATCGCTTTGTCAGAAGCTGGAGCTTGTGTCATGGAACAGAGTTCCTGAAATGATTGTTAATAGCCATGAATCATCACCTACAGGAGGCTGGGGATCAGAGGGCACAACCTCAGCGCTCCATCAGCCAGGGCTGTAATTGCCCACACGTGAGGGAATGAGGATGCATCAGGATTCACCCATTCCAGATGGAATGATATCTAATAATACTAACATGAAGGATTTATAGTTAGTGAGGGAGATTAGAGAAACCACTTCTCTTTCAGTAATTATCATTAAGAATTAAAAAGAAATTACAGGTGTGTCTTGTGGTAACAGCAGAGCTGGAATCACTAGATTGAGGCTAAATTCCCTGCTCTGCCAGAGACATCTTTTTTAAGGTTGATATATTAATTTCTGTTTCAATTAATCAAATATGAAATGAGGTTAATACTTTCTTTGCCTGTGTTTATTATCAAAGTGGAAGCTTTTCATATCTATAGCAGTGTAGGGCTTATGTCTTGATCAGGACCTGAAAACAATGCCCTGAACATCAAAACAAACACAATAGGAAACCTCAGTGTATCCTCCTAAATAAAGATATTTACTCAAGCAAGTACATTTCCAAACAATTTATTCCAGAGGTAAAATATCTCTGTAAAACTGTTGGGAGGAGATTGTTGGGAGTGACAGGCTGTGCATGTTTGGACAAGTAACTTACCTGGGGATCACCACATTTGTCTCATGGTGGTCCTTTGAGGAATAATCAGCAATTGTTTTCAATAATTCAAAATGTGGAAAAGTGATAAATTATATTCCTATTAATGCTTTTAGTAAAAAAAAAAAAAAAAATTAAACTAAGTCCTGAAACACATTCACAAGGAGCACACAGAGCATCTTGCAAAGATTAAGACTTAAAAATAGATCAGAAATGTATCAATCAATTTTAAGATTGTTTTCTGTGAATGAGACAGCATTCTATAAATCAGAATTCCTTAATAAAATTGCTACTCTTTTGCCATAATCAATGGCCTTGGCTTCAGTGTAGCTGGACTGATATAACTTATAATGAAGCAGATGCATTGTATTTTCTTGCTAGAAATAAATCTTAACTAAATTGAGGTCAATGACAAAAGAACTATTGCCATCAGTGGAGGCAGGGTTGAACCTTCAGAGTTGCCTTTGTGCATTAGGACAGATCTGTTTCATTTTAGTTTTTGCTGCTTTTCTTCTTTTTTTCTGTTTTACCTTTGCAGTTTTCTGAGAACAGGACTAGAAGCCACTGGCGTGTTTTAGCATGAACCTGCGTGAGAAATACTTTCCACAGTCAAAATGCAGCTCACCAAACAATCATTACCTTAAACAGGCAGCAAAGACACTCATTGCCTTCTGGACTCCAGCTCCTCTCTACAGGAAGGGATCTCACTTCTGGCTTAGAACAAAAAATTGAACAAATTGAAATGGCAGCACCATCCCTGATGGTTTATTCTAGTTACAGAAAAGTAAATGTAGATTAAAGTGTTCAACCATTCTTTTGAATATCAGAATTATGTAAGATGAAGCCAGTGATAAATCTGTTACATTTTCTGTGAGCATTCAGATAAGAACTTCAAGGAGCAGTATGAAGATTTCAGATACAAGATCATTTTGGCATAATTTCTCCTTTGAGAGAGTTTTATTTTTTATATTCCACCTGAAGTTTGAAAGTTTGTACTCTGAGACTTGCATTAAATCAAAACCTGAACAATAGGCAGTCAGGCTGAAAAAATTCAGACATGTTTGTACAAAGATTTCTTGTGCAGCTCCTGCTGGGGATGGTGGGAGCTCTGCAAATGAAAGATGGGTGAGGTGGACCCCTTTTTAAATTTTTTTCATTTTTTTCTTTTTTTTTTCCATCTCTCTGAGGGATAAAAGTGCTTCTGGTCTCACTTATAATTTTAAACAAAATCAGTTTGGCCATCCTTACGCTGTTGCTAGCATGAACCTTGTTTCTTGTATGACTAAATCCCAACAGCAAACACCATCTGCCTGTTGAAGGAGCAGGCAAGTCACCACCAAGACAAAGTCTCACTCATTAGAGCTTAGGAAACATCAGGGCTGTTTTTCCACATTCTGTGTATTTGTTTATTGAAGTTCTTGCTCTGATATTGAATAAATTTTCCCCTATTAAACTGAAGAATTTACAAAGAGTTTTGCTCCAGATCATATCAGGTGCCATTGTGTGAAATTTTACTGAATTCCTTGAAACAGTAGATGGTCTTGGAAAATTATCTTACAGCTAAGAACACAGAAATTCAGACTGTGATAGAGCAACATAAATCGTAGTGGCACATCAGTTTACCCTTGCAGGAAAATGTGTATCAATTACTGCTGTGAAATTATTCTTAAGTGCTATTTCTCCACAATACCCATAGGAACTAAGAAAAAGCTGTGACTTTTTATTCATTTAAATTTCAACAAGTTCTAAAAGGCACATCTTTTCCTTGGATTTTATTAATGTAAATAGAAACATACACTTGAAAAAAATGGTATTTTATCTGAAATAATAGTTGTGCACTCTCTGATTTAGTAAAGTATTATTATTTTGGAAATTAACATTTTCCATTCTGCTCTAGAATGATTTTAACACTTTGTACAGCAGGTAGAAACAAATGAATAGCACACCCAAGTGCTAAGTTAGTACTTTAAAGCACATGTACAAATATGTTTCCTTTGCTGAATGCAGCTGCTTTCCAGCAGGACTGCCTGGCCACTTCAGTCGTCGTGAAAGGTCATAGAATGGGCTGGGTTGGAAGGGACCTCAAAGCTCCTCCTGTTCCAACCCCTGCCGTGGGCAGGGATGTCACTCCCTGGACCAGGCAGCTCAGGGCCCTGTTCAAGCTGGCTTTGAAGGTGGATATTTCTACTGGACTGGTGTCAGATCCATAGCTATGGAAAGTCATCGCCTGCAGAAGGCGAGGAGCAGCGGGGTTCCTGCAGGAGAGCTGTCCAGCAATGGTGCCTTCTGTTCCCTTCAGCATCTTCCAAATGGGAGGCACCATGCTGGGCTGCCTGGATACCTTCTGTGAGATCGTGGGTATGATTGGAACGGGTGTGATTTTGAGCCTCAACAGAGGAAAACCTTCCTTTAGGCACTGACTGTGCAGCATCTGGAAAGCAGTTGCTTTGACAGCAGTGATGCTCATCTGCAGAGTGCAGTGGGCACAAGGCTTAGCCCCCTTAAACTTCTGCTCAGATTCATTTACAGTCTTTGGGATTCGATATCTTGCAAGCGTTTTATGGTGGGGTGGGTCCATGAAAGAAGAACAACCACTGTTAACAAAACGTGGTGTTGTAGGGGTATCTCTGGTTCACGTTGCTGGAGCAAATGAAGGCATCAGTACAACCCCACAGTTGGTTGTCAGTGGGGAAGTACATTCATCTTGATATTTCTGAGCCAACTTTTCCAACAGAAACTGAGGTGTTTGTATTTGACCATTAAAACTGAGAGCAAAATTGCAAAGAACGACGTGGACATAGGAAATTGATATCTGCAATTATGAAACACTTTCCAGAGGTGTCCATGGCAACTAAAATTCATAACTTTATGGGATAATAAAAATCCCAATAGAGATCATGATCGAAATATTGACTTTATGTCAAACTGTAATTCCTCTCTCTACCCCTCATCCAACCTTTTCATATTCCACAGGATACAAATTACTGACCTCTTCCTTTCCATTAGAAGATAAGAACCTTATCACCTTTCCTCTTTTCTGCCATCCTTATCACTCTACAGGCAGGAAGTCTGTGCTCCCAGGTGGTCTAATTGATACACATCTAATTAAAGGCAAAGCATTTTTCTCAGCTTGTATTCAGTTTTTTAGTGTGTTACTTTGATTTCAGAGGTGAAGAACAGCTCTGTGTGCCTGAAATTTACTTTTTCAAACTGTATTAATTGCTCAAATCAAATGTACTACAAACTTTGCCTTCGCTGTGCACCAATACATTCATTTTTGTTAGAGAAAAAGAGAAAACAATTTGTCATGATTCTAGTTAAAAGCTATGTGTGAGGTCTGCAGCTCTTCAGAGCCTTTGAGATTAGGACAAAATGTTCAAATACGATGAGATAGAGAAAAAGCATTCAGTAGAGACAAAGGCAGAGAAGTGGGTTAGCAAGTAAAACAATTTTAGGACTTACTCTCTTAAATCAAGATGCAAGTTCCGAATTTCTTACCTTCTTGTGACCTGTTGCTGTAGGGGAAAAAAAATTGGGATTATGCAAAATTAAGGAACTAATATAGGGTGCCCTCCATCCTCCTATTCCTTATCATTTTGGTTAGTAAGACTGTCTTGTTGCCAGTTGGTATTAAGGTTTGTGAAGGTTTGGGGTTTTTTCTGAGCTAATTGCTTCTTTGATTTGGGCCCTTTAAAGTATGTGATAGGATTGCTGTTATAATATGCAATAACCACAAGAATCTCATCCAGTTTTCTGAGGACAGACTGTCACAAGCCTTTTGTTTGCTAATGCTGAGCTAGTACTTGGCAGCTTGTGTGGTAGCTCAGCCATTCTCTAAATTAACAGGTTGTTCTTTGTGTATGAAGGGGGATTGATGTGATTGAAGTGATTAGCATGTATATGCCTAAACAAATTCCTCTGAGGGAGGGAGGGGTCCAATCAAGAAAACTGGATAGGTCCAAAGACCTATCAGGGTTGGAAGAACCCTGGTATGTTCAAGAGTGTGCAAAGGACTTGAGAATAAAATTTCAGACCAGAATATGATTGGGAAAGTACAACTTAACTCTAAAACCTTTGTTCATGAAAGTTCAACAATGTATTTTTGTTAGATTTCTTTGGAGGCAAAAGCCCTGATGTAGATACAAGACATAGTAAGAAAAAAATAAGTGCAACAATTTATTTTTCAGTGATAGCAAAGTTGGGCCAATTGTCACAGTGTTTGGCTTCCTAAGTTACTTGAGAGTCTATAGAAAAATGATCATTCAAGTGCTTAAATGCATTTTAATAATATTGCCAAATGACTCTAACGTCTTTTCTCAAAGGACTTGGAGTCTATTTTTTTTTTTTTCTTAAGAGCTAGTGCTTCTGCTTCTGTGGACCAGCCATAGTTACCCCAAATCATATTGCAGGACTTCACTGTGTTGGCGGGGCAGGAGAATCCTGAGTCCCGCCGAATGTTAGAGTTCACCTGCTGGTTAAAGTCCCTTTACATTTCAGCATGTGGAAGCACTAGATTAACTGTTTACTTAGTCTTCACTAATATACTTACAAATACAAAGTCTAATAATAGAGGACTGGCCTAATTCTTTACATTTGTATGCACACAGGTTTTGTTATTTTTTTCCACAAGTGATGCCATGGACTTCATAAGATAATGGGAGGACCCCAAAAATACTGGTTTTCACCTTCAAACTACCTTTTATTTACACGTAGTAGTATATAATTGACTAAGATTGGCTTTTGAATACGTGTGTAACATAAAACTAATATACTTTGTTCTTGATTTTGCCTTGCAGTACAGAATTGGACAGCTGTACATGATCAGCAAGCACAGCCATGAGCAGAGCGACCGAGGGGAGGGTGTGGAAGTGGTGCAGAACGAGCCCTATGAAGATCCCAACCATGGCAATGGTCAGCTAACAGAAAAACGAGTCTATCTCAACAGGCAAGTGCAGTAAAACTGCTTCTCCCAGCATGGACTGTAAGAAAAATTTGCAAGGAATGCAGGCAACAGCCTTTCTGTTTCAAAAGATGTTCCCATGAATACATGCTGCTTCCTGGTAGCCATGGGGAGGTGGGATAGATCAGTGGCTTGGAACAGAGGAATTAGCTATTATTCCTTCTAGAGCATCTTCTCCATGAGAAGGAATTATAACATGGAGTTCAGGATATACTGAAAATCAGAACTTTTTCTTTTACACTTAATTGTTTGTCATTCTGTTTTCCAAAATTGCTGGGGACGGGGAGCCAAAAAACTAAACAATGAAACCAGCAAAGTCTCGCCCTCCAAGAAAAACAAAACTGAACCACTGAAAAGGTTTAAGTTTCTCTCACCTCATAATCATGTCACAAAGCCAGCATTTTTGCTGACTGTATTCTGCCTCAGCAAAGTTAATTGACATTATGAATGACCATTGTACAATGTCAGCCTTCTGGATCATTAGGCTTAAAGACATGGTGGAAAATTCGGGGGGTTTCTCCCTGAAGTTCCATCATTTCTTAGAGTGAAGTGTTTGTCTTCCTATGCTGAAATGATCCTGCCGAGGGTCAATGTCTCCACACTCACAGGCTGGAGATGTCCAGAGATATATATTTGTGCAATATGAGATATATTGCACAATGTGTTCCCATTTTTACTACTGCTGATTTAATTGAATACCACTGCTTTTCCTGAAGTTCTTCTTTTCCCCTGGGCCTGTTTCATTGTATTAAACTTATGCTCTGCAGCATTTTTGAAGTGGGCATACAAACACTGAGGCTATTGCTTCTACATTACAAGTTCCTCCTGCACTGCAAACCTGACATATCTAACCTTAATTCAGGCCAAATTGAATCACCAGTGATGTTGCACACACACAAGAGTTCAATAACATATATCTTGCCAAAATTTAATATTATTGTGATTGTAAGTGTTCTCTCACAGGCTAGATATAGGACTTGGGAAAAACCAATATATGTGTTCCCATAGTAGAGCTCCCACAAGTTGTGAGTTTTTTAAAAAATGTTTCTGGGTGTTTTTTTCCTGCATGTTAAAAATAAGGCTTTAAGCACAGAAGAGAATATTCAGAATTGCCACTTCAGGGCAATTCAGAATGACCACAAGAACCTAGAAGCCATGTACAAACCATACTTGGGAAGCACGTGATTCCTGGTAGTGCAGGCAATGGAACACAGGATTTCTTAGCCAAAGATGGGTACAAAGATTGACAAAGCAGATCTTTGTGCCTACAACAACTCAGGACAGTTACCTAAAGCTGTGGTGGATATTTGAAGTCAGGTTCACTGAGTTGAATGATAATTCTCAATCCTCCATCACCAGATTTGCTATTTGAATCTGGGTGTGGTGTCACAATGCCACCAGATATTGCTGTAGTGTTGTAGCTTTGTGGAAAGGGTCGGGAGGTTTTCAGGCTGCTGTGGATTTTGCTGGGAGTCCAGGATGTCTCTGGAGGATTTCACTCAAGGAGACATGCTTCCATACAGGATGTGCTGGAAACTTCTCCTCTGCCTGCCTTGCTGAGGAACACAACTTCCCCCGGCACAATTCTCTCCCTCAGCTTTTCTTCTTCCTGGGCCCACTGCCCTAACAAACTTTGCTTTGCTCTATTTTGATCTGAACTGATATGTCTTAAAGAAATTTGAGACTGAACTTCATCTAGATGGCAGAGAAATAAAGAAATAAGGAAAAGAAAAAAAAATGCTAATGCGATCCTCATACCTGTGCTGCTGAAATAGAGACATTATCTTTTCTTGGAGTGGACCTTGGAAGAACTCATGTGTGTCTGTGACTGGGACTTTCTAGCAGTTCTGAGTATAACCTGTGTTTTGCTCATAAAGTTATTTTTTTCAGGATGTTCTGTACTGGTGAAGATAGGTAGGCAGGCAAATATGCTAAAAACAACAATAACAAAAAAAAAAGAGCAGATGTATATTTTCTAGTGTCAGTATAACCTTAGTTATATTTAGAATTATTTATTGCCTCTTCTCTCCTGTTGGAGCAATGTTTTCAGAAGCTGAAAGTCTGCATCTTCTGGTATTTATAATTTAGGCATCAGAGTAAAGTTTAGCAGGGGTAAGGGAAGCATTCGTAAAAACACTGACAGAGGCTGACAAAATAAACAGAAGATCTGATGCAGGAAAGTCTATTATGCAGGATGTAAAATACTGCTTTAAAGTCTGTACACAAGAAAGGTTTATGTAAAGAAAATAATCTGGTTTTGAGCAATGTCATCAAAGAGCAAAAGTCAATGCACTTGGCTTTGAATATCTAGATAATGTACTAACATCTGCATTTTGCCTCTGCACAAATAAAATATTTATATGTAGCCAGATCATGGTTAAATAAGCTTTAATGATCCCAAATGTATTTTCTTCAGAATTTTGCTAATATGGAAAGTTAATTTACTTTCTGCACACAGTTATCTATTACAGAACTATTTCAAACATTTACACTTGGGAGACTGAGGTTTGGAGCATCTCCTGCAGTTCAGTACAGATTCAGTCTTGGCCTGGGTGCTCTGCTCAGTGCTTTGCCAGACCAACACCATTTGAACTGAGTCCCCCAAGTACAGGGATATTTGTGGTGTCCAAGGTCTGCTGTCCTTGGAATAACTAGTTCTGCATCTTTGTTCCTGGCTGCCTCAGTGCTTATAACTGAAGTCATTAAGAGAGGGTTGAAAGATGAATTAGAGTGAGCTTGCCTTTTTGAATATTCCTTCTTTGTTCATCAGTTTTTTTGGTACCCTCTGTGACCAGAGTGCTGGAAATGAGAGATCCAAGAGCTGGGGTAAAAAAATGCTGCCACCCTTCCACAGTATTATTCCATTACCCTTTAATGATCCCTTCAAATGGTGTATCTATGTCTTTGATTTCTGATTCTGCTGCCTTTGTACCACTGCACTGGTGAGTTTTCTTGACAGAACAAGCTCTGAGCTGTAATGTCAGTTCCATTAATTCTCTTCACTTTTGTTATTTACTTTTCCCATCAGCAAAATGGGACTAATGCTGCCTACCAGCCTCACGAGGTGTTTTGAGTGATCTGTTAATTTTAATATAAAAGCTTCCTACTCAGGAATTGGTGTTGGTAGTGTGGGAACAGCTGCATGCCAGGTGAGCTGAGCACGAGGGTTTCAGGGCTGGCAGAGAACATGAAGGAAGAAAAAAGAATCTGTAAGAAGAAATAATGGATTCGGGATGGAAGTGGAGTGAAATCCCCCATTTCCTCCTGAGCTCTTATTAGAGAGTGCCTCCCTGTGGCTGAGCCCGCGGGGCCACCAGGACACCTTGTCTGGCCTCACCTGCGCAGCGTGGCCAGAGGTTCCAGGCCATGGATTCCCAACATCAGCAGCCTCAGTTCTGCCCACTCGGAGGCTGTGGCTCTGGCCCCGATCTGCCCCCTCTGTGAGGAGAGCACCGCTGAGGCAGAGAATGAAAATGAAAATGCTCCTGAGAAGTCTGGGTACAAACACCTCACACATGATGGGCACATGGGGAAGTATCCTAATTTCTACAATACACATAGAAATAGTCATAGTATATTCTAAGCCATAATGTATTCTAATAAGTCATAAGTCATGAGATATTCTGACTTTATATTTTCTTTTTACTTTCAGCAAACTGCCTAGCTGGGCTAGAGCAGTTGTTCCCAAAATATTTTATGTTACAGAGAAGGCCTGGAATTATTATCCTTACACAATCACAGGTAAGGAATGTGGCAGAAATGATTGCTGCTTTGTGGTTTGGGGATAGTTTAGTTTATCTTCAGAAGCTCCAAGTTACATATTGAACTACAAGCACCAAGTCTCTTTAACAACTCCTGTTGAACTGGATATGTTTTTCACTCTATATTTACTGGTATCAGGAAATGAAGATTATAATCTAAGGATAGGTAAAAACTGGAGTGTTGTATTTGTGCAATTTCTTGCTTGCAAAGAAAACATCAGGTGCTTGGATTCTGACTTCTGTCCTTTGTTGTCCCTTAGACTTTAGTCAAATATAAATCTGCAGATGATCTGACACAATCATTATTATTACTAATGTGTGTTTACTGTAAGGATCTTGCATCATTGTTTTATTTCACATTTCTTTTTTTTTTTTCTTTTCCCTCTTCTTTATTTTTTTTTACAACTGGACAATTGGAAATCAGAATACACAGTAAGTTTTTCTTCCTCTTTTTATTCCAAAAATAGAAAAATGATGTAAATTTAGTAGTGGAATCCAATCTGATTCCTTCTTAATGTAACTTATTTATAATACATTCAATAGTGAAACCTTTATTTTAGTTTAAGCAATTTAAGCTTTATAGTTTAAGCTTTATTTGTTTAAGCAATTTAAAGGGAAATTTGAAGTAATTCTATGGGGATCCTAGAAATTATTTGTCTTTATCACTTCAAAATGATTTGATATGTTTTTACTTACTGACTGTAAGAAAGAGAACCTTCTATTAGAAAGGGTGAGGCTTTTAAGGTTCCAGTTGTTACATGGAGACATGAGAACAGATTTTATTTATTGGCTTATTAACTTATAAAATGCTCATCTCTGGTATAGTATCTGGGAAACTGTACAATCTGTAGACAAAATTAAAGATAATCTGGGCACAGTGCCCAGAAAAATCAGCTATTGCCTCTCTCAGAGCTAAGGCAAAATATAGCGCATAAATCATGAGAAAAATTGTTTAAATATGCTGGCCTCAATAATAGCAATAAGTTTCCAGCAGCCTTTGCAAGGTGAGGAGGGGATGGTGAGGAGGTTCCAGGTGAAGGGACCTTTCAGAAACTCCTGCTTTGATTTAACTTGAACTTCTAACTGCAGGTAAAACATAATGCAGATGTTTCTCTTAATTCTGCAGTGCTCAAAATGTTTGTGCAGACTTTTTTAAAAGCTCATAAAGCACAAAGAGAAAAATAAATTAGTGTGATAAAAAGAAAAAAAAATAAAGGGATTTAAAGGCTCAGATCTGAAAGGTAGAGACCAAGAGATGAAACTGTGACAGCCAGGTTTGAAAACCCAAAGCAACAAACTGTGCTTTCCCATATGTGCTACAGGTACTTAGAATATTCATTTGATTGACAGAGGAAACACAAATGTCCCAGAATGGACAGCAGTGATGAGGGACAGATTCTCAGCTGGTTTTGCCAGAAGAGACTTTTAGTAGGGTCTGTCAGAGTTCACATTAATTAAGGTTTACCTTTGATGGCACATTTAGTTTTAGGCTGGGAAGTTGACATTTGCTGTGTTGCACTGATATCTCTCCATGGTAAATTTTTTCTTTAACTGAAAATAAGTTTGAATCTTTTAATTTGATTTTTTTTTCTTTAACTGAGAGAGACAAGTGGGGATGATGCAAAGGATGGTGGCAGACAGAAATATGTGTCTAAATTTGAAATGCAATACATTATTAAAGCCAAACAGCAGTGCTGTACTCAGAGAATCTGAATCAGGAGGTGATCTCTGTCTGATCTGGTGAAACAACACCTGGTGCAGGTTGGAGGAAGGTTCAGCTACAGAAATGTTCAAGAGCATCAGCAGAAGTGATTGCAGCATTGAAGAGTCATGTAAAGAAAAATTAAATCAGTCCAGAAATTTAGAAGGTAGGCAAAACCATCACTAAGTGACAGTGTAACTGCCTAGGGGAGCTGGGGACCAATTACCATGGTGCAAGGAAACAGAACTAGAAGAACTGGGAGGAGATAAGGGAAACTGTACTTCAGACAAAAATCTGAAATATGTATTAATGGAGCTGATAGACTGTGAATTTATCTTCATTGAAAACAGAGACAGTGCCTTTGCCTCCAACTGTTGAATCTAGAACAAAAATGTTAAACATACCACTGGGAATAATTGCTATCCTTGTCTGGAATATTTCTCTAAATTTGATCTTCTGTATTCATTAGAGAATTCTGAAAGAAAGAATAAGCCCCCAGACATTGCCCAAAATATGTAAGATAGCTTGGAAACCCTTTTCCTAAAGATCATAAATTCTCTCTGAAGGATCTGTGGGAAATGGTGAGAGTCAAATTGAGCCTCATTTCAAGGAAAATTCATTCTAAAGGCAGGCCAATAACTGGATAAATAAAGCATAATCCTATCAAGTCAAGTACGTACTGCTCTGTGGTATGTTCACACCTTATTAACCTTGTAAATTCCTCTCCAAATAAAGAGAAGGACCTTAAAGGCTCAGCATGTTATTTCAGTGTGTGTTAGTGATTTGGAAGAGGATGTGAACAGCAGATTGAACCTTACTGACAGTCTTAAGGTTTTTCAGTTGCAAAATATGTAAGCTGTTGAGAAATAGCATTCAGGCCCATACCCTGGCATTTAGAAATGCAGTATGGAATAATTTCATCAATCTGATTCTCCTGTGAATATTATGGAATTCATAAATATGACCTTCTTAAAGACCTGAAATTAGGACATCTAAGAAAAAAATGCTCATCAGGCATTGAAAAATAATTTTCAGAATATTGTTCTGTGTCGTGGTTGTATAAAAAGCCAAGAGCAATTGGATGCATGAAAACAGGAATGGAAATTACACTGTCATGATATTAGTCCTCTGTAATCTGGATCCAGTTATGATGGCATCTGCTTTAAGCAATGGTATTTGTTACACAGCAACCCCCTAAATTTGACAGCAAACACCACATCTGCTACTGGGTATTGACAACCATGTTAACAACATGTAAAGCAAAAGCCACAGTTGAGATAATGAGTTTTACAGAACTATTGCACAAGTGATGCTTTTGTGGGGTGCAATTTGTGCCAGAGGGCCACGTCAGGAGAGCATTTGCAAATGCACCTCGTTAAAGCTGCCATACAAAAGACTTCCTCTCAGGAAGATGACACATGGGGACTGTCCAAGGAGTGCTGTATCTGATATGGAGCTAATCCTTGAAAGCTTCCTGCTGACATGGAGAGAGAGGAGGAAGTCAAAAAATACTGACAAAGCTGAAGCCAAAGGAAGTCATCCAGATTTGGGGGTACTATTTAGGGAATAAGATATTCCTGTAAAGTTCAAAGTTGTAGTGGTTGGGGTGTTACTTCAGACATGTATGTGAGAAAGTGTCTTCAAGACAGACACTGGAGCTGCTTTGGTTTTGATCTTGTCATTGGAAACCTGACAAGATATCTTGCTAAAATACATGTTTAGGTTTTATCTACAAATCCATTTTTATTGTGATTAGGTTGATTTAAGATAATAAACCCGGGATACTATATTTAGGATGCAGCAGAAATGCAGCCCTATAGGAGTAACTCCAATGGATTCCACTCCATAAGCAATTCCAGGACTTGGGTGTGGTCTGGTGCCTCCTGCCCAGCTACAACTGCTCCTGGGGAATGGGTGCTGTTAGCTGCTGGCTTTGGAAAGAATTCCTTTGCTAGTCAGGGGCTGGGGCCTTTTTCTCTTGGAAGATGGAGACAAGATGCCTTGCAGCTCTCAACGCCCCCTTGTGCACCAACTAATCACAAATATGTATCTTTAGTGGAAATATGTATCCTGCAAATATGTATCTTTAGTGGGAAATATTTCTGCTATTCACAGTGGCAAGAACTGAACTTTCAGGAGGTTTTGTTATTTTTATTTCTGAGGTTGCCCAGCAAGATTAGAAATAATTAACTAGAAAGTAAACTTGTGTCTCCTGCAAACCAAACGAAAAGGAATTGCATAGAACTAAGTTTCTTTACCTGCATTGGGATATTGTTAGAAAATAAACAGCACAGAGCAAATATCCATTCGACCTGCTCAAGTGACAGTGGAGATTCTGGACAAAAAAAGAGAGGAGCCTCAAGCAAACAAGCAATCAGATCATGTTTGGTGACTAAACCATGGTACAAAACCTTCACGTGATCGAAGTACACTGAAAATGAGCCAAAGTTTAGCTCTCAAGCTGGACTAGAAAGTGGTTAGGAAAAATACAAAGAGAACTTAAGCAAACTCTTCTGTGTTTGAAGGTGCAGTTCAAGTGTTTACCAGGGATCAGATCAAACAGATTTGCCTGACCTGAATGGCTTTGGTGGTGTTAGCAATATTTCAGTTCTGGGGCTGAAATTTAAAAACAGCTGAATAATTTTTTTGTGCATAATTTATGGACAATTGTTAGTTTCACAATTATATAGACAAAACAAACATTAAAATGGCATTGTTTGCTCTGTACAAGGAGGAGGAGCATTCCTTCAACATGGCAATGTCCCAAACATCCTCAGAATAGAATATAAATCCAGAATATTTATGAAAACCAGTTATGGAACAGAAAGCAGGAGACAACAATTCCTTTGATGATTTATCACAATGACATTTATTCTTCTACAGCAAATGACTGAGGAAAATAAAATTATGTCATCTGGTATGTGTCAAGGCCCCAGAGTGAGAGTTGCTAAATGGTCCATTACTGACCTGCTGGTTTCTGATTACTTTTGAGAACAGGCATGTTTTGTGCTTCACTTAGCTGCTGGTTTATCCATGAAGTAAATTATCTGGAAGGAATGTTTTTGTATTGTTATTTTTATAATGAGAAGACTTGAGAAGGAAAACAGTTGTTCCAGATAAACATTGCTGTAGAGTTTGTTCCTGTGTTCTCTTTATCTGATTACCAGCCCTTGAAATTTGGATCTAACCTCTCACTCTTCAGGGCTGAAACTTTTCTGCAGCTTGAGGATTTGAAGAATCTGCATCAAAAATGCAGTACTAAGAATCCATACTGCAGGATTAGAACCTAATGCAAAGTTACTACCAACATCCTCCCATCTCATCCCCCCAATTCAGAAAACAGGCTCACTGATGCCATTGTCCTGGCAAAACACAGATTTATTTCCCTTAGTAGAGGTTCCAGCAAAAGGAAGGACCTCTGTAGTATTTATAAGAAAAAAAAAATTTTGAGAGCTGCAAACCTCTATTCTCATTTAATAGCTTAATCCCATTGAAATGAGTAACTCAAACTCCTTGGGAGAATTCCCCTTTTTCCAGCACTGTCTTATTCCAAAGCAATCCAGCCCCCTCTCTGATGGATGGGACTGTCATTTCCACTTGTGCATGCTGCTTTTCCTTTCATTTCTTCTTCAATAAGCAGGTTACTGTTCCCATGTATCAAAGAAAGAGATCCTAAGGGAAGGCAAAGCCAGAGATAAGATTTTTATAGTGGTTGGAGGCAACGTGTTACTCATCGTTCCATCTCCAGGTTATTGTATACAATACAAACAGTGATTTTCTTCCTCAACTTGTTTATGAGAGTTTTGCTCCCTTGTTTATTTTCAAGCCCTGTTTTTGCATTGTTCTTTTCATTTCCACTCAACAGCACTTTTGTTTGCCGTTTGCCACCTTCCTGGGCTTATCTTGCTTTCCAAACTCTCCTCCCTCTCCCTGAGTCACATCTTCCAAATGCCATCACCCTGCCCAGCCCTTTCCATCTATTCTCTTCCAGCCTTGTCACCCTGATTGATGCTGGTTTGTGCCTGGGTGACCTGATCACACAGCAGCTCTGGGGCCTCACATGCAGAGCTGTCTGGAGCAATCTGATGGGAGTCAATAACTCCCCATTGTCCATTTTCCAAAACACATTGAATATTCCACCTTCCACCACCCCACAGTCCCACATCCCCTTTGTCGCTTACAACAAAATTGGGACTCCACTTTTCTTTCTCGGGTTCTTGACCTTCAATAAAGAAATGCTGTTGTTACCCCCTGAGTACCAAAATAGTGCCCAAAAATTTTGGATTTAAAGGATGTGATGTATGGGAGTGGAAAAGATTTCATTTGCTTGAACACTCTCACCTCATTGTAGCAGTTACTTTGTTCTTTGTCTTTAGGCTCCATGGAGATTGCTCTCTAAAGAATCCAGTTCCACCTGTGTTGTCAAAATAATGCATATGTGACCATATAAAAAAATCATTAGTCTGAGAAGTGGTGGAAGATGAGAGAGAACATTTACATGAAATGTCTGCTTTGCTGGGCTTTTATGTTAAGATTTAGGGAAATATGCTTCTGCTGCTAAAAAAAAAAAAAAAAAAAAAAAAGGGATTAATTTTTACTGTACAGAAATAACTGCCAAGGATTGTGGATTAATATTCACAAGGAACAGGAGAGGTGAAGAGCAAGGATGAGGTCTCTAGTAGGTCTTTGAACATTCTGCAGGCAGAAACCACATGGAAAATGAAACCAGCTGCAACAGCATTGATCAACTGGCATTGCTCACACGAAGCAGGTTCCAGAGGGTGAAGAAACCTCTCTCAGACCAACTCCGATTACTGACAACTCCAGTAATTCCCACAGCCACCTCAGGTGGAATTACCATGCAAAGGTGAATGTGACAGCCCTCTCCGTTAAATGATTGTCACACCCCGCGGGTGTTTGGCTGTCTCTTTAAGACTTTGGCAAGTGTTTTGGCACACTTCGGTTCTACCCTGTTCTTGTAAGTGTTGCTTATTGCTATGGCAACGCTAATCAATCATCATGCTAAAAATAGGCCTCGCGTTTTTCAAGAGGTTATATGTAGGGAATTGCAAACGGGGCTGTGCTTTCCATATGGTGCTTTCATTCCCTTCATTCTAACATGGAAATACCCTGCTCACACTGGTAGTTACTGGTTCACTCTCCTCTTATTGCACTGGTGCTCTCTTAAGCCTTAAACCTCTCCTGGTTCTTCCAAAATTGAGGTGCCAAATATAGAAAGTTTAGGAGAACAAACAAAAAACCCTGAATATTCCCCTTATTTGTTTTTGAGTGTCACAGGTGTGCTGGGGTATGGCAATTTTTAAAGGAGTTTATAAGATGTCTAAAAAATCTGGAGGTGACAGTACCTGGAGATGCCTCCTTTGAGACCTTTACACAAAGACACCTTATCACTGAAGACACTGTGACTGAAGATTTTGAATTATTCTGTAGAACCTAAGTTTAATTTCAAGTTAAAGATTGAATTTGCCACTATTTCCTTCCCAAGAGGACCCTTGCGTGCTGCCTCCAATGAAATGGAGAGCTGGAAACAGTGCCCTGTGCATTCCTGTGTGTGCTCAGGATCGATAGCCTCCAGGTCAGTGCTGGAAGAACACAGGCCCCAGAGGAGGCAGAGCAGAAAAGGATTGGTGCTCAGAAGAAAATAAGAATCTCCTGAAAGGTTTATTACCTACTATTCACTCCCCAGTTTGTTTCTGACTGTTGCATAACAATTTTAATCTCCAGTTAAGTAAATACACTGCCACTTGAGGGGAAAAACCCAACTTTTTGCATGATGAATAATAGTCTTTTGAATCATGCATAAACAGTTTTCTGGTTCTGCCAGAGCCCTCTGCCAATTAGTCAGAGTGCAGCTGATGAATCATGAGACACATTCTGTGAAATGTTCAAAAATTTAGACCCTGCTAAGTGTTCCTGTAAGGCAGCGAGACCCCCCACAGCTGCTGGAGCAGTGATTGCCAAGCTAGTTGAGTTTCTGAGAGAGATTTTTGCGGTGGAGGACTTTCTGGTGAATTTGAATTTTCATTTGGGGTAAGCCCATGTTACCATTTATAATCTCAAATTAGGTTGTTACAGCTCTCTCCTTCATACTAAACACACAGGGAGGCTTCCTGTGGGTGGCTTTACAGAAAGTGGCTCTCTAATGAGGTGGCTTGAGGTAAATGGCACCATTCTTCTATGCTATTCTAAGGAACTTTGGTCTTTTCTTAAAGCTTCTTTTTGAAATACAAGGTTAGAAGATCTCTTGTTTTAATTAGAGTTTAGATTCTGGGTCACAGGAATCAACAACTAGACTCAAGCAGTGGCTTGTTGAGCTGCTCCAGGCAGCCCAACGCAGCCTCACGTTCAGTACACGGAACGGTGACATTTCGGTGTCATGACCTGACTCATTGCTGGCAACCTCCTGACAGTGATTGAAAATAGCAGGTATTTCTTTAATACCAAGGTCAAAGGGAAATCTGGCATTTGGTTTTATTCATAATTCCCTCTGAAACTGCAGCTGTGCTTCAGATCAGCAGCATGAAGGGGTTTTGCCTTCCATGGCACCAGAACCTTATTTTGAGGAATCTGTCTCACTTGTTTTTTCAACAACGATTGATTCTAGATGTGCTTATTGATAGTGGGTATCCTGTGATCAGAAGACTGAACAACGACTTGTTGGGTGATACCCACTGAAGGAAGGATGTATTTGCTGCAGTCTCCAAGGAGCTGCCTTCAATTTCAGCTGTTGCACTACACCTGGCCTCCTAAATGCCCTCTTCCCTTACTCACCAGCCCCTCCCTTGAGGAACTCTCTGAATGTTTTCAAGCCTGAACTTGGACCAGCAGCAGTGTGAACACTGAGGTGTCCAAACAGCCTCATTGTATAACCTGTATGTGCAGTCCATGAAGGAGTCATTTGCCACAGGGGATTAGTGATGCATCACACAAGGAACTGGCAGTTAATGCAGGGAAAGCCTTGGTGACTAATGGCAAAGATGCTAAACTAGTGTCATTTAGAACTGGCTAGACAGCTGTTCTACCTGCCTGTCTGAAAACTTGCTTTGAAAGAACTGTGAAATGATAAATAAAATATATTTCAAATATTTATTATGATGGGATTATGTTGCCTAGTATTACAAATTCTAGTCTTCATAAGTCAACTAAGCTAAGCAATCCTCAGAAAAATAAATTTATTCCCATGTAAATACAGAAAATACAGAATATTAATCTTTAACAGGAAAACGTTGGTGTATTTTTTTTTGGTATTATTATCTAAAGGTTTATTTGGATTTAGTATAGAGGAATTTTCACAGGGGCTCATAATCCATCTAAATTTCATTAATCAGAAATTATGCTAAAATTCATTTCTCACTGAAAATTAAGAAAAAGCCCTCACATATGAAAGCATTGCTGTCTGTTTGGTCAAGACCTGCATCTGGTGAAGTGTCCTTGGGTTTTTCTATATGAGGGATAGACTGGTCTATAATGAGGGATATTGAGTTGCTCTCAAGATCTTAGTGAATTGAATTTCTAACAAGACATTCAGGACATTCATACTCTTGGGCATAGTGGCCATGAAAACCATTGCATCTAATTATTCCAGACTGCTTATACAGAATTATTTATATCTTCATAATAATTTTCAGCTTTTAGATAGAATCTCTGGATCCCTCCAGAATCATCAAACCTTTCAGGTTTACCTTCTGGGAACATTTACTCTTTTTCTTGAAGTAATCTAAAAAAAATAAGAAAGGTGATACCAAAAGGAATGTACTGAATATGTCAGCTGATGAAGCAAGACATATTTCTTGTGTTAAACATACTTTTCTTTTGTTGCAGTGTTCGTTTTTGCCTAAATTCTCCATTCATATAGAGACAAAATATGAGGACAACAAAGGAAGCAACGACAGTGTAAGTATGACACTTTGTGCAAAAGTTGATTTAATCCTCTTTGTTAACCACAGTCTGGCTGGAGCCTGGAGGTCTCTCAGTTTGGGAAAAAGGCCCCACCAAACTTGTGCCTTTGCCCCTCCCTGGGTGCCCTGGTCTTGAGCAGCTGCAGAGGAGTTACCTCTGAAGTACCAGGAGATGAAAGATCTATGTACACACCTTCCTTTCTGCCTCTTCTCTTCTAATTGTTCCTTCTCTAAACACAGCATAATTTACATATGTGAATTTAGTTGTGATGAACATTTATGGAAAGTAAAGAACAGATGACTGGGTTTTTTTTGGTGTGCTTGTATTCCACTTTCTGTGTTTCACATTATTATCTCTGAATAAAGGGGTTGGAATTCCAAGGAGGTGTCAGGAAGAACAAACAGGAAACTAAACAATGGTCAGAGATGAGAGGTCTCAGAAAGCAGCTTGGGGGAACAATGGCTGTGCACTTAGGTGATGCTTTTGGCAGTCACTTACCTGAAGTTAAAAATTTTCAGACTTAGAGCTTAGAGATGAGAAGGACAATTAACTAAGTAAAATCCTCTTTAGAGGAAGGGTGGGAGTGAGTAGCCAGCAGCTGCTGATCAGAGAGGCTCAGGAGCAGAAGGCAGGAGGTCAGTCAGACTTTGCCGTGCAGAGAGCAAAGCCGAGTCTGCTTTTTCCTTGCAAAAAAATGAGAATAACTTTCACTAAAGCCCAGCATGTAAAGATTGAACCCTTGGGTTCATACACAAATATGTTTCTCCCTGTTTCATTTTGGTATGCATTGATTGCAGACTTATGGGAAGAGGTTTCTTGTAGGCATGAAACAGAGTTTAAATGTCTGGGAATTTGATCTGTAAAACAGAGACCCAATGATGGGGTGTTTGAACTCATTCTTGAAAAGGAAAAAGGCAGTCAAGCAGATTTTAAGGGGTCTGAGCACAGCCCTCCAGTGTTTTGGGGTGTTCCTCCAGCAGCCTTGGTAAGAGGAAGGTGTTCTGTTCTCCAGGTGGGAGGTACATTTCCCTCAGCCCCCTGGGGCTGCCTGTTCATGAGGCTGACAGCTGTTGCACTGCTTATGGCAGAATAATTACATGTACAAGAACAAGGTGGAATTTGGAATAATGCTTTTGGCATGCAGACACTTTCCCACTGGGAACATGACAGGGATCATCTATTAACCACCAGATACCAACCACTCACAGTCGCTGCTACTCTAAGCCAGATCAGTGAGTGAGTTAAAAAGAAGAGTATTACATTAGCAGTTAGATGAACATTGTGTAATTTATGCACTTTTTAATGTTCACTTCTGCTTTTTGGCAGCACTTTAATTCAGAGCAAGCCCACACCTTTGGTTTTGGGAGGGTGCAGACTAATTTTCTGGTGCATTATAATGTCAGCAGTGAGCAGACATGATCTGGGCTCTTGTCTGACAGAGGAAGAACTGAAGCTATTTAAGCAGAGTGAATTCTTTCAGTGTGTCAGTTTGTGGCTAAAATACTGTGAATCAAGCCCTGAACAGTATCCAGCCAGGGAATTCAGATGAAAGTGGCACAGAGGTGGGATACTCCAGTGATGTAAATCAAAGAAACTGTATTCTTCTTGAACCCAGCTCTTCCAATGTCATTTTTTACCAGACTGCCAAGGGGTAATATCATATTACCTTTCTATTGCAGCACCTGAGTCACAGACTAAGCCAGTGTTTGCCTAGATTAAGAGATTTCACTGACCCCTACTTGAACTGAGGCGGAAAAAGAGCAGCTGAATTAGAGGGTTGCACTCCAGCCCTAATTTCCCTGATTTTGTAATTCTGAGCACTGTGCTGTTTCCTGGTGTGAACACAGTAAACCAATGGAAGATCTACATTTTTGTGCTCCTGTGACCTTTATCTGGGACCACAGACATGACTGGTACAGCACTGAAATGCTGGAAGGTTCCTAAATATGCAGAGGCTTCTGTTAATCCAAACACCTTGGAAGTAGGAGCAGGAGTCAACCTCATTTCCATTACCCAGTGGGCAGGCTTAAACCTCCCTTAAGAACCTGCAAAGTACATTTCTCCTTTGTGTCAGACAAGTTTAGATTAAATGTCACTGTTTGTCTGGGTAGAAAACAACAGGAAGCGTAGTACCCATTCCTATAGATTTCCATAGATACACTGTGTTTTCCTTCATTGCAACTATCAGCCTTGTCTGATGAAGGAATAATGAATCCAAAAAAAACTTCTGTAAATTTTGTAGTTGTAATGCAAAATAGACTGAATGAATATTAATGTTGCAGTAATGAGGACAATAATACAAATCTGATTTTAACTCAGCTATTTCTCAATGTATTTTTTTAGATCATACAGTTTTTTTTGGAATCTTTGCATTCTGATCTATTCTTCATTTCCATACTGTCTGATAAAGTAGATATTGATTGTGAAAAGCAACACTTAGACATAAGGATACTAAAACTAATTCCACTGATCCATGGAAGAAAGCAATATAAATGGTCTTGGGTTCCTGTCATTTGGTAGGGTGGGATGTTATTAGAATTATTTCATTTAACATGTGTTGTCTGGTATAATTCTACCTAGTTATTGCAATATATCTTGATGCAAAGTTCCTACTGATTTTTCTTCCCATTTGGCATGATAAAAGATAGTAGTAATACTAGTGAAAGAAAGATGGTATCTGCTCTGGAACCCAGTTTTTCTGTCTTAGAATTCATTACCATTTTAAGCTATTTTAAATGTGTTAAAGCATTCTTATTCCAATCTGTTAAAGTTTGCAGATGATTTGCACAAATATAGACACTGACAGAAAGAACAATGGACAAAAAATGTCTTTATTTAGGTAACCTTGTGTAGTAGTGCAGAACCATAAATCCACTGAGCTGTGATTTCAGTGCTCAAAGCAGCTGATTTTAATGTATCCCATGTAGCTGTTCCATGGCAACTCTATTCTTAGAAAAACAGAGTCAGTGTTGGATGAGCATGTGAGTACATCAAATATTGTCCCTGCTACCTTGTAGATTTACAGCTTCATTAGCACTGTCAGAAACTGGACCAGTGAGCCAGGCCAGTCAGTATTTCCTCATGCAGATCTTTTAAATTAAATCTCAACTTCTTAAAGAGAAATTTTATTTTGATTTTACTTTTATTTTAAATTACAAAATGGAATCTTTAAAAACTAGAATGATTTGTGAGATGTAAATGACATGGGAAGTGGCATCTGTAGAGTCCATGTAAATATTGCTTCCCTTTGTATCCTGAGCTGCTTCCACTGGTCAGGGTGGCACTGGGCAGTGCTGGGCAGGGGGAAGTGCAGGTGCCTACAGCCAACAGCCTCAGTGGGCACAGAGCTGTGTAAAAGGGCACAGTAATCACACCCTTCTCCCAGAGCAAATGTAGCACTTTGGGAATTTGAGTATAGATAGTTAAAGTCTGTATTCTGAATATTTAAAGCATAAAGGACATCCTTACAGAGAGAATTCTTACAGGAACCTACTGAGTGAAATGATAGAAATCTGGGCAGGAGGGTGGGAGTTACTGCTTTTGTGTCAATAAATAGGGTGTGTGCTTTCCATGAGAAGATTCCTTAAGCTTTTTTTTTTATTTGGACAGGTATTTTCTTTCAACAGTCCAATTAACTGCTCAGTATTTGTGTCACAAAGGACTAATTTAGTGGAACTGTCACCTTGCTCTCACTTCTCTCATCTCTTTTTCTTACAGTTTCAGTGTGCACTACAGACACACGTTTTGTTTTTTTTTGCTTTTCGTGGGGAATGCACCAACTGTGCCTTGCAATCAGCTGTGTTGATTACAGGGCCGCACCATATGGCTGCAGTGGCTGCTGCAATCAATGCCCAGCCATGTCACACATGGCAGTGCCACACTGTCCCTGCGTGGCACCCTCTGCTACTGGGGAAAATGTCTGCAAGGCAGCTGAAGGTACAGCAGGGTGGGGACACACACTGCTCAAGCAAAACACTGAATCACAGAGACATTCCATTTTCCTACTTGTTGCACAAGCATCATTATGTTTGACTGATTTCTGTTGATTTGTTTTGTTTTGTTTTTTAGTCACAGAATTAATTGCTGCTGATATTTGGGCAGTGATTTTTTGCCATCTGATGGTGTCTGGGGAAAGCAAAAAAAAAAAAAGTACAGCTTGTCAAATAATTCAAAGGTTGTCAATAATGAAAATTCACTGTATGTAAAATTTCCAGTGCCTTGCTCTTCATAGCATAACATTTTTCTCTGGAGAACTCAGTGTCTGGATCCTGATTATGAAATTAAAGTAAAATAAATTTTAGATATGGCAGCTAACAAGAAAATCCATTTCTAGTTTGGTTGAGTTTAGGATGGATTTTTCTCTATTTTTGTCTCCTGTCTTAGTAATGTGGAACTAGGTTGTAACAAACTTGAATATAGCACATGGAAATTAAATGTAAATTCACTATTTAAGGCAACTGCCATGAAACACTGATTTCAGCTGAAAAGGATTCAGCTGTGCCCTGGTTTAACCTGCACCACAGGATCTCATTCTGGAAACTGTCAAAAGGATTGCTGGGCATCACTGAAAATATGGCAAATTCAAAGCAAGGGACACTTTGAGGGTGATTTTATTTGCACCTGGACTTTTTCTGTATGATGGTATTGAGTATCCCATAATTTGCAATGAAAAAAAAATCATTATTTTATGCAGTCTTTCCCCCCCTCTAAGAAGTCTGAAAAGATAAAGGCAAACAAGTGGAAAGGTTAATCTAAAATGCCTCCTGAGGGAAGAGCTCTCTTTGTTGAACTGCAGATCCTATGTCCCAAGCACATATGGCTATCACAGAACATATGATAAGGCCCACACTGACAGAGTGTGAACAAGTGATATGGTTGTGCCTCTACTTTTTCATTTTTCTAAATGAACTACTGAAGTTAGGCAGTAGATCTGGCACTTGAACTAGATGTGACTTAAAAAACCCAATCCCAGTAAATATTATAGTCTATTGCGGTCTTGGAAGCACAGCTACTTTGACATAATTACATAAAATCCAGTTCTCTGTCCAGAAAGCACAAATCTTAATGAGATACTTTATAAGAGATGGAGTAATAGGGGAATCATGACATGGAGATCAAAAAGAGCAGGGAGCAAGGCTGCAGATAAATATATAACTGCCTCTCCCACTCTGTGGCACACAGGGATATTCCCAGCCACGTCAGGGAGCCAGATTTTCTCTTCTCAAAGACAGATTCAATCTTTTTCCATAGAAAAATTGCTCCCAATTATGCATGTCCACAAAAATAGTTTTATCCCATGAATAGGTTTGAATTGGTTAATTCCTGTAATCTCTGCCCAAATAAATCTCAAAAGGAAATTAGGGAATTTGGAAGTAGCTGAGGTTGGAGCATGACTTACTGAAAAGTTACACACAATAAACTCCATGGGTCAAGTTCTGAGTCGGAATTTTCCTGCAGAAAAATGAGAACTCCAGTGGAGCGGGTGACACAACCTGCTCAAGGTGTGCAGCAACTCACTGAGGAGCAGCAAGAGTCCTGGCCATGGCAATCCGCAGAGATGAGAATTTCAAGGTGGAGAGTATATTTTGTGCATTTCTCTAATGGAAGAAAAGGATGATTCTTGCAGTCCTTACCACAATTACAGCCCTGCCATGAATTAGCTGTCTCTTTACAGCCTTGTGACCACAAACTCCTTGTGTTTAGGCTGGGAAAAAAAAAAAAAGCATTTTGTAGTAATGACAGAGCCAAACACCTTTCCAGCTGGTAATCCCTCGGATGGTTTCTTTGCTGTTGCAGATGGAAAACAAACATCACAAGAGAGGATCATGTATTATGAAACAAAGCCAAGCCAGAGGCACAGATGTGACTCTTGGAGTCCTGGTGGTGCAGATGAGTGAGGAGTTTGCCAGTGTGGATGGAATGAATGCATTCAGCAGAAACTGCCTTTATGCTGTTTATATCCAATCCAGGTTAGCAGTGGAGATTGGCCACAAAAGTTATATTTTAGATTAACTACATCTGAATAAAATTGAAACCAATAGCTTAGCCTAAAAATAGGGAAAAAAGGAAAAAATAGGAAAAATGCTTGTAGAAAGGAGGATATCAAATTTCCCATCATATCCCAACCTTTCTGTTCTGACTGTGGCTACCAGGAGAAGGGAAGTTGCTAGGAAAGGATGTGCCAGGACATGTCCTTGTAGGGCAGGAGGAAAACAAAGGAAATAAATTTAAGTTCACCAGGACTTACATTTCTGCAGCATCCTGTATGAGCTGTCTTTCTTGAGGTTCTGGAATCAACTGCCTGGCAGGGGGGTTGTGTGCTTTTCTTTTGGTTTTTGGTTGGTTGACTGGTTGGGTTTGACTTGGTTGGCTGGTTGGGAGGGAGTGTAGTGGTTTGGGGGTTTTTGGTAGGTTTTGTTTGTTTGTTTACTTGTTGGGTTTTTGGTTTTTGTTTTTGTTTTTTTTTTTTGGGGGGGGGATTGTTTTGGTTTGGTTTTGGTTTGGTTTTTGTTTTTTGGGTTTTTTTTAAATTTTCACCAGAAGAAACCACCAAAGAAGACCCAGTTGAAACCTTTCTCCCAGTTTCTGTCATTCTGTGGGTGATGTAGTCTAAATCACGCTGAGTTTTCATTCCTCTTAGGAAAGGGAAGTATATAAATGTTTGTTGTAAAAAAGCTGTCACATTATTCCCCCCAAAATAAAACCAAAACCCATGGCAAAAAGGCCACTTCAGTCTGAATGTTGCTCTTTGTTTTCCATGTGGTTGTGTATTTTAATCTCAATTAATAATTTGTCTTCCAAATGTAAAGCCTGTCCAGTTCTTTCCAATATAATATTTAATATTCTGTCTTCTACATCATCTTCTTAAGGATACAGATTGTTCTCACCATTCAGTTTCTGCACATTTGCAAATACATTTGCACAGATTGGGAGCCTTATGCTTCTTTTTGTGGCCTTTAATCTTTTTCTTTAAAACTTTTAAGTTTCTATAGTGTCTTTGAACCCAGCCACAATAAACCCATCCTCCCTACAGGGTTTCAGGCAATCCAAGATTCTGTGGCTAGGAGGGGCAATAAGAGAATTAGAGCTAAGAAAGAAATAAGTCTTGTTCTCTAATGACTTCTTATTTTCGACTGCTGATAGAATGAGATTATTAAATCTCTAGTTGCAAATCTTGTGAGGACAATCTGAGAAAGGGAGAAGCATAAATGATTAGACAACAAGTTCTGCTGGCAAAGGGAAGTAAGAATGTCATTCAGCAAACTTCTGGAATAAAGGAAATGGTCAGAGACAGCCTCGGCAGCAAATAAGGCATCGTTGAAATGGTTGAAAATATCCTCCTGGTTTTGACAGATTGGCAAAGGCATCTGTCATCCCCACTTCCATCACAGCATTTTATAGAGAGAAAAGGAATTTAGAACTATATTCATATGAGGTGAAATATGTGGATCAAGTCTGGGACAGAGCAGGCCACATTTCTTTGGCTAAGATACTGGGTAATAATCTCCATTTAGGCCGTTGCAAATGGGCAGAGATTTCCATGTGCTTGAATTTATGGGGCTTGTGCCTAAACCACGGACAGATTCAAAGCCTCAGCTGACCTAGTAATGTCCATTTAAGTGCCATTTCCATTATTTTAGAGAGATTATGGTGAAATGCATCTTATTCCAGAAATAGTTCAACTGATTTCATCTGCTCTGTATTTCTGAATTTGTTTAGGAAAAGAGCAAGTGAGGAAGTTTATAAAAGGTGACCTATATTATGCATATAAACACAGAAGTGAATTGCATCATCAATGTACCCAATTCAGAGAAGGAGCACTACAGGAGAAGGGCTTCCCTTCCAAGTTCCACTTTGTTCAAATAATTAGCATAATTTTTTGCAAAACAACAATTGGAGAAGGTTAATAAAGCAAATACAACCAGGTTGGAGTTTCTTAGTTCTTCTGCAGTTTCAGATGTGTGAACATGCTACATCCAGCTCAGTGAGCATTCAGAGCTGCCTGTTTTATTTACTACAAAGATAAGTTAAAATTGTAGAGTCAAACTTGAGCTTTTCCTGTATTTGAAAGACGATTTCCTGAGCAATGTTCTTCCTACCAGCTGGTTCCTGTGTTCACTGGAGTCCATTGCTCTTTTTGAATGCCTTAAATGGACAACCCCAATGCTTTCAGAAATAATGAAGCAGTATTTCTGTTACTAAAGAGTTGCTGGCATTTTGTATTTTTAACTGTTCCTCTAGAATTTAATTAAATCAAGAGAGCATTCAGTGCATTTATTAAAAAAAAAGAAAGAAAACAAAAATATATTTGCTTCTTGGAAATATCAGCTATAGAACATTGTGCCCCATGGGAAAAAGCACATTGTGAGCTTATTACTGATCCTGACAGTGGATGCACAACTTCCCTGAATTTCATGGCACTAATTCATGGTAGCTTTTTAGCTCAGCACTGTTTCCAAATCTCAGAATTGTGAGGAAAATGTATTGTAGACACAGTGTAAGCCACATGGGTCACTGAGATGCCTAAATAATTAAATTATGGACACAAGCACAGAAGGATACTGTGCTGCAGCTGCAAATGACCTGGATTTTCAAAATATCTCCATCGTTCGCCTTGCATAGAGCAAGAGGCTTGCTGTTACAAACGAGGTCCTAAAGCATTGAAATGTGTGTGCATGGAGGGGTTGGGGAAGCTTTCAGCTTCCACTGAGGCAGTTCAACCAAAATTTTGATTTTCAGTGTAACAACACCTCGGACTGACTGTTCCCAGCAAACACCTGCACATTGCTGTAGTCCTTCAAGGGGGAAAGCCCCCCGAGACCAGAGAGTTGGGTTTTTTACACAGTGACAGGCTCTAGTACAAAGATTGGAGAATACAGTTAAAACAATCCAAATTGTTGACCTACTGTTTGTAAGCAAAGTCTCCATTCCAAAAAAGTCTAAGGAAGAACAGCAGTGGGAGCAGGAAGCGCTGAACACGATGTGAGCAGTAGGGTGGAGAATGTGTTCCTGCAAAAGCCTGAGTATTTTACACAAAGCTGTTCAGGCACAAGCCTAAAATACATTCTGTTGCACAAGTCATTGAAACTGCTTGTAACAGTTATCCCAGGTGGATTTTGTGAGGGTGTTGTTCTGTAACAGCCTTGAATTTCTTTAACTCTTGCAGATTTTTGACAAAGAAGCTAAAGATCTGGAGCGAGAAGTCTGCTTTATTGATATTGCCAGCGATGAGATTCCCGAGCGCTATTACAAGGAATCAGAGGTAAGAGGAACTTGGCTGTGAACTGGTGAGGAAGGGAAGGTAAGAGGCTTTAGAAGAGCCTGGATAGGAATCAAAACCGTTTTATTTTTGTATAAAATCCTCCTGGTCAGTAATATCTCAGAAGCCTTTGGTCAGAGGGGAGGCAGACAGCAGCCTCTGTCTAGATTGCCCGGCACTTTCTTTTGCAGATGATTCTTTGAAATGTTTTCCGACCCTTATCAGAACACATCCTGTACAAGACCTTTGATATTCAGCTGAATTAGTCCAAACTAGAAAAGGCCTTTCCTTTGTATGATGAAGCTCAGTGAAGAGTTTGCAGGTCTGAGCACTTTTAAACACCCCTGCTGTCCTTACTTGCATCCCACCCTGACCAGTGAGCCCTGCAAAGTGTCCAAGCCCAGCAAAAGACAGATGTGCTGCAGTGACAAGGGGCTGATGCACAGTTGCTTGAAGGGAACAATGTCACAAGACCAAGAGGGACCAAAGCACACTGCAGACTGCAGCAGATCTGCCAAAAAGCATCAATGGCAGCAGGCAGAGTCACTCGGAAAATTCCCTCGGAAATCGCTCCCATGTATATTTGATGGAGCACATCTCTGAAGAGCATGCTTCTTCTAGGTCAATGCAATTCACTGTTTGAATCAGCAGCCACCATGCAAATGAAGATGAGGTCTCAATGTTTTAATCTCAGAGTTGATAAATGATGGCTCACAACAAGCAGTTAGAGAGGAATGATCAGATCTATGCTCGCATTTAATTTTGGAGATATGATTTGCCTCTGGAGCCAAGTCTATATTCATAGCTGGCAGTGAGTATGGCAGCTGTTTAACTATCTAAAATGAGACTACATAATCATTTTTAGGATAGAAAGTGAGGACTTGCCAAGGAATATATTTCTATACTATAGGAGACATGATTTTCAGACTAAAAATGTCAAGTACTTGTTATCTTCCATTTATATAGATCCTATTTTGAATGTTATGTACAGGTCATAAACCAAATCTGAGCCTACAGTAGAATGAAAATTAATTTTATTACTTTCCTTAGATAATGAAACCTATCTGTTTAGTACCAAAAATTATATAACACCTCATGAAACAGCTTATTGGTCCCATCATCTTATCTGAGCTCCACGGCTTCTGGTTCCATTAAGGAATGAGCTGCTAATGGAACAGGTCAGCATTTGACTGTACTTTAAAAAAATCCTGTGAGATTTTTCATCTCATTCTCTGCACTTCAGAAATTGTAAACAGAAAGGTGACAACCAGTTTTGCAACTTTCCTGCTCATTTTTAATAGCCAACTATTAAGCATAATTTTCCTGTGATTAATCTCCAAATACAGAAAAACAAGCTCATCTTAAAGGAGAAAAGCTTTTCAGAATCTTTGTGTTGCTATTTCAAAGACAAATCTAAAAACCCGATTCCAAGCAAAATGGAATTTTATATGGGTTTAAACAACGAAAATAGCCCAGCATCTGTTGTTTTTTTCTGTACTGATGAATGATTTTTCTGTTGACTACCAAATTCTGTTTCAGAATTTATACAGAGCAGTGAGAACACCTTTAATATTTAACTGTGTACGTGCCATCATAGTGAATAGTGAATTAATAATAATTGAAAATAGTGGATCTTCCAAAGTTTACAAACTGTGGGGGTTTTATGCTACCATATGACAAACATGAAGCCAAATTCCCATTTCTGATGAGGCCTCCTTCATAATTTAGAGACTATAAAAAGATTTTTTTTATGTTTGTAAATGTAATTTCCGTCTGTTTTCAGTCAGAACAGTAACTCTATGCAAATGATAAAGGGTTTGTGTTTCCCAAATAGCAGCTTCAGATAAACCCAGTTTGTGTAAGCTTTTGAAAGGTATTTTAGTTGCACTAATAACAACAATTTGGCTGCTTTTAAATCATGTAATCTGAACTGATATGAAGTTTAAAGATTAAAAGTGAAGTGCAATCCTCAGGATTTAGCAATTAGATCCCACAGGGTAAATGTCCTGACTCCCATCCAGAAAGACCAATGAGAACAATTTTAACTTCAGGCATGTCAATAATCTCTTCTTTTCAGTGGCTCTTTCACAGGCTTAAAATAAAGCAAGTTCTTTACCAGGGTCAGCATGTTTGGCAGCTTCTAGAAATGAGCTTTAGTTTTCTTTACATCCTGACGAAAGCTCATTCCTCTTCAATTAAAAATATACTTGAGATTTAACAGCAAATGTCATTATTTAGCTGTAATACTGCATACTAGAGAGTGGCTTAAATAATTTAAAGCTTTCACACACTACTTCCTCTGCTTGCTCTGTGCTGGGACTTATGAGCCTGATGGTAAAAGGACAAAGCCACTGTGTCCTCCCACCTATGATCTAAAAAGTAGTTTTCAGTTGTCCTGACATGAATGTTAAAAACAGATTCCATTTTCATTTCCATAATAGTGATTCACACATAAAAAGACAAAATAAATAAACCTTGTATGTATAATATTCCATTTGAGTTGAACAGCTCATTCTCACTGGTGCTGAGAGAGGAAACGTGTTCCACAAAAATATCCTGGCTGAAGGGAAAATGATTGAATTCAACTTTGTGCATATTTGCTTTTCTCTCCTAAATATTAACTAAAACTGAAAAGTGAAGAATCCGGTTAGCTGAAGGCTTTAGGGGAGCTGTTGCTTCATTGCAGGACACTTCAAGGGAGCCTCTCCCAGTAACCCTGAGGCATCTCTTGAACAGAATCATCCAGGTGATTGGGATGCCCTTAAGGATGCAGGGCTTAGCTGGCAGTGTGCACAGGAGGACTGAAATCACAGGTCCATAGTGAATCAGAAGGCAGTTTTGTGAGCTACTGCAAACACTTACAGAGCCCAGCTCTACCATGAGGCTGAGCTGATTTCTGCCTTTGTGGAAGGCTGGAGGAGGTGAAAGTGCAGCAATTCAGGTACCCTAAAGCAGGTGACCTCTCTTCAACTTCATGACCATCTACAAACTCCACTGTGAAGTAGTCACATCTTAAATACAAGGGCTTTTTTAAAGCGTGGGTCTAATCCTTCAAGTTTTAAGAAGTTTAAATGTGAGGTTCAAAATGGAGAAAGGTTGATTCTAGATCCCAGCTAACAAGTTTGCCTGTTTGTAAGGAACCATGTGCTTCCATATCTGGATGTACATATTGCATCGAGTGCAGAATTTTGTATTTGGGTACAAAGAATGTACCAGCCAGGTAAGAGTAGTTGTACATTTTGTGAAGTCATTTCCTTGTGACATTAGCATCAATGAATATGTATCACCAGCTATATAGACAGATAAATTTGTCTGAAATATAGAAAAGAACAAAGCTGAGCTATGCTGAGGAGTGAGGGCCTCCCGTGAATCATTCATGAAATGAAACATTTCCCGTAGCTGTGAGCTACTGAGCAAAATGTTCAGTGCAAACATATTCAAGTTCTCAGAATTAACAATGTTTCATTTCCTGTTTATAACAAAGCAACGGAGAGCTGGACAAATGGAAGGAACTTTCCAGGCTGCTTCTAAACAGATTCCATGCAGCTGCTGCTGTTTTCTTCTTCCATTGCTGGCTTTTCTCCTTCTGCACAGCTGCTCTGTGATAGGTCCACCTTAGGCCTGCCCAAGTGCTTTCAGAGTAACAAAACCTCTGTCACACCACTAAATGATGGTAGCTGAAATAACCCAGCTGCCTCGGCCCGCCGGTAAGTGTGGGCACCGTGTCAGCACAGGAGTTCAGTGAAGTACATGAAAAAGTATGAACATTTCCTTTGCCTTACTCACTTAGTCTGTGAGTTCACATAAAGGCTGGCTGGATTATCATATTTTAACACCTCAGAATCATCCCAATATTTACAGTTCTTAAGTATTTAACTGGATCTTCTAGAAAACACCATTTAATGGAAATTTTTTTAAAGTCCTTAAAAATGACTCCACATAAATGTCTATGGTAGCATCTCTACTTCAATATATCTTTCCTGAGCCCTGGCTATAAAAGCTGAAATCTAAAACCTAGCAACTACAGCTGATGCTGAAATGCCAGATGACAGGTATTAAACCCATGGTTGGTTCTGAAATTCAAGATGAAACAAAATGGTCTTCAGCATAAAGAGGGAAAAAAATGATTGCACTTCAAAAGCACCATGATATTGCCATAGGAGTCTGAAAATATTAATCCAGGCATTAAAGAGAAGGAAGGATCTGTTTCAGGGACATCTGGGTACTTCCAGGGAGAGAACAGGATGCGTGGCACAAGCAGGGTGCACTTTCACCTCTGGCTGCAGGCTCAGCCTGGGGACCTTTGCCCACGCTGGAAGGGCCACACAAGCAGCCAGGGGAGACAGAAGGGTGACAAAGCTGTCGAGGCGTCCCATGCAGGCTGCCAGCACACACAAGGATGTGCTGCCAGCTCCAGGGTGGAGTGGCAGGTTCCAATCAGGCCCGGTACCATGGCAGAGCTGAGGGCAAGTGTGCCAGGCAGATTTGGATGTTTTCTGTAAACAACAATTGCATTTCATGATTTAACTCCAAGTACAAAGTAACAGGTCAGAATTAACTGTGAAAAGGCATTGCAACAACCCAGTGCTGTGTTTGCTTCCTGGAAAGGGCGTTACCACTCCGTGTCTGATGCCGGTGACGTCCGTGAGGAAAGTTAAGTAAATAAATGCTAAATGATAAATAATGGACTCCATCAATAAACACATTGACTCGTGGTCTAAGTAATAAAACCTGGGAGAGTGCTATGTTTGAATCCATATCCCACACACAGAGGCTTTTATTTCATTGTAATTTTACATTTCATTCTCAACTAAGCCCAGCTCACGGGTTATGATGTTTCTGCTCTGTTGGCAGAAGTGCTATTTTTAAATCACTCTGCACCTGGCAATAATGTATTGCAAATACAGAGTAGGTTTTGCTCCTCTAGCAAAAGGATTTGCCAGATGGGCTTTCCTAATAAATTGTGTCTGATAAAAGGACAAGAAGGTTATTTAAACAAAAAGATTTTAGCTATGCCATTACATTTAAAACAGATTGAGGATTTTGGCAGTAGATAAATCAAGGGGAAAATAGTGAATAGACACAGTATTCTTTGGATGATGTCTTCTCTAGGAAGAAAGGTATGGGTGTCTAAAAGCAAAAATAAGGAACACTCAAAATTAATTATCTAAATAATAACATAAAAGTGGGGTCAGAGCAAAGTTCAGCTTGCACAGCTTCTAGTTACAGGAATAAAAGCTTCAAGTACGTGTGCCACGAGTGATGCCGAGAGAAGCAGTGCTGGGTACCAATATAATTTCTGTTTCCTTTTAATGGAAAATGATCAGCCCTGCTTCATTTTTTTGTTATAGAAGGACCTTATGTGCCTAATTGCAGAAACAATTCCAGGTTGTGAGTCTTAATTTAGCAATTTGAACCCACAAGTAAGGCACATAAAATTATTCTTGTCCAAGTTCTCATTAATTTCTGTAGGCTTTGGATCAGGCATCAAAGAGAAAAGATGAGCAGTCCTGGTTCCACCAAAGTCCCTCTGGCATGGCCTGCTGTCCATGGCTGTGGTCAATAGCAGAGACCTAGGAAAGCTGTAAAAATACAGAGATGAATGTAGAGATTCTTCCCCTAAAGGCTTCCTTGTATGATCCATAGCACAAGCAATTGCTGAGACAGAATTTGTGTGTTTCCAAAACAGTCAAGGGGTTGTTAAACATGTAAATTTTTAGCAGCTGGGTTAAAGCCCGGGGATATTAGTTTTCCTTACAAGAGCTCACCTCTGTCAAACATTTGTGCCCTTTGAGCTGATGGCCCAGACATGGAATTCTCAAGTTGACTTTGCCCAATGTCACAGTGTGCCTTGCATGCCCCTGCTTGGCTCTCGTGCAGCCTTTGAGCCTCAGCTCCCTGAGCAAGCACTTAGGAAAGTCTTTAACACCTTGATCTTTCATATAGAAGGCTGGAAATTTGTTCCTCTGAGGTCTGGCTTCCATTCTTCAGTCTGCAGTTTTATAGTATCAATATGTTAATGTTTCCAGAGAGGCAGGAATTTCCCTAAGAGCTGTTTGATGTGAGTTGCCGAACTGGCTCTTCCCATGGAGCTCTCCAGCCAATTTGTGACTAATCCTCATGTCCTTCAAGAAGGGGCGGGATTAAGGGATGCAGAGGTGCCATCTCAGGGTGCTGTTAAGGGAATTTGCACCTGGGAGTGATGTCATGGATCAGTTGCATTGCAGTTGGTGGGTGATTTGTGGGCCAGCAAGTTCAGAGTGATTCCCACTGTGTGTCCCCTTGTCTGCTGGGTTAAACTCACCAAACCAAACCAGACCCAACCCATAAAATTTGGGAACGAGCAGTGATGCAGGGCAGTTATTCATTATTTCATTTTTAGTTAGAATTTCTTGATATTTGATACTGACTCAAAGTGATTAGATTAAATCTCTTTGGACTGCACTGAAGTTATTCCATTATAGTTCTGGTTATCTCTGCAGGATTGTAAAGTACAACACTCAGAATTATTAAAGTGTCATCTGAAATGCTGAATCAATGCAATGGCTCTGTCACATCAGGACTCTTTGTGTATAAGAAATAGCAGACCTTGACTTATAGGAAACTATTTTCCTTTTCAGAGATTCTTATTTCCCAGTGGAATATTTTGCAGGCATATTTGAAATAATATTTTCTGTAATTATTTCTTTTTTTAAGGAACCTCCAACTAGAATGTTACATCTTTCTGAATACTATGTTTTCTTCCATTTTTTCTTTTTATTGGTGTTATTATTATATTGATTGCTTCAGGCAATGATCAAATATTAAACAGCTCTTTCAAACAGAAAATGTGTAGATCTATCTGTGGTTGAGCTTTGTTGGGTGAGAAGATTGGCAGCAGCCTGTGACCATGAGCTGTGCTGTACAGGGGGTGTTGCTCTGATAAATGATGATGCTGAACTGTTTTCATGGTGATTTAACATTGAAACCTTATTATACTGTGAGCTCAAAGTCTCCCCTTTGCAAAGCCTGTGTCAGCAATAAAAGCAGTGACTTTCACAGGGAGGAAAGACTATCACCTCATTAGAGCTTTGTAGAGAAGCTTTAATGGCAGAGCTTCAGCTTAGGACAAAACCAGAAGTCAAGAGATAACTAAACAGTAGGAAACGTGAAGGCTGGGTGATACATAAACTCACACTGAATGAAGAAAAATGAAGATCAGAGTAGTTATCAGTTTTTTGTGGTTTTTCTCCTGATTGTCATCCATTTAATGCATAATTTAAGCACTATTTAAGTACATGATTAACTATTTTTATAACAAAGGATCTTCCCAGACCTCAGCAGTGGGGAAAGAACACAGCTGAGCACTGCTGGTTACTCTTCAGGACAGATTTTAGAAGCTCCACTATGAATTTTCTGAAATGACATAATTTTCAAGTTCTGACAATCAGTGCTTAACCATAAATTATTTCTATTTACAATATATAATTAGCAGGATTGGACATAAAGGGAAATAGAATTATACCACCATGGAAAATAACACTTTCATAGATAAAACTGTATCTTGTACAGATGAACGTAAACTTTAAAAAGATGAACTAATGCCTTTCATGGTTTTATGAAATTATGTTGTCATTTCAATGTTGTAGCTTCTTTGATTTCCCAGTTCCTGAAAGAGAGACAGAGTTGTGATTACTCAGTGTTTGCTCATAACTTATTTGTAACCAGAGATGGATAAACTGCAGGAGTTTCCTACTTAGCTTAGGATGAACAAGTACACTTCAAAGTGAAGATGGCATTGTCAGGGTCAGTGTTGAAGTGTCAAAGCTCCAACTGGACACCATTTCAGGAGACAGGCACAGGTGGAAAGTACAAGCAGTTCACACCAAGGGGTAGTGGAAAAGCAGGTTCTGAATAAGCCTTTTTTTTTTTCCCCGAGGCCATAAATAACACTTGGAGTGCACTGCACTGTAATGACTTGCAATAACAGATTTTCTTACTGCAGAAAATGTCCTGGATGATATGACTGTCAATGCATCTCCAAGAGTATGCTGCCATTGATTCACTGCCAGGCTTGGATTTTAGGAGATCCTAGTGCATTTTAAAAGTCAATTTCCTATTACTTTTTCCTAATGTTTATTAGCATGTTTTGTGTCTTATCAAAACTATTGCTTTAGCAAACTGACAAACACGACTTCCCCTCCTGCATTTCCCTGTATGTTTGCTTTGTTTTGCAGGATCCCAAATATTTCAAGTCACAGAAAACTGGGAGAGGCCAATTGAAAGAAGGTTGGAGAGAGACCCATCAGCCAATTATGTGTTCCTATAAACTCGTGACTGTGAAATTTGAAGTCTGGGGACTTCAAACCAGAGTAGAGCAATTTGTACACAAGGTCAGTGAAACAGGAGCTGTTTCTTATCCTTCACATAAGCAGAACTCAAGCACTCACAGGAATGTGGCTAGGGCTGCAGAGAAGCCTGGGAGCTCGGCCCAGTCTGCTCAGACTTCTCACAAGGTCTGAAAGAGCTGGAGCAGAGCCCAGGACTTCACTCTGGGTACAAACGTGATAAAGCCCAGAGCTGCTCAGGCCTAAGGTTGAGAAAAACTACCAATAACATTGTCAGTGCTATGACCAATACATGAGCTGAAGTATTTCTGAGTACACAGGGGTGCCATACACACAGCAGTGAGGTGAAGAATTCCTTAGAAACAGACAGTGGGAAAGTTTTGCAATCAGTCTACTAAAATTTCAATTAATGAATAGCATAACTAGGAGGTGCTAAAATTCTTCACAGTATGGACCTTTTACATGTTTGAAAAATTGAGAAGGGAAAATAAGAGATCCAGAATGTCTAACTGGCCAAAGATTAGTGGAATCTCTACACATTCCCATGCTAGTCAAAGCCATGATTCAGTTGGCAACAGATCCAGTTCCAGTGGGAAGCTGGACGGGGAGCCCTTCAGAGCCAGAATGACTTTTTAGACACAGAACTGTCAGAGAGTTTCTCGCTTTTAATCCTGTTGAAAGACACAGATGAGATGTTTTGTGGCTGCTGAGGCCTTTAACCCTTTCCTTGTTTGCAGGTGGTCAGAGACATCCTCCTGATCGGTCACCGGCAGGCGTTTGCCTGGGTGGATGAGTGGTATGGTGAGTGTCCTCCAGAGCCAGCCCCTTTCAGGGGGCTGAGACAAGCCTGGGACAATTAACAGCAGGTTTCCATTTGCTTTCATGGATCATCAGGTCCTAGTGTGAATTGTTCATGGAGGAGGTGGAACCATGTTAAAGATCATCTCCTTCCACCCCCTTCCATGGGCAGGGGCACCTTCCACTAGACCAAGCTGCTCCAAGCCCCATCCAGCCTGGCCTTGGACACTTCCAGGGATGCTGGATTTAAGCAGTAGGCAGCACCCAGGGGTGCCTTTCCATCCCAGCATGTCAGTGGACCTGCCCCAGTGCCCTCACCTGCACTGCAGGCAGGAGCTGTGTGTATGGAGAACCTCATGCAGGTTTGAATAAAGCTTCTTCTTAGGGCTGCCTTAACTTGCAGCCATTTCCATACTGCAGACTCCTCAGCCCTCTGACCCAACACATTTCCAGCTTTTTAGGAAAGTTTTAAACTATTGATATGGATTGCAACAAAGAAAAGATGGAGCTTTTCTGAAAAAATATCTACATAAGCATAAATCCTACAGGGTCTGATTCAGCAGCAGCTGCATGCAAAAATGTTGGGAATCCATGAGCCAGCTGTGGGAATATGGGCACTTCCAGTAGGACAAAGCAGTCTGACTATCAAACCAGTAATCACACTGTCTAAAGTGAGCTCACTGGGTTTGTACCTTTTACATGCATTTTCTGTAAGACATATCCATCATCACAGCTACTCTTCAAACACGTTCTGAGATAGGCCATGGAAATACCATAGGAATTTGGCTATATATTTAGAATGTTTATTTAGGCCCTCCTCAAGCCTCAGGGAACACCAATTTGGGCATTTCATGGGTGAGGGACGCCTCTCTCATCAGAGCTCAGAACCATTGCGCATGGCTCAGGAGCACCCACTGCTGGAAACACATCTCAGAGGTGTCACAGCCCTGCACTGGAATTTAGCCATGAATTCAGTGGGCTCATTGTTTGGAAATAGAAAAAAAATGCTTTTGAAATCACAATGTTCTTATAAATACAATACTGCATGAAAATCTTGTGCTTGGTCATAAAAATACTGAAATTGCTAAAAATATATTTTTCTATTTGGATAGCTGTAAACTAGTAAGAGAAGTTTATATCCAGTGAGAGAATTCTTCAGAGCTAATTTTTTTAATTTTAGATTTGTTTCTTTTTTTACCTGAAATAGAGCAATCCATTCTTTTTCCTGTACCAAATCAGGGAAGCTGGTAACTTTAAATAAAACAGCCTGACTTCATGTAAAAATTGAGCCCATACATTTGCTCCCAGTGTACCCAAAATATCTATACAGTGGGAGATGGAGAATGTTACTGAGAAGCAAAGTGTCAGCTTCACTTCAGCAGAGTTACTGATAATGATGACAAATAGCCATGAAGTTAAACATACCAAATAGGATTAGCTCAAAACTATTTCATTATAGATTTTCCCCTCCTAAGTCTAAAATCTCCCTGCCAAAAATACTCTTTCCACAAATGAGATATTGTGATACACAATTATCCTGTGGATTTTTCCTTGTCAGAGTGAGCCTTTTTACTAACTAATATAGTATATTTTTAAGAGCTTAATTATCAGACTAAGTACAAAACCTAAAAAATCTGGGCTTAATAAAATATATATAATAATCTAGCATCAAAAATATATTTTTTTAAGTGTCTATTAACACCTTTCAAAATGAAAGTTTGAGAAAGACCTGGAGATGATGGTAGTCAGCTAAACTGAATCAAATAATCAGTGTAATAAACAATGTGTTTTGCTAATGACTGGTTGCTGTTACTGACCGTGTAAGTATGAACGTGTTTTGTCATTTAATTTACTAAACTCTATTTAGCTTTATTATTAAGAAACTCTATTTTCTCAGTGTTACTTACTAATAAAGAGCATGTCCTCTGCTTGGCAAAGTGCATCCCAGCATGTTACTGACACAGCTTCTGAGCTTGTTTCTCATTCCAGACAACAGTAAAAGACTGAAAGAGTATGAGTTAGGGGTATTCCATGTTTCCTTTTCAAATTCCTTGATCAGAATTTTAGACTGCATTTGTTTTTACTGATGAATTATGACATCATGCTGCCACTACAACAGCTGAAGCTGTATCTTGCCTTAAAAGCTGCCTCATAAAATGCAGCAGGAGCCTCATGCACAGAACAGGGAGTGGTGCGATACAAGAATTCCCAAATCCCAGAGGCACATCATAAACTTGAGGAATATGGGAGCCTCAAGAGCAGATCACCGTGCATGACCAAAGGGGCACCCATTTGCAAGCAGACTGTGCTAATAAAATGCTCTTTAAGTGTTTTGAGTCAAAAGTTGATGGCTGTTTTTACGAGGCTCTGAAGCTACCAAAGCATTGTAAAGAACAGACCAAACCCTGCCACTGCTCCTGTTCTGACTCCTCACTCCCCAGTGCATTCATGGAAAGCACGGGAATACTCAGAAGAGTCACAGGTCAATTACTGGATTTTTATGTTCTTGCTGGAGTTGTGGTTGAAGACAAATCCTGTTGAAGGTGTTAGCCATTGCCTGGTGTTCCACAGCACCTGACAGGCTGTGCTGGGTGATGCCCCCAGCCAGGCTGGGCAGTGCTCAGTGATCCTGCTGCTGGGATCAGCCTCATTTGTGGGATATTTCTAATTTTCATCATTCATTCAATTGCTTGAGGCTACACAACCATTAACATACTCACTGTTAATTCACTTACCAGTTTAAGTGTTAGTTTCTGGAATCTAAACTGGCGTGGGCTCTAAGACTAACAGTTTTGCTGGTTATGAGATGTACAATGCAAAGTTAACAAAAACTCTTTTTGCAAGTGCTGGAAAGGTAAGTACATATTTATAATATTTCTGTATCTATCCTTTATTCCAAAGGATCTTCTAAAATCTCTTTAGAAGATCTTGGCCTTCGCCAAGGCCTGCACTTCAGTACTTCCTGCCTACCTTACATTACACAGATTCTCCTAAACAATTTCCACTCCTTCCTGTTCTCTGACTCCCTTTGACTTAACCTCGCACCTTCCTTGGCTGACACAACTACCTTTATGAGGCAATTTTCATAAAGCTAGTTGCTTCTTGCTTTTTAAATGATCCTTTGTTGGCTTCTGCTGAAAGACTTTGTATTCCTAGAACCTTCTCCTTAGGAAAAAAAAAAAATTAAGTTTGCACTGGATCAATGGAAAATGCCAACGATTTTGAACTTTTTACAGATATGACTATGGATGATGTTCGAGAATACGAGAAAAATATGCATGAAAAAACCAACATTAAAGTTTGCAACCAACATTCATCTACTGTGGATGAAATAGAGAGCCATGCCAAAGCAAGAGTATGTCAATTTTTAAAACATATTGCCCATCCTCAGCCAATACATCTGCACAGACCAGAAAAGAGCAACCAATTGCTGATCAGTCAGTGGAATTTGGGGAGGCTTTGCTTCAATAAGAACAGAATCTTCCTCCATGAAGTGCAATCCTGCCTTTGGTTTGCACTGTAACTCTGCCAGTTAAGTAAGGGAGGGTGGGGTTGGGATCATATACAGCTCCCTGGCTTCCAGGAAAACACAATGCTCAAATTTCTGTTGGATGCATAAAGAGGAAGTTAAAGAGGATTTTTACTTTCTATTCTTTGAATAGTTAAAAAATGCAGGAGTTCACAGTGGTCTAGTCAAAAAGCCAAGAACAGGGGGAGTGGAAAATTTTTATGGGACTCACAAAATTCTTTGTTTCACCAGGAAAAAAAATCTGATGAGTTATTCACTCTTTTCAAGGTAACTTTCATGTCACCATCATTGATTAGCCACCAACAAGGTGGGAAGTATTTTCAGAAGTATCTAACAGTGGTTTGTGGAAAAGGGCAGGTTTCTGTGTAAGTTCTCTGGTTCAAAGTCTGGAGAATTCATAAAGTACATAATTACCTAATTTGGGCCCCACAAGTAGAGACCTAAAATTAGAGATTAATACTCTTTGCAAATAGAGAAGATGCAGCGGCCTTTGTTCCTGAAATGTCGTTATTCCTTTATTTCTGCTAGTGGTGCTGTGGAACTCAGTGCTGGGTTTAGTCATTAAATCAGTGTGGGGCAAGGCTTGAAGGGCTCCAAGCCTTTCCTTGGCTCTTGCTCAGTGCCAGCTGGCCCCAGCCTGGGGAGATGTTGTCTGCATAGTCCCTGGGAAGGTAATTCTTGTGCTCCTGACACAGCAGCTTCACTGACATCAAGGTTACTCCTTAGCAGAGAATTAGTTCAGATTTTGGCTCTACACTTCAAGATTTGGTTCTGAATGAAGTCTGCCATCTGTAGTTTCCATGTGGAAAAATTGTCGTTGAGGTCAGAACAAAAGTTGTTATTAATGGGAAAAAAAAAAAGTGAACCTGAGTCTTTCCAGCTCAGTGTAAGGACTGTTTTACTTGAGTGTATATCAGCAGAGGGAAATTAAAGCAAATACAAGCTAAAATGTAAAAGTCAATTGAAGAGTTTTATGTCTGAATTGAAGAGTCTTGGGTGCTCCACTCAGCAAGACTTCACTTCAAAGGACAGTGCACTGAGAAACCTTCCTGTCCCCTTCATTTGTCCAAGACAGCTTTTGGTTCACATCGTACAGAATTCCTCAATCAAAATCCCTGTGATATCAGCGGGATTTGGGACACTTTGAGTGCAGAAATGCTCGCCCACTGTTACAGGGTGTGAAACGAAATGTAAACCAGCAAAACAGGTTCAAACCTCTCTCCAGCATGAGTAGGTACAGTTCCCCTGGGACCATCTGTTTATTGCCAGCACTCCTGTCAGATCTGCAAGAGGCGTCGTTCTCACTCCTAATGAGTGCCGGTGTGGGCTGAAGAGGTGCCTGGAATGTGCTGCAGGGGGGAGCCCAGGCAGCCGGCACCGTGCACGCTTTTGTTTCTTTAACGCGATGTTGGAACACAACAGAAAGCTGCCTCGACGGCCAAGGTTGCACTTGTCTGCAGCTGGGTGGGGTGGGGGAAAGCATCAGTGCCCTGGAAGGACAGGATTTTGTCACAGATTTGGTAATCCCCACTGCCAGTCCTGTGCTTCAGACACTCGAATAAGTGAGACTTCTTAATTGATTAAAAGACTGCTGGTTTTATTTCTACATTTTTGAGCTTTCGTGGCTCAAAGAATCTATAAATGGTCTAATGAAATACTTCAAATTTATGAATTTAACTTGACATTCAGCAAAAATCTTAACATTGCCTTCAGTTGGCTCGGTGGGCGTGTTGCAGGCACTGCAGACATGGAGCAGCAGGCTCCAGGAGAGCCTTGCTGATTTTGTGCTCAACTTCCCGGCTGGTAGCAGATGTCGCTCCCCTGGGGTGTCTCGGAGGTTTTGCACGGCTCGGCTCCGGCAGAGCCCGTCCGCGCTGGGATCGCGCTGCCCTCTTGTGGGGCTCGGCAGCACCGGGACAGCTCCGGCACCTCGGGACACGTCCTGGCCGCCCGACTTTCCACTCCCAAACGGCTTTAATCCCTAACCGCGTTTGCCTACGTTTTGCAGGGAATTGAGCTGTGCATTTGTCAGTTGCCCACCGGGGTTTAAGTGCAGTTTCCGGATGGAAAGTTGGAAGCACGGCTTTGAATGGTGTGGCTTTGTCAAGGGAGAGCGAATTCTTCAGGCTTTAGTAGCAGAACAGCAAAACAGGCTCGGTCCTTGCAGGAAGCTGCGGCACAAGTCAATGGAAGGAGAGAGAATTTTTCATCCCTTGATAATTCCAGCAGATGAACAAACCATGTCAACCCTTTGCCCACTTGGGCTTATAATCTAAATGAAAAATTTAAAACCCCTTTCAGTTGTATTTTGTTTGAAGCTCTGAAAAATGCTACCTGCTGGCTGTATCCAAATGTACTTTTCAGTTGCCTGTGGAATAGCTGGATTTTCCCAGCAATTCCAGAGGCAGCAATCTTTATTCAGCTCAGCCCCAGGTAGAGGCACCATTAGTAGGTGATTAATGTACTTAAAACTTTGTTTCCTTTACATTGTGCTCATTGTGCTCCAGTCAGCGCCTTACAATGGGGAGGCATTCATGCGGAGAATCACTTAATGAGATGCACGATAAGCAATCATTCCCTGCTTTAGGATTTGGATGGAAGTAGTTTAACTGAGTTAATGAAATTATTATTTGAAATTATTCTAACATGCCTTTGTCTTTCATTCCTTCTCGCTGAAGACATGACAATGGATGAAGTCCGAGAGTTTGAACGAGCCACTCAGGAAGCTACCAACAAGAAGATTGGGATTTTCCCACCGGCAATATCTATCTCTAACATTTCCATGCCTTCCTCCACCCGCAGTGCTCCATCTAGTGCTCCATCAACTCCTCTCTCCACAGATGCTCCTGATTTCCTAACAGTTCCCAAAGATCGGCCTCGGAAAAAGTCTGCTCCAGAAACTCTCACTCTTCCAGATCCATCAAAAAAAAACTTTTAAATTAACCCTGCATGTTTCCTCCTGATAAGCCATGTCTGCCACAGCAAGAGTGACATAACTCAATTGCTACAAAGGTCATGGTGGTTGTTGGTTGGTTTTTTCGTTTGTTTCAGACAATCTTTCTGGTGTGGAAAGATGACTCCTTTCCTCAGACTTGATCCTTAAAACCTTCTGACAAGTGCATGCAAGAGAAAGTAGTTTATATATTCCTAAAGTAGTGTTTCAAGCCATATGGTGCATCTTACTGACACCAATGGAACAGTCTGAGGGGATGCTATAAACGAAAACCAATCTTTTTGTAGCAGTATTCTGCCTGCAAACCCTCATCTAGGTCACAGCATTTATAATTAGGAGTAGGTATTAAGTAAATCTGCCAAGGACTTCTGAGGCAAATTAGTGCCAACTAGAATGCAGGGTTAACAGAAAAAAAAAAAAAACAACCTCTCCCATTTTCTTCTTTTATAACCAATTTTAAAATCTTTCCCACTCTCAGGCTTCTCCTGCGTGTTCATAAATCTTTGACCTGTAACTCATTGTACTTGAACACCAACAGATCCACATTTTGCTTAATATGACTCAGGATTTGGGGCCTAAAACACAAAACACAAATCTTTTCAAAGCTAAAATATCACTGTATCAAAGCCCCAGCTGTAATTCATTATACTGACTTTGAGGCCATTGAACTATTTCTACCTTGCACAGAATTTGTAACAGGAACCACCTATTTCTTGTAGATAATGTATTTTACTAGCTCTCCCCTGTCCTTTTGTGAGTTCAGAGTGTTGGTGTTCATCAGTGGTGTTCTGTGACATTGGAAAAAGCAGCTGAATTGTGCCAGTTGAGAAACAAAAGCAATGAATTCTGTCTTTTCCTCACTGGAAGAAGAGCGGTAGTCAGGCTGGGAGACCTTGAATGCAAAGGGAAGAAAACAGGAGACTCCTTTTTCTTTCCTGCCTCACATCTCTGCTCAACAGAACAATCTGGCAGAGCTGGGTGCAGGCACTGCCTCGTTTGGGGAAGGGGGACAAAATCAGTCACTTCAAAGAGCAAACAATTGTGGGTGATGTTGAGGAACCAAAAGTGGTCTTCCTGGTCTGTGTGTGAAATCACTCTTCAATCTCAGGAATTCAATTGTTGACAAGGATGTTTCCCAGAGGGAAGTGTAGATGGTGGATAAAGGAGAAAAATAAATGGCAGAAGTGGTCTCTTCCTTTCTCTTCAAAGCATGAACTGGGTGAGACCCTTTCCTCGCTGCCCTCTGTGCGGCACTTTGCTCTTGCCCACACAAGCTGCTGTTCGATGGCTGCTGCAGTTCCTTCTCTTGGTGGCATCAGTGAGCCACTGTTCAATTGCCAGGGAATGACAGCTCCTACCTGAATCATGATCCCAGGGGGTGATACTTTGTGCCACCACTGACAGTTCGTGGATGGAGAAAAAAAAAAGACTCCTCCAGAGCTGAGCTGACCCTGAATATTGAACACTCAGTTTGGGGGTGCCCAAGCCTGGGGCACAGTGGCTGAAATGCACTGAGCTCCTCGCTGCCTGCAGCTGCAGCACAAGTTTTGTGGAATAAGTGCCATTTAGGGGGAGGTTTTATGAGCAGAAGTGATTCCACTGCCAACCTGCACTGAAACAAGTGTTCGCTTGTCTGATAGTGAAAATCCTGCAGCCAGCAAAATCCAGGAGCTCTCTGCAGGTTTGCTGTGGTCTGGCTTCCTGCATTCTCCCATGTCCTGTCCATGCTAGCCTTTGCTTTTCTTTCCAGAGCTGGCAATTCTGACTCATTGGTGACCTGATGGGTGATGCTGTTTTGTTTAAAAAGAAGCTGCTGTAATACTGGAAACAAAACTTTCCTACACTGGTTTATGACTTCAGCTTAACAAGGGTGCACATTATGGAATCATAGGATTGTGTGTAATTTTTTATTGTTGTTGTTGATTTAGTATCAAGACTGAAACATTGGCAGCAAAGGGAAACCTTTAAAAACATAAAACATTGTTTGGTTCTTTTCTCATTGCCTGACTTTGGCCCATACAGAAATAGCCCAGGTCTGCTCCACCTGAAAGTCTGTTTCAATGGTTTTTAATTTGTCCAAGACAAATTTGCTCAGCTCTGTTCAGTGCCCTGGTGCTCACACGTGACTGTTTCTATTCACATTTTGGAATCTGGGTTTGACACAGATTATTGGACCACAGCAGTTCCATCTTTACTCGTGTTTAACTGGTTGATTTCCAATACATTGATCGTGATATGAAGTAGGTTTGGGAACAAGTCATTTGTGAAAATCATTGAACAGGACAGATTTGAGTATCTGCCTGGCAGAGATGTAAGAGAGAGACAAATCCTGGAGTGTCAGTGACAGGACACTCCCTGCTGTGCCCAGCTTTAGTGTCCTCACGCTGGATCCACCACTGGCAGGGTCAGGAACAGCCACTCTGCTCGTGCTGCTGCCCAATCAAGGCCAATTAAAAGATCTGTAATGTGTCCCTTTTTTGGATAAGAATACCCCAGGTTTTCACTGATTGTGGAAGTGCCCAGCGCCGAGTTCTGCCTTGCTTTCCCCAGCAGTCATCACCCATCTGGTCAATGATATGATCTTTAAATGCCTTTTCTGTTTGGTTTGCTGCTATTTAGGCTAAGATAGCTTTTTCTAGAATATTCCCAGCAGGCACCCAGGAAATTAAATTAAATGAGAAGGAAGGTCTGAGTATTTCAGTGTAACACCTTGAGGAGAAGGGGTTGTTTTCAGGGCTGATTTTTCCCTTTCTGTTGTGTTTTCAAACACGTTTATTAGGATTAAAATAGAGAGTTTTGCAGGTGTTCTGAGTTCGTTTGCAAAAATAAATGCTGTGATTATTTACTGGGTACAGCCTCAGAGCATGGTGAACACAGCCTGTGTTCCTCCCCTCTGCCACACTGACAAGAATCTCGTGATGCAGCTCTGCTAGGACTTGGCAAGGAATTTTTTATCAAGGAGAATACAGTTCAGAGCAAAAACTGTGATGAGTTTGTTCAGGTTTCTATGAAAACCTCCAGGCTTTGCTTGTACTTTTGTGTATTTTGGATAGAACAATCATTACAAAACAACTGGCAATTCAGTACAGCTTCAGAAGGGTCAATCTCCTAAAAAATCAAAAAGGGAGGGACCCACAAAAGTTGCTCCTGAAACATGTACTTAATGGGATTTCTTATGAATGTAATGGTTAATTTTGTAAAGGACTGGATAAATACTATGGAAAGAAACTATTTGACCTTGTTCTTTGGCTTTTTTTATTATTCTGGAAGGTGATTTTGTGACATCTAGTAGCCAATTTGCATTAATTGCTGCTGTAGAGACTTTGAAACTGAAATATTTGTTCCTTGAATTTCAGTTTGTAACAAGACCGCTATACTTTGCTAAAACTGCTTTGAAGCTTGCTGCACTATAACTTCAAAACAATGTGTTATCCTTTGAAATAAGCCAAATGTATATGCTTTTTATGAATTAGTGAGTGCAGTAAGAGAGAATTCAAAATCTTGTCAATAGATTTTCTGTTGCCATTGTTTGGACTGTTTTCTATGTGTAAGTTAAAATTGCTAAATAAGTCTAACAATGTTTTGCTTTAAATGAACAGCATGGTCATTGAATTATGATCTCCTGTAGTTTTGTGGTGTCACTAAAGCAAGTTTTATTGATTTATTTCATTTCTGTGATAATTCCACGTGATTCTGTTATGTCCAGTAATTAATTTCTTTTATTTAGAGTACTGATGGCAACATCAGGCAATGCATCACCACCGTCAAAGAAGGACCAAGTCTCGATTTGCTCTGCACGTTCAATAGTGCAAGGCTCAGCAGGAGAATTTGACTGTCATTTTTCTCATATCACTTAGTTTCTGGATTTTTTCCAAGTTATTTATTATTTTTAATATTGTATTTTCGTTGCATTTTGTTGTAAATAAACTACCAACAACTATTCTTTACAACAGTGGCTGTTTTCTCTTACTGCGTCTCCTGTAGGCAGAAACCTCCTCATTAACATGTAACAGTGGCATTTCTACCCCAGCTCTGCAAGTCACTTCCTCAAAATGAAACAGAACAAAGAATTAACTTTGTGAGGAAAATTTAAAGCACTTACAGCCTCTCCTGGGTTCCGTTGTGCCCCCCAGCTCTGTAAAGGTTTTACCGGGGCAGGTGCCCCATCAGTCTGGCATTAGCCCATTCACTTGTAAATGACCATTTGGTTGACAAGGAAGTTTTTCAGTGAGGAATCTAATCCTTTATGCAGGGTTTGGCAGCTCAGTGTTGTACCAAGTAACTGGAAAATACTGGAAGAGAGACCACTCGAATCCTCTCAGGCTTGTCTCCAAGTCAGTTAATTTTAGTCAACAGAAGTTTCCCTTGCACAACGGTTCTTTATAAGGTTTTACACAGACACTTTCTCCATAGAAACGAAGCTTTCCCTGCTCCAGAGGAACGGCAGCGCTCATTCAGGAGGGAAAAGCTTCCGGGCAGCGTGGGACAGGGCGGGGGAACAAAGAGGGCACTGGAAATGTTTTCAATTGGAAATCGCAGGGCGCAGAGGGGACAGAGCCCGCGCAGCCCCGGGGACATCTCGGCAGCCGCTGGTCACCGGGCCCGGCCCTGCCCCCGCAGCCGGCTGTGGCTGAGCAGGCGGGGCAGGGCACAGGCCCAAAGTGACCCCCAGCGACCCGCACTGAAATCTGCCCACACTCCAAGTCCTACACAGGAGAATACAAAGCGGTGAAAACCCGAATGGGACCCTCCGGCTGCGCGGCCGGCGGGGCCGGGCTGTGCCGCAGAGGGGACAATCCCGGCCCGTTCCGCTGTCCTGGGGACAATCCCGGCCCGTTCCGCTGCCCTGGGGACAATCCCGGCCCCGTTCCGCTGTCCTGGGGACAATCCCGGCCCCGTTCCGCTGTCCAGGGGACAATCCCCCCCCCCCCGTTCCGCTGTCCAGGGGACAATCCCGGCCCTGTTCCGCTGCCCTGGGGACAATCCCGGCCCCGTTCCGCTGCCCTGGGGACAATCCCGGCCCTGTTCCGCTGTCCTGGGGACAATCCCGGCCCCGTTCCGCTGCCCTGGGGACAATCCCGGCCCTGTTCCGCTGTCCTGGGGACAATCCCGGCCCCGTTCCGCTGTCCTGGGGACAATCCCGGCCCCGTTCCGCTGCCCTGGGGACAATCCCCCCCCGTGCCGCTGCCCTGGGGACAATCCCGGCCCCGTTCCGCTGTCCTGGGGACAATCCCGGCCCCGTGCCGCTGTCCAGGGGACAATCCCGGCCCCGGGCCGCACAGGGCGCTCGCACGGGCGGGGCCGCGGCCCGGGCCGGCCCGAAGTCGGCGGGGCCCGTGCGCATCCCCGGCCCCAGCGCAGCCCTCACCGCCCGTCCCCGCGCACGTGACCCTTCATTAACGCGCACGTGACCCTTCATTAGCAGGGACCTGACCCCTCTCCTTGGCGTGCACGCGCGCCATTCATTAGCGTAAACCTGACCCCTCGTTCGCATACAGCCGGCACCGCCGGGCGGGCCGCGGGAGCGATGGGCTCGGAGCGCGGAACGCCCCGGGGCGGGGACGCCCGGCGGAGGGCAGCGCCCGCCCGGCGGAGGGCAGCCCCCGCGGGCCCCTGAGCGTCCCGCTGTGGGGCGCTGTCCCGAGGACAACGGGTGCCGCTCTCCTCGGCTTTCAGGACGCCGAGGGCAGCTCGCGGCTCCGGAGCGCAGCGCGCTCGCCCGCCGCGGAGCCGCCCCGCGCGCTCGGGGAAGGCGAGGCCCGGCCGGGCGGGGCCGCGCCACAGCAGCGCGCGCTCCCTGTCGCGACAGCGCCGGGCCCGTCCCGACCCCGGCCGGCCCCGCCCCGCGGCACGCGGGCGTGCGCGCGCCGCGCCAGCTCTCGCGAGAGCCGGGCCTGGCCAAGATGGCGGCGCTGTGCGAGAGCTTCACGCTGCGCGGGCCGGGCCCCGGCGGCGGCGGCCCCGGGCTGTGCCTGGAGCCGGGCCCGGGCCGCGACCTCGTGCTGCTCACCGAGCGCGGCCGGGCCGCCACGCTCTTCAAGGTACCGCGCGCGCGAGCTCGGGAGGCGGCAGCGCCGCTCCGGGCAGCCCCGGCATGGGGGGTGTCCCGGGCAGGCCCGGGGCCGCGCTGCTTCCCGTCTTCCCTCTCTCCCGGCCTGTCCGGGCCAGGCCCCGCTGTCCCCTGCCGCCATCCCCGGCGGGACGCGGGGCGGGGAACGCTCCGGCCCGGCCGTGCTCTGCTCCCCGCTCCCTCTGCTCGGGAGCACGGGGCGGCTCGTTCAAAGGGCAAATTGTTCGCGTATTTCTCCTTTCGCTGATATTCTCTGTCCGTTCCCCGTCCCAAAAAACACTTTCCCGAAGCCACAGGTGCGTGTCCCTGCAGTGCCAGGTTCTGGGCTGTCAGCTCAGTGTCAGCTGCCGTCCTGCTGGCAGCAGGGAGACTTTAGTTTGCGGCACCTGACAATGAAAATGTGTTCTGGTCTCTGTTATTCCATCCACCATCATAAGGAACTTTAAGGCAAGCATTTGAGCTTCTGTGTTTACTTGACTGTCACATCCGCGCGGTTGGGGACTGTGGTGACAGGACAAGCAGGAGTGTGTTTAAACTGACAGAGAGTAGGTTTAGATTAGAAATTGGGAAGAAATTGTTCCCTGTGAGGGAGGTGAGGCACAGGGTGCCCAGAGAAGCTGAGGCTGCCCCTGGATCCTTGGAAGCGTCCCAGGCCAGGTTGGACAGGGCTTGGAGCAGCCTGGGACAGTGCAATGTGTCCCTGTCCATCGCAGCGAGTGGGACTTGGTGATCTGAAGTCCCTTCCAACCCGAAGCATTCCGTGATCTAACTGGGTTGATGGTACAGACTCCTTTGGGTTGTTTATTCCCCCTGCCAAGACCATATGTGACAGCACAAGTTTGTAAATATGCCCAGTGTACTCTGGAGGGAGGAGAGGGGCTTGAGTGCCCTCGGCTGTGAATCACACAGAGCAGTTCAGACTGCAAAATCCGCTGCTCTTGGTCTCAATAACTTACCTTGAAACAGGAGGAGAAAAAGCACAAGTCTATGTCTGATTGTATTAGTCAGTAAAAACAAATTACGCTAGTGATAAAATTTGCCCTTTGAAAAAGCCATGTACCTGTGCTTCATGGCATAAGCCCTTCAGACTGTTACAGGACAAAGTTATTTCTTACATGAAAAGAAATCTAATTAATGCAGCGTTCTTTCCTGTTATTCCAAAATTGTTGGTGTTAGAGGTGGAAACAGGAATGCTCAAGAGGAATTTCTGAGTATAGCAGTTTCCATATTTTAATATTCTAATTCAGGTCAGATGTGGCTGCCTCGCATTTCCTTTCTGTCATGAGAGAAGTCCCCACAGTGGTCTTTCACATGTTACATTTGAATTGCAGTGTCTGTGTTCTGACTCTGTAGATTTCGGATCAGAAGCCCCTGGGCTGTTGGTCAGTTAAGCATGGGCAGATTCTCACCTGTCCGGTCGTGTGCAACTTTGAAACCCATGAGTACATCGCAGTTCATGACGACAAGGTGAGAGCCTTCGTCCTTCTGGAGAGGGAAAAAGGAGTTGGTGGGTCCTCCTGAGGGAATGTAAGTCAGAAAAAATCAGCAGTGTGACATTTCTGGTTGAAAGTGTGGGGAGCCCTTGGCACATTGGTGACATGAGCAGCTTCTGTGCTGAGCACCATGCTCTGGTGGCCCTTGGACACAGGAGATGCTCAGTGCCTGGTGCATGCACTCCCTAAGGATGAGTTACTTCTCCTGTTGCAGCCTGGGTGACATTTACAGTTGCATGATCGTGGTGCTGGAATGGTTTCAATAATTCACACACCCATCCTTGTTTTTCTGCTCTTGTTTCATAGTTAAAAGTTTCTCTTGTGTTTATGCAGCATTTGCTTAGATCATGCTGAGCCTTTGGCTTTTTGATGCTGTTGATGAAATATCATTCCTGGCCTGCCATTGCTTGTGAAAATCAGGCCATCTGTATCTCACCAGTCTCCACCACTCTGATCTACTTTAATTCAGAGTTCTGCTGTGTCTTTTTCTTCATTCTGTCCTGTCCTTTCTTTCCAAGTCAGGATTTCTGAGCTTGGTTTCTATTCCTGTTGTTTCTGCTCCCCCGGGACAGTTCCCACTCAGGTTACTATGAATGCCCCCTGTGTGTTTTCCTCCTGTTGCAGTTGCTGGTATTTTGAGAGCTGAGAAGTTTTTGTGTTACTGTTTTACCTAAAAAATACGCTTCTCTTTAAGGTTTTAAGAATATGGAAGAATGAAGATATTAACTTGGACAAAGCCTTTAAAGCAACAGTAAGTTTTCATTGTTCTCTTCTATGTATTTTGGATCCTGGTGGAGGGAAAACTGCTCCAATTTTCATAGTATTGGCCATATTGCATTTTAGCTTAACTTGTGCTTCATGATGTTGTGGAGTGTTGCAAAGAATCCACTTGCACTGACTTTATCATCAGAATATTTCTCTTAAAGTGATTTTTATGCCAAGGCCAGCATTTCTGAGGACTTTCTAAAGATGATGAATTGTGGTCAATTACAGATCTTCGTGTTCTGCTGGCTGATGTGTTAACCATCACTTTGTGTGTTGCTGTAGAGCAGTCGTGTGACCTCCTGACCCTATCGTGTATTTTCTGATGTGATTCAGGAATGTGATGTTCATCAGGACATTTTCCTGGCTTTTTTTTGGTAGTGATTTGCATAATTTGTGGCATTTCAGCAAATCAGCAACATTCAGATCTACATTACTAAGAATCTTAAAGGTTCATAATTTTTCTGTTACAAGTTTATTGGCAAAAGTGAGAATAATGAATAAAGCACTCAGTTTTCAGGGCAGTGCAGCAGAGAGCAGAGATTTGTTTTTGTTCTTGCAGCTCTCAGCAGATGTGTACAGGATCCACTCCCTTCCCCAGGTGGGGCCAGTGGTGCTGTTCAGGGGAGGGGCGGCTCGGACGCTGGATGTGCTCTTGGAAGCCCCTCAGCAGGAGATTGAAAACCTCATCTCAGCTGAGGTCATCAGGTAAGGGGTGCCACTTTGTGACAGTTCTTGCTTGGGGGAATTGACTGTGAGGATGAAAGTTGTTTCCTCTTTTGAGGAGACGGGGGGGAAATCAAAGACCAAGATCATGGGGTTGAGTGTTTTCTTCCAACACTTTGTTTTTAACATCTTAGAGTTATTTATAGAGATTTCCTAAAAATTAGAAGGTGCCTAGTGTATAGTGGTATGACTTTATGTATAAACCTGGAATTTAGAGGATGTTCATCCAGCTTTCTGGTTTTAGGTGGAGTGGAGCTTTTATGGAAGGCCAACAACCTGTCTTAATTTTCACTACTGAGAAAGTGAGTTAAATACTTTTTATTTTAAAAACTCTCATAGCAGGAGACCAGAGTGCTTTTTCCAAAATCCATCACTGGTTTTATTTGATTTTAAGAGCTTTTAGTGGAATCATTATTCTGATTTAATCAACACAGCATTTAAATGGAAGTTGTGTTGCATTCAGGGCTGAGAAGCTGGGCTCTCAGAACTGCAGAGAACAATTAATAAAATAAAGTACAGTAGACACTGTGTGACTCTTCATCGCTCATTGTAAAATCTGTTGAATAGAATGCATGGTTTTAAAAAAGGAATTATACATGAATCTGTCTTTATGCAAATGCTACTTCCTGTAAATCCATTTGTTGCATCAAATAAGCATTTTCTTTACTTGTTAGTCTGCAGACTACTCCAGATTATTCTTATGTCCTACTTTTGCACAACATCCAAAGTTAAGCAGTACTGATATCTGAATTTCTGTTATATCTTCTTTGTAAATTAAGGAAAAAATTTATTTTATTTTTTTATTTTAGGATGGGGATTTTTTTGTCTATGTACAGAAACCTAAGCTGAGTAGTCTACACAAATACAAGCTTGAACAACAGGAATCAGCCAAGCCACTGTGTTTCACAGCACATATAACAAACCAAACTGTCACACTTCTGTGTTTGTGTAAGTTATATTTGTTAATGGGTTATGATAATGAAGCAAAGAATTGTATGAAAGGACATAAAATATTCATATTTATGAAATGCTGTTTAATATTTTGAGTTTTCTAAACTTCCTAAAACAGCTACAAGTAGTAATGAAAGATTCCTGATACTTTAATGGTTGCAAAGGCCAACTGTTCCTTCCTGTGATCACTTGTACGCTGCAGATCTCACTGCACCTTTATTGCTGTACTTTTAATTCTGCTGCTTTGGGTTCAAATAAGTCCTTTAAATAGCCTGCATTAATTCTTCTCTCAGCATTCACTGGATATTGGTTTTTTTGGATGTCCTTTTGCCATATGGTATCAAACAGGTTTTTTCCACAAAAAAAAAATTTGTAGAAGAGTGATTATTATTTTTCTTTTGACAGATTCCAAAGGCTCTGTGTACCAGGTTCTTATACCTCTACAGCAAGATACTGAACAAGAAGAGGAAGAAGGAAAAGAAGAAATTTTGTCCAAGTCACGACTACTAGACCTTTCAGTATCTGGAGGTGTTCTGAGAGGAACATCTTTAGTTGTCCTGGACAAAGACCACGTTGCAGTGTTGGGCAGTCTGGCTGCACCTGGGAACAAGCCCAAAGGTAACTTGAAAAATCATATTAAGGTATTATAAGGTCTAAAATTTCCTTGGGCAAAGCACTGTGTGGGAAAACTGTGCTGTCCCTCTTGTCCCATCCTCTGGTTTAAAGTTCTTCACTGGAAAACCATCTTTTCTTTAAATTGAGATTTAACCTGAGTGATGCAATTCCTAATGCTAAGTACTGGCTGAGCTGTTTTGAAACAGTTATTTCTGTTTCCTCCAGCATTTGTAACTGAGAGTAGCAAATGCAAATATAGTGCTTATATTGCTTTTTGGTCTCATCTCTCTGTTACTTTCCTCAGAGTGCCTGACCATATGGAATACAAAATTTCAGACATTGCAAACCTCAAAGGACTTGCCCCTGGGGACCAGTGGCCAGGTAAAGCTCAGCCATGGGTTTGGGGTCCTTGAGCTTTGTGCATTTGACAGCAGGGAAGGGACTGTTGGGCTGCAGAGCTGTGCTGCTGCTGGAGGAGCAGTAATTGCAACTTCTGCAGCAGAATTAATGCTGACCAGTTGATGAGCACTTTCTGTCAGAATATTCCCTGGGAGAAAGGTGGCCTGTAGGAATTTCTGTAATCATTTAGGATTTTGTCACGTCTCGTGGTCATGATTATTTGGTGTGAATAAAATCACTGAACACAAAGCCCAGCAGTGTCTGTTCTGTTCAGGCAATTTGCAGTTGAAGAACTAAATGTTTCTATGAACACCTGAGCAGCACTTCAAGCTATTCAAGAGTCAAATCGGTGAAATGACACCTAAGGAATAAATGCACCAGTGATCCAGAACAGCTGACTGCTTTTGTCTGAAAATTGCGCAAAAGGAAACTTAAAATGTGAAATTTTCAGACAACTAAATGCCTTGAAGCAGCCGCTATATTTTAGGATATCCCTGGAAAAATACTCAGCATTTGTAATTTCTGCTGCTAACAGATGTTAAACCTACTGCAAATAATTAAAAATAATCTGATCACTGACTTCCAGTTGAAGCTTACACTAAGGAGTTACACATCAGTGCAGGAACTCACTTTTCTGCTTATCTCATTTATGATACATTTTAATATTTTGCAGTTGTGGTGTTATGAGGAAAAATTTTTTCTAATTCATGGAAAAGTGCTGACTGTAATTATGTACAAGTGTGAAACATCATCCTTGGCAGCTGCTGTGGGAAAGCTAAAGGACAGTCAAACCCTTGGTAAGATTTTTTTTTAATCTATAATTACAGTGAAAAGATCTTGTAAAAGGAAGATGTCTGAAATTGTATAAAAATTATTTTAACACGGTCCTATTAAATTAATTATTTGAGTCTAAACAGCATGAAGCAACTTCACACTGTACTGTGTTCCTGGCTGCTAAATTTACTGGTGCTGGGAACACCAAAGCACAGAAATACCTGAATTTATTGTGGCTTCACTTAACCTGGGTTGTCATTCAGATACTGGAATTACTGAGAACACTGGAATGCTGGTGATGAATACTGAGAACAAAGTGAAGTGCTGTTTTTCTAAAAAGTATTTTCAAAGAGTTTGTGGTTGGATAGGGCAATGTCAAATCTTAGTTTGTGAACTTCAGTTTAAAATTGTTCTGTCATAGTGGTTTTAAACACTGCATTGGTAAAACATTGCAAGTAATGCTCAGGATAAATTGTGTAATAACTTACTTCTCTTGTTCCCAGAGGCAAAATGGAGAAACAGTATAAAAAAGGTCATAAAATTACCCACTGCTGAAATAAAACTGGCAAATTTCTTGGCATAAAATCACTTGCATTATAGTTTAGAAAGTATCTATTAGCATAAGAAGTTGAAGCAATATTCATACTTCTATAAATGTGCTGTAGATGTTATCGTCATGTAGTTTCATTTGTGTGTTCCCAGACGTGTCCTCGTTTGTGAACTGGAATACCCTGGGAGATGAAGAGCTGGTGGTTTCCCTTCAGTCCCAGGAGTCTGTAGCTCTGAAAGCAGAGTCCAGGATGAATGTAAGTTAGCATTAGGGTCGTTTGAGGTTGTTATCTTGTCTCTTCCCCATGCTGCTACTCTTAGGAGTTGCAGCAAAAAGAAGCTGCATTTTATCTGTTACTGATTGTTTCTAACACTGTTTCTGCAATTAGAGCTAGTAATTATAGTCTGGACAGCAAGTTGACACGTGAAGTGTCCTTTTGTCTTGCTTGAAATCCTTAAATATTTTGGAGCTGAATAATAACTCAGTGTTTTTCTTTACCACAGTTAAGATCAAGAAGGAGCACTGTTGCTGAACAGTCAGGGACCTTATCAGTTGGGCAGCTCTTACTAAAACTCAAAGTAAGTAACCCGAATATCCTCAAGTAGTGTTTAGACACTCTCAGAATATTCTAGGTGTCTCTTAAGCTGTTACCTCTTTCCATGTCCTCTAGCACAGATCAGGTTGACCAAGCTGCCTTGAACAGGTGAGAGGAAGGATATTCTTATTGCCATTATTGTGCAAGAACAGCATTTGGGCATGATGAAATTAAGTTTTGTCATAGGAGCGTGTTTTGAGAACTGTACGATACATGGCTTATAACAGCTGAGTTCTGGAAACTTGCACAAATTTATTCCTTTTCAATGACAGTCAAAACAAATAAGGGATGATACTTCATCTGAACTTTGCTTGTTTAGGTTCTTATTTATGGCCTTAATTTTGCTGAAGGCATTTTGGCCATAGAAAGTTGGAGGAATTGTCAGGAATTCCACTGTAAATACAGCAACAAGCTCTTTAGTTTCTTTCTAGAACTTGCTGCAAGTGCTGTGATAGGTCACACAGGAAGGGAAACTTATCTACAGTTCACCTGTGGCTGAACACCTTGGTATTGTCACTGATGTAACAGGATGCATGAGCAGTTACTGCTTACCTGAGTTCAGAGTGAGGAATTTCCTCATATAGCTCTTTCATGCTTGAGAAAATCTATCCTATCAAAACACAGAGTGGTGAGGGATTTCTGTAAATTTTTGTAACTTGAATTCCAAAATAGGTTTGCTTCTACTTGGTCTAATTAATGCTCGGGTAGTTCTCAAACATGTGCCTTGTACTTCTGAGTTGCACAGTATTTGTCTTTTCCAGAATGCTTCTACTTATGTGTTGGAAACTCAACTGAGACGACTAATGGCAAAAGCACCAACCCCAGATCTGCAAGCCACCATTGGCTGTGTGGTCACTGCCCTTACAGACAGATGTAAAGGAAATCCAAAGTACTACCCTCAAGATTTCCTGCAGGAGATCGTTGAAACCCGAGACTTGTCCTACAGGTAGTGACTCTGCATTTTTTAAAGTGTAAGAAGTAGTCTTTAAAAAAAGTAGAAATAAGGTTCTTTATAAGCTGCTCTTGAATTATCAGAATTTAGTACCAACGGTGCTTATTTTCTGAAGTTGGTGTTTTACATAAAAATCCATCTGAGGAGGAAGATAAGTACTACTACCTTAGTTGCCAGTGTAGTTGCTCAGTGTGGACTGTGCAGCCTATTAATTTTATATTCTTAATAGTTTATGTCCAGATTTAATGGCTGTTGCTTTGGAGAAAAAAGACATGCATCTTTTACAAATCTGCCTAGAACGGTTTCCAGATATTCCTGAAGAAATTACTTATGCTTGCCTGAAAGCATTTTTAAGGTAACTCGAAATCAATCTTTCCTTTTTTTCTTCACTAAATTTTAGTCTTTGTTTTCATAATAAGCTTCAAAGAGTTCATTATATGCATTGATGGCATTGCTGATTTTAAAGCTAATAATTAAAAGTGTTAAATGTCTGAAATTTTCTTCTACAGCATGAGTGAAGACCATCTTCAAAGTATAGATATAAATCTAGATTCTGCGATCTGTTACGTTGATGTTGAATTCAACGATATGGAAGTTAAGACTGAAATTCTGGAGAATGGTTTCAGTGCAGAGATGGAGCAGGACATGTGTGATACCAAAATCCCCAAGGAAAGCTGGAGCGATGGTGAACCCTGCCCTGTTGGGCTTCGGAAGGCAGCATTGCTGTATCCTCTGCGTGCTGAAGGGAAGCCAGAGCATTGTATGTGCTGTGGATATATTATATTTTATATATATATATTATATATATATATACACCAAATATATTTGGTATTGCCAAAAGGCACATCCTCTGTTATTGCTAAAAGTTTCTGACTTCTCATAAGAGCTGTTCTGACTCAGTAGAAAAACTGATTAAAATATAAATAGAAACATTTCCCTTTTAGAATGTATCTACACCAATTTAAACTTAGTTTTATTACACTTGTGCAATAATTTTTCTCTACTTAAGAGAAAAGGTATCAGTGCTTTGGATATTTGCCTGTTAAAACACATCAGGCAGTTACGCCCTTGCAGTGGACAGAACTGTTCAAGTTAAATCTGTCATAATGGTTCAGTTACTGTAGATATCTCATTATAGAAATAAGATTTAAATAGCACTTCACTCAAAAACCTGGAGACATTTTTTCTTTAGAATTCACTCTGGTTTGTAGAAACTGGTATTTTTCCTGCAATGTTATTCCCTTAATAGCACTGCACAGGAATGCTGTTCTCCATTCAGCTTACACTGAAACATTTCTTTTGCCTCACCTGAAAAACCTTCCAGCTCAACAAGCTGTTGTAAGTATTTTAACATTAAAAAGTGTAAAAAACACTTATTATTTTGTGGTGAAGGAAAGGGAAGAGATTTTTTCTATTGTATATGAGAAACCCACCGTTCTTTCAGGAGTGTGAATAACAAACTAATGCACAAAAATGAAATTAGGATGCTTAATAAGATTTAATATTAAGGAATATCACATTTTTCCATATACTTACATAATCTTCTTGATATTTCTAGTCCTTGCTTATTTTAGAAGATGTAAGTAAGAAACTCTTTATGACCCAACATACCTGGAAAAAGTTCATATTCTGTTAGCAAGTAATAATACCTTCCCTTTATTTAGAAGTTTTTAAGAAAGGAAAAAGACACAGTAATTTAGTCAGTCCTATCAGAGACAGAAGATTAGAAATTATGAGACACAAACTCTGTATAATCCCAAATATAATACAAATCTAGATCACCTCAGTTTAGGAAAAAACCCACCAAACTCCCCTGTTTCTCAAAATCTGAAATATAACTTCAAGAACTTTGTGTACCTGAGCATATGTGTGATTTTACAGTGATTTTAGAAAAACCTTGCACATCAAAACAAAGCTGATCTCAGCTCTGACACATCTTCTGGAACAGTGATTATCCCTGAATGTAATTTCCACTGAACATTGCTGAGAATTTTCAAACATCCAGCTATGGGTGGTGTAAGAGAACCATAAAACTTGTTTTAATGTGTAGTATACAGGCATCTGTGTTGCATTCAAAAACAAAAAATAAATTTAAAAAAATTCTTATGAATATGGTAATGTGCTTGTCCTTTATGACTGCTCTGACTTTTCTAATTTCAGCTATTTCTCAGGTATTTATATTACCTGTATGTGAAATGCAGCGAAAAAGTTAACACCACTCTTCCTGGAGTACGCTCTCCCACAATAAATCAGGTGAGCAGCTCATTCTAAGAGCTGTGCTTCCTTCTCTTTCTGGGGTGTGTAACTGTGAGTAGTTGGGAATATCTAAAATCAACTGACATCTGCATTCATTCTACAAAGAACTGTCCATCCATATAACCTGTTTGAAGTCAGATGTAACACTTTAACAATCAAAACGCAAATATACCTTAAAATATGCCTGGAAAAATGAACCCATGCATTTTGCATTAGAAGTTAATGTCTCAGAGTTCAGCTTTTAAAGCCAAATGTGTGTTATTTCCAGATTGGGAAGTGTAAATGTACTTTTCTTGTCTGTCTTCAGATCATGGATTGGATGTGCCTGTTGCTTGATGCTCAATTCACTGTCATGGCGATGCTTCCAGAAGCAAAGGACTTGGTTTCAAACCTGCATAAGTTTGTGAGAGCCCAAGTAAGTTGCATCTTCTGGGATAATTATTTGATTTTCAGTTGGATTCAGAATATGGATGTTGAGAACAGGGGAAGACAGACAACAGCAAATTATATATAGTGAATCAAATCATGTCTGTCCTCCTCTGTATGCTCCTTCCTGAGCACTTGCCTCTGTCTCATTTGGATTTCAAAAGCTGCTTTATTTTTGGCTTAAATATCTGAAGCTGTGCAGAACCACAGGTAGTTCCACAATATGATGATGTATGAAAATAATTAAAGTGTATTTTATTATAAATGTCTCTGTTTTCTTCTTTTCAGGTACGGTTCTACTCAGAACTCAACAAGATGGAAGGAAGTTTGCGGGAATTACAAAGACTGAACCTCCTGAGAGAATCTCAGACCTATTCTATTGAAGTGCTGGAAATCATTTGAAGTTCATTAACATATTCATTTTGTATTGATTCCTTTTATGACAAGGATGTATTAGCACTCCATATTGGGGCTGTCAAAAGTTGTTTTCTACACAGGAGGAGCCTGGTTACTTTGTAGCTACATGGGAGTTGTAAGTTTGAACCTTGTGTATTAAAATCTCTCTTTTTGACTGGATGAGAAGCTGGATGTTTGCTTATATTTTCATGTAGAATTTTGATATGTGATCATGAGAACTTCATAGAATACCACACGATTCTTGGCTAAACAGGAGATGGTTGTGGCAGAAGTACTGGGGGAATAACTTGCTGTCTTGGGCTGTATAACTTGGAAAGAGCTGCACACACAGTTGAAAGGCTCGAGTCACTTTGGAAGGTGACATGTTCAGTTGTATTTATACACTGCCACTATCAAATGTATGTAGAAGTCTGAAAAAAAACCCTGCAGTAGCAGCTGAAGATTTATAGAGGGGGACATCTTGGCACTGGTAGTAGTTGCTTTCAGTGTTTTGGACAAGAAAACTTATCTTGAATTTAAAATAAGAACATTCTTACCTACATCAGTTTGTTTTCTGTAAGTACTTTTTCAACTACTGAACACCTCAACTTAGTTAATGTCACCTATGCTGCTTGAATTCTAGCATTTCAAAGTATATCTTTGATTTTGACTCTGTTTGAAATACAAAGTGATGAACTAAAGTTTTATGTAGATAACATTTGTTGAAGATTTTACAGGTGTCTGTTGAATTATTCTGATGAGGCATTCACTTAAAGCTGACTTGTAGCAAGATACTTGTGGGACTATTCATCTGGAACAGGGAAAAATGGGACAGAAGCATAATTCTGAATTTCCTGGAGTCAAGTATGAGGTGGATTGTTGGGGACAAGATAATCAGTACCTTTTCAGAACAGCAAATATGTTATTTTTGCTAATATGTGATGGAGTATTAGTAGAATTCAGCATATCAGTGTGACGCTCGCATTCTCTGGGCAGAGAGACATAATTCTGTCTCTCAGGATTTCTTGGAGAAGCACAGAGAGAAGAGAAAACGATCTTTATCTCTGCTCCTTTGCTTTCCCCATGTGGAATGTGGTATGGAGATTGTTTACCTGCAGTGATGGCTGGATTGGATTCTGGTGAAGGTTGTTTGGGTTCAATGACCAATTGGATCCAGCTGTGTCTGGGACTCTCAGCAGAGAGTCATGGGTTTAGTTAGAGAGGTAAGTAAGAAGTAAGTATGTAGAATAGTATTGTATCTCTTTAAATAGTACATTAATGTAATATAGTTTTAATAAAGCTATCCTTCAGCCTTCTGATCTGGAGCCAGACATCATCATTTCTTCCCTGAGCCAGGGTTTGTCACATTTTACTATATATCAGTATATTGATATACTTTGGTTTTCATAATCTAAATAAAATGATGATTGGAACTATATGGAATTACCTCAGCAAAAGTCATGTAAGCCCTTCCTTCCTACACCTGACTTCCAGTCTACTGCTGAGCTCTAGTGTAACGTTACTCAGCAACACTGTGGTGTCTTAGAAACATGTACGTGGGACTGATTTGAGAGCTGAACACCTGAATACAATTCCTAACACACGTTATGAAATACTTTGGAGTGAAGGACTGGACAAAAGCATCTCAATAATTTAAGCAAGAGCATATGCTCACTTGTACTGAATGCCATCCAGCTGTAGGTTAAGTTCTTTCCCTTTTCCTTGGACAAAGGAACCCACCCAGACAACAGCTTGGAACAAGTGGGCTATTCATCTTCTCCAAAGTCCCTTGTGAAAGGAAGCTTTTTCTCCATCTGTCCTAAGGATGGAAGCAGGGTAGAGCTTCCACCCAAAAATTCCTCTTCCTGCTGTATTCAATTCACATATAAATATGCTCATTTAACTGCCAGCAGACTCCAAATAGGAGCTCCAAGTTCCAAATCAGTATGCTCTACTCTGAGGGGAATGGGCAGCTTTTGGGGTTGATTTCTCTACTGAGCTGTGTGTTGGAAAGGACTAATTTATATCCTATCCCTGAAGGTAACATACCTCTCTATGCACTGATTTCTCCACCTGTAAAATGAAAATTAGTAAGTCCCATTCAATAAGCACTTCCACATCACCAACTGATAAAGGGTGGGATTAAGAGACGAGATACTCTGGTTCACAGTTCAGAAGCACATGATTCTCAGCACCTTTGATCTACCACAAATACACAAAGTCCACAGTATTTCGGAGGTGTTACTGCTCTCATGATGCTGCAGGCTGTGTGATTGGTGCAGCAGGTGCACCTTTGCTAGATTCTCAGTGTATAGATGGCAGAATGCACAGGTGTTTTTCCCATACCAGAAGGAGATAATGGAAAATGTGTGTCTGTATATTCATGTATTTAAAGAGTTACCACAATCCTCTACCACCTTGTGAGAGGTAGCAAAAATCGGTTCCACATAAGCAATCTAAAGGTAACTCGGAAAGGTTCAGAATAGAAATTTGAGTAGAAAGGTGTAAATGGGGTTGGGCAATGTTGGCTGCTGCTGTGTGTGTAATCCTGTGTTGAGACCAGCGCTTTGGGCCTGTGCAGCTGCAACACTGAATATAAAAGAACTGCAGATAAAAAGCTGGATATAGAGTGCAAACGGGGCTGAACGCTGCTGCCATTGCTGCGTGCTTGATGCTGTGGCAGGTTTGTGGGTTTCATGAGGTGCTTGGCCTGAGCAACAAGTTAATGAACAAAAGGACTTCAAAAATTATTATTGAAGAATGCAAATTAAATGACACATTGGACATGTCGCTGCCATGTTTGTGGCATGGCCAGTGTTGGGTTTTACCTTGCTCAGAAGTATAAGCAAGGGACTGAAAGAAATTAACATGTTAACAGACTGATTTTCTAATTATAAGACTTCTGGCTCTCTGAAATCCTGAAGCTGTCTCGATCTAGCAATGAAAAGGAAGGCTGGTTGTAAGAAATACATGTTATACATGTTTGTGTGCCTTGGGTTGACTTTCAGCTTGTACTGCTTTTGCTTATGAAATTGATACCCTGAATTCAAGTGATGGCATTGGAAACACAACTGTGCAACTGTTTTTTGTTGATTTTTAGCTCCTTGTAGGCTCTGGCAAATGAGACAAGCAGAAGGAATACAAAGCAGACAGAGTCCATCTCTTTCCTACTGCTCCAGAGAACTGTGGAAACAGGGAACAGAAAAAGTGGATGGGCAAAAACGGTGCTGGTGGGTCCCTATGTGATCTCAGTGTTTGCTTTACACGGGCGCTGCCTGTGTAAGGGTGAGCTCGAAGAGGGGTTTAACGGGCGAGGAGTCAAAGCCCGGCCAGAGATGAGGGTCATAGGAGCTGCTTGAAGCCGAAGGCGAAGGGAAGCGTCTCCCGAGGGGACACCCGGGGCTCTGATTTGGGCGGGGAATGAAGACCCTCATGGGGAGCGCACCTCGCTCGGAGCTGCTCCCGACGGGCCCGGGGCCTCCCTCGGGGCGCGGGTCGAGCTCTGGGAAAGACCCCGGCCACGGGCCCAGAGACTGGTGTGAGTGCGGGGGCAGGGCGGGCTGAGGGAGCGGTGGTCGGGACCGTGAGCTGGGGCGGGGGGCGCGCCAGGTGCCGGCGGAGGGGAAAGGGGCAAGCAGAGCATAAAGGGGCGAGGAGCGGTGCCGGTGCCTGCGGTCGGTGTCGGGTTCGGATTCGGGGTCGGTGCCGGTGCCTGGGGTCGATGTCGGTACCGGTGCCGGGTCCGGGGTCGGTGCCGGGTTCGGGTTCGCTCTGGGTTTGGTGTCGGTGCCGGGTCCGGGGTCGGTGGTCGGTGCCGGGTTCGGGTTCGGGTTCGCTCTGGGTTTGGTGTCGGTGGTCGGTGCCGGGTTCGGGTTCGCTCTGGGTCTGGGGTCGGTGGTCGGTGCCGGGTTCGGGTTCGCTCTGGGTCTGGGGTCGGTGGTCGGTGCCGGGTTCGGGTTCGCTCTGGGTCTGGGGTCGGTGGTCGGTGCCGGGTTCGGGTTCGCTCTGGGTCTGGGGTCGGTGGTCGGTGCCGGGTTCGGGTTCGCTCTGGTGTCGGTGCCGGGTCCGGGGGTCGCGGGGCCGCCCCGTCGCGGCGGCTCCCTCACGGCCGCGGCGGGCGCGCCCCCTGGCGGCGGCGGCGGGCGCGGCGGTCACGTGAGGCGCTCGGGGCCTGGTGCCGCTTCCCCCAGTCAGCGCGGAGCGGCCGAGGCGCAGGCGGGGAACAAGATGGCGGCCGGCGGCGATCCGGAGCGGGGCGCCGGCGATTCGCGTTGAGCCGCGGCCCGCTCGGCCCGGCCCCCCCCCCCGCCCCGGCCCCGCGCCCTCCGCGGGGCGCGGAGCTTGCCCGTAGCCGCCTGTCCGGACTCCGAGCGCCCTCTCGAGCCGCCCTTCCCCTCCCTTCCCCCTCGGCCAGCGCCCAGCGATGCGGGGCCGGCGCGGCAGGCCGCCCAAGCAGCAGCAGCCGGCGGCGGCCGCCGCTCCGGCGAGCGCCCCGGCCCCGGCAGGCCCCATCGGCGGGCTGCGCTCCCGGCAGCGCGGCAGCAGCCGCGGCAGGTGGGCGGCCGCGGCCCAGGCGGAGACGGCGGGGCCCAAGCAGAAGGGAGCCGGCGCTGCCCAGGCCTCGTCGCCCGCCGCCGCCGCCGCCTCGCCCAGGGGGGGCGGCAAGAGGAAGGCGGGCGGCGGCGGCAGCAGCACCCCCGGTGGGGGAGGCAGCGGCGGTAAGGGCAGGGGCAGGGCCGGGGCGGCAGGAGCAGGGGGAGGAGGAGGCGCAGGAGGCAGCTGCAACAGCCAAGGCAGGGCTGCCTCGTCCAGGAGGAGCATCAGCAAAGTGGTGTACGACGATCATGAGAGCGAGGAGGAGGAGGAGAGCATGGTGTCCGAGGAGGAGGAGGAGGGAGACCCCGAGGATAACCAGGACTCCGAGGAGGAAGAGGAGGAGGAGATAATGGAGGAGGAGGACGACGACGACTCTGACTACCCCGAAGAGATGGAGGATGAAGACGATGCCAGTTATTGCACTGAGAGCAGCTTCAGGAGCCACAGCACCTACAGCAGCACCCCAGGTAGAGAGTCCGTGGGCGAACTCAAACAAGTCGAGGGCACCCCACATGCTCCCTCTAGGTTGGCAAATACGGTCCGCACTCCCATGCGAGGATGTGAGGGATGCCCGCAAGCACTCCCAGGGAGAGGGGTATGCAAATAACCACTGGCAACCCCGGGGACGCGGGGAGCATCGGAAGATGCTCACGAACGCGTGCACGGAGAGGAGCAGGGAGGGCGGGCGGCACTTGCTGGAACAAGGGGATGCTTTGCAAATATTCATGGGGAACCTGGTGACCGCAGAAATGCGCGATCCACCAGGACGTGTTGCAAACAATGTCAAAAGTGTTGTGGAGCATTCACTTTAAATTTAAAAACAAGGGAAACGAGAGGCATGACTTGCGAAGAGGTCTTGTCAATTAAACACAGGAAAGGCTGGCTTGTGCTTGCAAATACAACTTGATGTTGAAAGGAAAGGAAGCACATGTAAGTTGAAGTGGCTTAAAAAACCAAAAAACTATAAACACCGAGAATTTTCAGGTTCTTGAGGTCAGAGCTTTAACTGGGTCCAGCATCTACTGGCTTTAAGACAAAAGTAGCTTTCCAAGGAGGGAAATGAGGTGCATTGTTCAAAATGGAGATTGCATTGTTATAGTTTGGGGAAAAGTGCACAGGGCCTCATTGCAAGGATGTAAACCTAGTGTGAGTTCAACACAAAGATTAAAAGGTGGAGGTTGAGTCAGAGGTCTTGCATTTAAATACTGCGTTTATCTTAAGATACGGTAACATTTAAAACTCATGTTGGGGTTAAAATTAATTAAATATAATTGTGATTTTTTTTTTTAAATTTTATTCTAGTGGAAAATTTGGGAAATTTTTAAGGCCTGCCTTTCTGTTTGTCCTTAATTGGTTCATTCACCAAGCTTCAAGAATTCTTTTATTTAAACTTAATCACCTTGGATTTATTTGAGCTCGTTCCAGAAAGGAATTTAAGCTTAGAATATTTTTATTTTCTTTCTTTATTTCTTTTTAAGTCTCTGAACCAGGAGAGTAGTTCAGCTTATAGGTAATTTGGGCTACAGGGTGGCAGACACTGCTGTTGTTCCAGTATTTGGCCACTTTGAAAGGGGGGAGGAACAGGTTGTTGGTGTGAATGCATTGCATCTTAATTAAATAGGAATGTAGTTCTGAGTAGTTGGCTGATGACTTTTTAAACGGGGGGGGGGGGGGGGGGGGGGGAAGTACTGGCTGCTAAATGTGTCATTTGTTTTTATTTTGGTGAGTTAATGATATCAGCTCATTCTGTGACTTCATAATAGTACTTGAAGAAGCTCTGTGCTTGTCTATATATTTTTTAAACTTATATCCAAATGCTTCAGAACCTAAATGAATCAAAATAAGTACATACATTACTTAATTTATTTAGAGATAATTTTTAGATGATGTTAGTTTACCTGTTGCAGGAATGTCCTGCAATCAAATTGAAATTTTTTGGATAAAGATTGAGATCTGGCTTCACAGAATGGAAAAAGCTCTAAAATACTCTCTTCACTTTTAACTCTCCATTTTCCTCTTAGTTGTGATAACTTTCATTTTTGTTACTTTTTTGGGAATGCTTATGTCAGGGAAATAATATTTTTATGATTTTAACTGGCTAGGTCAGGATAATATTTTTTACATGAGCATCCAGGTTTAAAATGAGTTCTGCAGAGAATGGGTGTATGCCATTTTTCAAATGTGCTGTGTTTTGGCAAATCAGAAGATAGCTCTCTGTGCATTGTTGTACAAGCATAGACAGGTTTTATGTGGTATTTAGGTGTATCAGAAACCATTTTGATAATTTATATGTTTATTTCTCACTCGGTCAGGATGACTTCAGTTAACTTTCTTAAGTGTAAGTGTAAGCATTTTTATCCTTAGGTGCTTTTGCTCTATACCGAGTTTTTGAGAGTTAAAACGTTTGTGTTGTTGTTTTGGCAATTTACTGGTGGTTCTCATTAGTTCAGTGTTTGCCTAAAGGTCTCCTTCCCTCTCTCCCAGACTCGCTCTTGCCCTTCTGCAAGGAAAGTAGGAAGTTTTCATTCGGGCAGCTCAGTGCGTGCCTCGTCCTGGACAAACACCTGCTCTGGGAGCGTGGCCGTGCAGGGGTGGCACTGATGGAAATCTCGGGCTCGGCAGAATCCAGCCAGAGATGCCGGCCTTCAGAGCAGCATTGGCAGGCTTGTCTGTCCTCAGGATCTCTGTGTCTGACGGGGCCGGTGCAGAGGGGAGGGCAGGGCTGTGGAGCTGTGGCTCGGGTGTTCCTCCAGGGGCTCCAGCGCTGCTGGACTCGGAGCCCCCTGAGCCGCGGTTGGTCCTTAGCTGTGTTTAGGTACAGGGGTTTATTTCGGCTCCTTGTCTTGGAGCCAGGCAGAGTGCAACACAGTGACAGAGCTCCGGTGCTGAGCTGGAGGGCTCCAAGGAGCGTCTCCTCCCTTGGATTGAACTGGCTCCTGACGGAATTGTCGGGTTTTTCACCAGAAGAGATGATGAGCAACCCTTCTCCCCTTACCCTCCAACCACTTCCAGGACGTACTCTTAGGGGCTGAAGAGTATTTCTGAGAGCTGGGTATTGAATAATTGCCATCCCAGTCAAACTCTCCTGCCAACCAAGCTTTTACAGGTAAATCACATCCCACTTAAATGGGGGATGGACTTGCTACAGTTTTCTCTAACTTAGGTTGAACAATGAATTAAAAGATCCCAGGGCAATGTCTCTGGCCAAGAAAGCCTCACCTTTTGTGCTCTGATGGGAAGCTTATGATTTATCTTGAACTTAGGTGTAGGAGTACGTTCTACTATAATATTATTATAGTATTATAAATTAATATTATTGTAATACAAAATAATATTTTTAAACTATTTAAAGAAGCAGAATGTTAGAAAAGATAAAATGCCTAATATACCAGTTAGTCATGGTACAGTAAAAACATACTGTGTGAATAACAATTCTTTCTTTTTATTCTGCTGGGTATACTTTCGGTAGAGGGATTTTGTATGTGTAATGTCCCTTCCCTCTTGCCCCTTTGCATCCCCACAAAGTGGATGAACTTTTGGGAAAGGTATCCTGTATAACTTGTATCACTAAACATTTTTGCCATTACCCGTCCAATGTAAATTCTGCTTGAGGGTTGTCACTGTTGCATTATAGTTACTTAGTGTTTTTCATATGTTGCAGAATTTTAAGAGAAGGGTTTAATCAGGATGCCTAGAAGTCCTTCATTTTTTGTTTATTGATTTTTCTTCATCAGAAAACTAGTTTTAGGAAGAGGTGTACATCTAGATTTCAGCTGAGCTCATCAGTCTGTCAAACAAACAAATAGCAATGGAGTTGGGAGACAAAGTATTTATCTTAAAATACAATAAATAATACTTTTAGTTGGATTTTGCTTGTCTGAGCATTTGCAGGGACTGACCATTGCTTCTGATAACCAGTTACTTCACAGTGTGCTTTTATCTCCAGAGTGAAAGAATTTAGCTGGGAACCAGGTGCTGCATTTGGTGTGACTGTAGTATTTTTTTATCTGAACACGATTTCATGCTCTTGAAGAATTGTCTAAGTGGAGACACTGAGATGGAACATTAAGATATGCAGCCTCTTTTGTCTGCTGTGGGAGATTTACCAGCTTCCCAAACATCTTACCTGGGGTACCCTCTTCTCTAAATTAAACCTGGCATGCTCTTATTTTTACCATTTAGCCATCTGCACTTTGATTTGTGCTCTAGAGGGAAGGATCACTAGTTGGTCATGCCAGTCTTGGAAAATGTAGGAGACTATTCTTAACAAAGAAATTGTATAGAAGGCCAGAGGAGTAAATCTGGGGCTGATCCTGCTGCATTGACTTGTAAATTGGCAACTTATCTGAAGAGAGCTTTGTCAGTCATCTCAGAAGCTCTGAGCAGCAAATACCTCACCCTTATCAAAGTATGTGTGTTGTAAAGGATAGTGTGCTGCAATGACTTTATTGAGCAAACTTTTTTTGTAGATCTGCAGTAAAATTCGGTTAAGTGCTCATTGTGTCACACAGAACAGGTGTAAGGTGAATAAATGTGGATTTCAGTAGGTTGGGGCTGGCTCTCAGGGCTCACTAACTTCTTAAATTAGTTATCAGCTTATTAGTTATAACAGCTTATCCTGAGCATGTCCCAGGAAATTGTCTGACTGTTCCTGAGAATCATTTTGCTTGTGCTACCTGTGGTTTTGTTGGGTTTTTTCCTTTGCCTGGGTTCTAGGCACAAAAGGCTTGTGCCTCTGAGTCCTTCTCAGAGTGATCTCACCTGCAGCTTGTCTTGCATTTGCATTAGTTATCCAAATGTTAAAATGATGCCAAAGAACATGTGGGGGTTTGCATTCCTGGCCCTTGAGGGAGTGCTGATGGCCATAATGTTGGGAAATTAAATTCTTAAAAGTGAAATGAGTCGAGAACCCTAGTTTGATTTAAAAGTGTACACTGGCAGGTGTGCAAACTGAAAAAGGAAGCAGCCAAAAGTTTTATAGTTTCAAAAGAGCATAAAGACCTACTTTTGTACAAGGCAAGGCAGGAGCCAAACTTTACTTATGAACACATGTGAAAATTTGTGTGATGTGAGTGCACTCAGGATCTAGTCTAATAACCAGCGATTTTTTCATTTGTGTTTCAACTTCCAAAGCTTTTTTGCTTGGAATGCCTCATTTTTAATGTTTGTTTAGTTTTGAAGTTTTATTTATGGCTGGATTTTTCTTTTCTCTGGACTAAATAAATAAATTTGGGTTAGGTGTGATTACTGCAGAGTAATATTCAAATTGGAGCTGCACCTACAAGTAGTTACAAATGCATCTTATTATTTTAGAAAAATTTTCTGGAAGAAACTGTTTGACTGTGAATATTAGAAACATGGTTATCATGTTGGCATTTTTAAAAGTGTTTTGTGAAAGTCAAAGCCTTTAATTTCAGCCCATCCCAAGAAAAATATTTAGATTTTTCTATTTTGGCACTACTTTTCATAATATATTCTTATTTTATGTTGAACTCATTCATTTTACTGCTGTTTTTTCTTTGGTGGAAGCTGAGCAAATGTTCTCCCAAGAGGTTGACTTCTAATTAAAGAACCAGTGTGGATATTGCTGTGGCAAACATGCAGCTCTATCCAGTTTCTGCATTCTGCTGTGAAAGGAAAGAAAAAACACCAAAAAAAAGGTTCTCTTACACGGTGTCATTAAGTGTTTCCAGTTTTCTCAGTGATATCTAACAAAAACTTGTATGTTGCTGTACAGTCCCATTTGAAACGTGCCTGGTGCAAAGCAATAACATGGACAGCAAGTGTGTGTTTATTAAAACCAAACCAAAATAGGAGAGTCTCAGGTAGTTTGAGGGCAGTAAAAAGGCAAAGTTTTCAGGAGGAAGGAAAATGTAGGAGAGGGCATCTTCTCGAAGGAGTGCTCGTGCTCCCAGGACATTGTATATAACTGGCTGCTGGTCTTTATGTTGAGAAGTTTTTGCAGTGACTCACAATCTGGAAAACAAAAGCAGCCCAGTTCTACTTTACTAAAGATGGACTTTCATGTAAGAGTAGTGTGGTTTGACTTGGCTTGTGGAACTTGAAGCCAAAATATAAATCTTCTTTTGGGGAAAATTGAAAGTCTTTTCTGGGGTCAGTTAGTGGAGTGTGACTGGAGGGGTGGGGGTTTGTTCTATATTTCCCCCACCCTGTGAGAGGTTGCTGAAGTATCTGAAACTCCTTGGTCTCTGTTCTCTCTCCAATGCTCCTACCAAGCTTATCCTCTCCATGGCAACTGTGAGCAGGAGCTCTGAGCTGGAGAGCCCAAGTGCTGAGAAATTATGAGGAAGGGAAAGTTCTGAGAGAAGTGAAATGAGACCACTTGTGAACTTTCAAGTCAAGAGAGACTGGAACCAGTGTTTTATTTTTTAGGTCAGACCAATGCAGCCACCACTCTGTCCCTGTTTAAACAAGACAGTGGTTCTGGCAGAATATTTATTCTGTAGGATGTCCATCCAGCCATCCAGTACCTGAAATATGTTGGGCTGAAAGGCTGTGTTTGCTGGAGAGGAGGGATGTTTAACATCAGTGAGACAAGGAAAAACTGAATTTTTGTTAGCCTACATGTGTATGGTGATTGAATACAACTAAAACTGAGGAGCATGAAACTGTATTCTGGACACTGATGTCTATAGTTAATTCAGATACTCTGTTTACATAAACCAGCAGGTGTGTTAAAGATGGTTAAAGTAGTTTTAAATTCTCTGTTCTCCTGTGGTAAAGAGTAGATGTGACTTTCCCTTTTCTTTTTTCAGTCTGTGAATGAAAATGGAGACAAGGTTTTTGGTCCTTTTAAACTCTTTTTCATTTCTAAATTCTGAAAGGGTCAACTTTTGAACCAAGTAGATTGAGTAGATGAAATAAAGCAATGGTTTGGGTTTTTAAAGTAAATTCTGATTTTGGGTGTTCAGACTGTTACTTGAGTAACTTTGTTTTATTTCAAATATCATTACTGTGTTTACTCTAAATATTTGTAATATAAATTATTTTAGTAGATTACCCTAAGTGTAGACTATAATTATCAGTATCTGATAATTATAATGTGCCATGGAAATAGAATTGTTTACTCTTTAATCTTAATTACAGGCAGCTCTTCGACTAGAGAATTCAAAATAGGTACAGGTAACCACTGCAGACTGCTTCAGCACTTGGGGAGAGACAGCCAGTGAAGGACTTGCCATTTAAAAGAAGCTTGTGCTAGATAGAAATACAGTGCTCAGACACTCCAGAGGATCTGGATCCTGTCAATATTCCAGCTGTAGCAGCAGGAGGCTATTGGCAAACCAATTTTTTCCACCAAATAAAGCTATGGAATTTGAGTGGTGTAGAAGTGGACATTTTCTGCCTTTGTACTGTCTCAAACTTGGAGGTGAAATTTGATTCAAAGACTTAGTTAAGATGCAGACAATATCTCAGAAGTATCTAATTTCCATATAATAAAACTTGAGTATGTTTTGGGAACTTCAGCGTGGGTAAATTGAGAGTAGATTTCTTGAATTTAGAGTAGTTACATGAAAATTCAGTTTAAAGTCTGGTCAGTCAGGTGATGGTGCTTAAAGGAGAAGTAACCTGCCACTGCACCTGCTCTGCAATCCTCTTGGTGGTTTTGGGGTTAAACAAAATAGTACATACTGCAATTTCTATTTGAAACAAAAATTCTCTGTGGGGGCCCAAATCTTTGACAAATGACAACAAGTTAAAAAAAATTGTCAAATCCCAGTATCTCTTAAATAATTTAAACTTCATTCTAGTTTATTCTAGTTTGAAGTGGCCAGAGTTCTTTGTTGGGCTGTGGGTTTTTTGTGTCTGGCACTGAATGTCGAATTTAAATATTGGCCCACTTGCCTCATGAAAAAGAAAATTGTCTTTGAAATTGAAGAGCTTTAAAAATTGTATATGTTTATTGTAGGGAGACATTTGTCAATGTTTGAGGGATTTTTTGTTGGTGTGTTTATGAGACACAGTTGGGTAAACATGGACTGTGGTCTTCAAAAACCCTCACACAGGAGGTGGAGCTGCTCCAAAGCAGGGTGAGCTGTGAGGGTTGTCAGCACACTGAAAAATCAGTAGTGAAGAAAGGTTATCCACCCAACCAGTAAAATACCAACATTTCAGCTCAAAAAAGAGACTTGTAGCACTTTGACATCATTATATATTCCATTGACCTGCACTTTTAATTTCAGTTGAGCAGCCACTTGCAATGCTTCAAGATTTATGAACACCTTGGCAGAGAATGTCCATCCTTTTCACTGAAGATTATTAGATTGCTCGGGTGTGTTGGTTTGGGCTTTTGAGGGTTTTTTTAAAGGTGTCTGAGTGTTTCTTGAGATCACAGTTGATGTATTGGCCAGTAATACATTTAAGCACAAATTGCTGGGAATTTCTGAATATCCTAATCACACTTTGTGACTCTCTTCTCTACTTCAAATTCTCTTCATCCCCAGTACAGAGAATATTAATAACAATTTGAAAGTGAAATTGGAAAGAAAAAAAGCCAGCATAGAAAGATTTTAAATGCTGTGCCATCAAGTAATTTGAGAAAAATACAGTTTCTTTCTAAAATATTCTGCATCTTTGAATACTTGCCTTTTTTAGCTCTGGAAACCAGTTTATATTTAGTTGAGAATTGTTCAGAGCAGTTCAGTGTCCAAAAAGAGAAATTATTTGAGCTCTTGAGCTGTGGTGTGTGGTTTGCAGTGTGGATGGGGAGTGTCGAGGTGCACAATATCATAATGTGCTGCAACTGTGAGGCCTAACACAAATGAAGCACACATTTTATAATCCAGTCTGCTTTTCCTATTGTCTGTTTTATTATTGCTTTTGAAATTTCTGTTCTTTATACCAAAACAAACATGAAAATTCACAAATTGATTGAAGTAGGAGACAGAATGGTGTGACTAATGCAGCCACAGGGTTCTATTGTGCTTGCATCAAAGTACAATTCTTTATTATGCTGTTATGACACATTTATATCCTGATAACACATTTCTTCTAGATCTGTAATAGTACCAATGTGCTTCCTGTGTAAGAGGAAGTGTTAGAGATTAACTTTTTCAGAACATATTAGGAATGCCTTGTTTTAAAGTTCTTTTTTTTATTCCCCTATTAATTTGATGTGACCAATCTACAGGTGGCTTAAAGTTGCACCAGTAGATGTTTAGATTGTATGTTTGGAAACTTTGTTTTGCTGAAAGGTTGTGAAGCACTGGAACAGGCTGCTCAGGAAGCTAGTGTATGTCACTACCCCTGGAGGTGTTCTGAAATGTGTGGATATGGCACTTGAGGACATGGTGGTGGGGCTGAGATGGTTGGGCTTGATCTTGAAGATGTTTCCAACTTTAATGATTCTGTGATTCCATACCATGCTTATCTTGTGGTAAAGAGACATCAGCAAAATTGGTGTTTGGAGTCCATTTTTTCCCAGCAGTGGACCTTCACTCTGGTTTATCTTTCTCTAAAAATTACTGGGGGGATTTGTCACTTCTCATTAGTTCAGGTAAAGCAGGGTTAACATCCTTGCTGCTCTCTTTCTTGAAGGACTGTTTCATGGCATTACTGTGTGACAGACATGTTTTTCTGCTACACGAAGAATCCTGGTTGATAGCTCTGCTGGCTTTTGTCATATTTGGACTCTGTGAGGGCCATCAGTGACATCAGAATATCTGTTCTGTGGTGGTGTCCTGCACAGCCAACTGGGAATGCAATGTTGAAGGAAGCTTCAGGACCCCAAAGTAGCTTATTATGTAAGCATGTCTTCTTTTGCTTTGGGGTCTTTCAATTAAACCAGCTGTGGCTTATGCACATATGATTTTGGATCATGTTGATAGAAAAGTTGAGTTTAATCTAGAGAACACTTGCTTTGTTCCTGGCTGTGAAACTCCTTTGTCTTTGTGGGTTTGCCATGATTAAACTTTTTCCATTTATTAGTGAGAGGCATGTTGGAAGACAGTCATAGAAGCATTCCTTCACTTTCCACAGTCAGAACTCAAACTTGGAAAGTTATTTTTATCCACAGATGAGGTTGACCTGTTACTTCTGTAATGGAAACATCTTGCAGTTCATCTTCTATATTGTTTGGTGTGTAATTTGTTGTACAAGATTTCATTCATTAACACTGGAAAGGGAGAGCTATGTCTGGTGCCTTCTTGCCATACCAGTCTAGGGGTTGATTTATTTTTCTGGAATCATTTGTTGTGCATCAAAATATTTCTTAGAGGTGGCTTTTTTTTTTCCCTTTACAATGCATTAATGTTTTAATGATGGTGTTTCAGGTTCAGCAGGATCTGCCTTAGCAGGTTTTCTCCCACATTAGACTTATTTTCTGTATTTCTGGGAGTATTGAATGGAGTAGGGTGGGTTGAACAAATGCCACAGAGAACCATTTCCATTTAATGGTAACATCCAAGGTGACTGGAACTCACTTTATCTCTTAATTTCCTTGAACCAGTTTTTGGGGAGGTCTGTTATGTGCAGAATTTGGTTAAGAAATTATGAATGTGAATCTTAAAATTCCAGACTATTGGCTGTGTCACTCTTGAGTGTCAGAACACACAAAGTTTAATACATGTCCCATTTTAAGGAAGTGTGTGTGGGAAATGGCTGCTATGGATAACTTTTTCTTTGGATTTTCACCATGCATGAAGCGTCCTGCTGACGCTTGTCTATGGACAGTGGGTGATTTTGAAATTTAGTTATTGACCAGAATCTTAGTATGATTAGTGAGAGGACCTAAAACCAGTTTTCATCTCAGTTCTTGGATCAAACCTAGATGATGGTTTATGAGATTTTCTCAACTTATTTTTTTCTGTAAAGGGAAATAATGTTAATGAGTGCATCTAAAACTTTTAACTGATAGCTGAGAAATAGTTGCTGGTTAATGTAGCTGGTTATTTTGATAGAAGATGAAAATATTTCATTTGTCGTGTAGTGTCATTTAAAAAAACATTCCTCTTTCATTTTTCCTTCTGCTTGGCATCAAGGATAGTGGAATCCAAGGGAAGGAAATGTAGCATCTTAATCTGAATTGACATCTGAGACTGAATTAATTATGCTCAGTGTCTTTTCTTTTAGGTAGTAAAACAACTCTTTAGATTAGCTTTTATTGGTAAACTTAGTCCTTCTGTAATTTTGCTTCCTCATTCTGTGGATATGGCTCCTCTTCTATTGAAGCATGAGAGTGGGTTGGGGGGTGTTTGTTTGTTTTGAGAAATTGAGAATTTTGGAAATATTTTCGTAAAACATCACATTTACCTTCTGGTTTTGGTTTGTAGGTAGTCAGAAGAAATAATCTAGGTAGAAGCAGTAGGCAATGCGCTTTAGGTTCTCTTTTGTATTTTAATTTTGTTGTAATTTATGTCTTATGACATCTGCTTAAAATGAGCTTTCCTGGATGCCCTTGCTGGATAGGAGAATAACTTGCAATCATTTAATACAAAATACCTGTTTGGAGCTTGATGTTTCAGGTTTAAACGAGTCATGTTGAATAAAAGTGAGAAAAAAATTATTATTTTGGCTGCAGGAAATGTCTTTCTTTTTAAGTAATTTAATCAATTACATTTCTAGATTTCATTTTAACGCTTCAGTAGATGTATATTGCATGGGAAATGTAATTCCTGTATGTGTCTAAAGCAAAACTTCAGATCTCTTGTGGTTTTTTTCATACTGTTAGTTAAAGATGATTAGCTGAGTTAGCACATTTATGTAACTGTGAAGCTTGTGAAGCCTTAATTTGCATTAGTTCAGAATGTTAACACAGTGATTGATGATGGATGTTCAAACATGTTGACCTGTGAACAGCAAAATTCTTACTGTTGTTTCTTATTCCAGGTAGGAGAAGACAGAGAGCACATCGTCCTCGTTCTCCAATATTGGAAGAAAAAGATATCCCACCCTTGGAGTTTCCTAAATCCTCAGAGGACTTAATGGTGCCTAGTGAGCATATAATGAATGTTATTGCCATCTATGAGGTACTAAGGAACTTTGGCACTGTTTTGCGCCTCTCTCCTTTTCGTTTTGAGGACTTCTGTGCTGCTCTGGTAAGTCAAGAGCAGTGCACACTTATGGCAGAGATGCATATAGTGCTGTTAAAAGCAGTTTTACGTGAAGAAGACACTTCAAATACTACCTTTGGACCTGCTGACCTCAAAGATAGCGTTAATTCCACTTTGTATTTCATAGATGGAATGACGTGGCCAGAGGTTCTGCGGGTATATTGTGAGAGTGACAAGGAATACCATCATGTTCTTCCTTACCAAGAGACAGAGGACTATCCTTATGGACCAGTAGAGAATAAAATCAAAGTTCTGCAGTTCTTAGTGGATCAGTTTCTTACCACAAACATTGCACGTGAGGAGTTAATGTCAGAAGGTGTTATTCAGTATGATGATCATTGTAGGGTTTGTCACAAACTTGGGGATTTGCTTTGCTGTGAGACTTGCTCGGCCGTGTACCACTTGGAGTGTGTGAAACCCCCCCTGGAGGAGGTGCCCGAAGACGAGTGGCAGTGCGAGGTCTGCGTGGCACATAAGGTGCCTGGAGTGACTGACTGTGTGGCTGAAATCCAAAAAAACAAACCGTACATCCGACACGAACCTATTGGATACGACAGGCACAGGCGGAAATACTGGTTCCTGAACAGGAGAATCATCATGTAAGTGAGCTAATCACTGCATAATTTCTGAACAATAATATTGGGGTATTAATACATCACTTAAATTGCGCTTGCCATCTTAAAATTGTTCTTTCTTTAGATAAGGCTGTTGCTTGCTGTTTTGTAAGGAGATTACTAAAGACCATGTAAATAATCCATATTTATAAAATACTAATATTCTTATAATCTATACATAAAAAGGACATAAAAACAGGACCTCAGGCTTAATATTAATGTGCCTAAAACACATGAATGTGAGGCAAAGAAAGGGAATATTAATGAGAACTCCCCAGTTTCTTGTAGGAAATACTGAAAAGAAGTTTGATTCTTTTTATGATCACATGGTGTGTAGGACACTACTTGTGGTCTGTCACCTGCTTGAGCAGTGTTTGGCTGCCAGGTTCTGGTACCAGTTTGATGTTCTGCCTTTGAAGCTGAAACTTTCAGAGATGCTCAAAGGAACTCATTGTTACTAGAAATGCAGAAAATGTTGCATTGAACGTTGTTCTGTAGTGCAAAGAAAGACACTGCAGAAAATCATGCCCGTCATCGAGGGAGGTACTGTGTGTGTTGCACACAATTTCTTGTTACTGGTTGGTCTCAAGATACAAGTGTACCTGAAAGTATTAATAGAAATCAAACCCTTGCTAGTGAGGGGATTGTGCCCTGGATTTTACCTGAAAAGTTGAATCTGAAATTCATTTTTCACAGGAAAATGGCTAAAGATTGGTTTTCTCATAAAAGACTGCTCTTATCTAATTGTTCTCATAGTGGAGGAGAAACAATATTTAAGTGAGATTTGTGCTATTGTTAAATTAGGAGAAATAGAGATTTTAGCAGAGCTCTAAAAACACAGAAACACAGTTTTCCATTCAGTGTTACAGAGAAAATAAACCACAGCTGGGTACCTTAACAGAAGTTCATACAAAGCAGGTTACGGTGAATGTTAAGGTAGTAGCCAGCGTGTTTAAAAGGGACTGTGAGGTCTGCTGATGGTGTTACATCTTGAAAAGAAGACACTTCTGAGGGCTCATGGTATTCCTTTAAAATGTGGGGCTGTTTCTCTGGAGTATTGTCAGCTGATGCTTTAAGTATTAATTATCTCTGCTCTGTTTCCTGTGTTCTTCTTTCGTACTCTTAAAAAAAAAGAGTCCATGTTTGATCTTTTTTAGTTTCTCCTGGTTATAAATGTCACAGTAATGCCAAGTAACCTTTCAAAGGATGCAGGGAATCTTTTATACTCTTCTCTTTTTTTCCCTACATATATATATGCTTCATGTTTATACTCAGTTACATGCTCCACAGTAAGGGGTGGATCACAGGTGGTTCACCAGGATGTGATGAGCACCTGAAACTGCTGATATCCCAATTATTCCATTGCTTCATACAGAATTTCCTACATTTTGTTTTCAGAAAATGTGTTGAAATTTTGATTTTCACAAAGAGCCTGGTTGTAAAGGACACGTAACTGGGATTATTTTTGCTCTACTTACTTGTGCTTTCATAACTTAGGGTTACCTCTGCCTTGGTTTTGTATCTTCCCCCTCAAACTCTTGAGGAAAAAGTTGTTCTAAAGATGGGTTTGTCTTCACTGCTCTCCTGTACTGGCAGAGATCTGGGAATTAACATTAAAAAATCCACATCACTCAGGATTTTGAGATAAATGAGCAGACTTTGTTTCCTCCCTGTATGTAGGCAGATAGGTAATTATTTTTAACCAAACCTGATCTGTGAAACAATGTTTTTTTTCCCCAGTGAAGTGGAGTATTTGATGTTCAGAAGGTTTTGATACAGGCAATACTTCAACATACTTCAAACTAAAATGAATCACACAGGTGCTTCGTGATCCTTTGAAATCTGCACGTGAGAGTTGTTTCTTTCTAGCACATTGGTAGTAGTTCTAACTGCACTTAGAAGAGACATCCTCAGAAGTTAAATGTATTGAATTTTTAAAAACCAATATTTTGTATTCCTTTTAGGTGTTCTGTGGGCAAATTATATCATAAGGGGGTAAAAGTAGTACACAACTTAATTGTGGGGAAATGCAGCTTTAATAACTGACATAGACATTAAAATCTGTACTTTCAGTTTTCAAATTCAGTAAGCATGCTGTATTGCAAACCCAACCTTTTGCATATATTTACTTATTTATTTGTATCTACACACTGAACAGGATCAAACCACACCTGATATCTTGGATAACTGAAGGGTAACTTAAGGGATAACTGCCGAATGCTAAAACCTGAGATTCATTAAATTATATTATCATATTAACTTTATTAAAATGAATAGAGTATATTCCCCAATGCCGTGTGATCAAATGTATCAGAGGAAACTAATAGATCTAAAAATAATCTGCACAAATACCAATTTGAAATCCTGCCCAGGAGGACTAGAGAACTGAAATCCTAAATTCTTGGTGGTTTTGTTTCTCAAAAGGGTTTTCAGAGCTTTTTACTTCTTCTCTCCCCCTTTAAATGTCAGAAATCCAACCTACTGCTGGTTTTCCTACCTTTTAAATGGTTTTGTAGGCTTGTTCCCTGATACTTTTATTTCCATCACTTGCCTTTTTTAAGCCCATCATTGTGGGTTTGTTTCTCTTTTCCACCTCTTCTGTTTCACAGAGATGCAAAAATGGACACTGAAGGAGTCTCCTCTTGAACAAGTATCAACAAGATTAAAACAAAAAACAGGCCAAGAGCAAATTAATTCCTGACGTTTTTGTTTCAAGCTGTTTACAAATTAAGGATAATGCCTCTGGGTCAATTGCACTTGTTTCACTTGTGAGGATTATTTCTGCAAGTTATTAATTCAGGAAATTTGGGACTTTGACTTGCATTGTCCTTCTAAACTGCTGCAGTGTTTTAACAAGTTTATCATCATAGAAAGACTGAGATGCTTTGGATATAGCAATTATCTGCAAAAGAAGATAATGAAGCACTGTTTGGCTTTCATTTTGATAGCAGAAATAGGATGCACATTGTTATTCCTGAGTTGTATGGATCTTCCTCAACAGACAAAAGCAGTTTCAGCTTTTTTTTCTGCAAGATTTGTCATGCTGTTTATGTTCTTAGAGGGTCCTCCTCTGTTTTCTCCAGTTAATTAACAAGGGTTTGGGTCTTCATTCGAATAGATTGCTTTAAACAGTTTCCTGAATTCTTCAGTTTCCAGCTGTACCATCATGGAATTTAGGAAGTATCTGCTGTTACTACTAGTACTAAATATTTTGATATCACCTTACTTGAAAGTTTTGATTATCTTCTAGGTCGCTTTTATCAGTTTTTAAACTTGTCTCTGCAGCCTGCCAGTGAATAGTTCCTGGCAGCCAAGAAGGCTGAAAGAGGTAGGAAATAATCATGTGATTCTTTTCTCCCTCCTTGGCCTCACATACTGTGTGTGACTCAGCTGAGTCCCCCCGTCCAGCACCAAGCTGGCAAATCTGTCTGGACTGGCCGAGAAAAACGTTGGGAACTGGTCCTTGTGCAGCCTTGGATATTTCCATCTTTTTATGACAGCCCCTCTGATCTCTTCAGAGGGTAAAAGTTTTGTCCCTTTAGTAAACACAAGATGATGTTAAGGGAAAGTTAGTTGGAATTATATAATCGTTAATTTAAGTCTTATCTAAGTTGGTCACAATGGATTGCATGGAATGATTCCTGCTGTGTGCTCCAAGTCTTCCCCATGCACGCATCTGAATCTTGGAAAGAAGTGTGGCCAGAGGTGAGTTTGGTGTAAGCACACAGGCCAATCAGTTTGTGCCATTTCACATTCTGTCTGTGCTTTTTCAAGAGAAAACTCTTTAATTTTAATTCCTGAAATTCTCTTGTTAAGGTTGTGATAGTCTTCAGATTAAAACAAACTTTATGCTCGAACCCTGATACAAATTAAGTAGAAGGGTATTAAAATACTCTTGGATAACCTCATTGTCTGTTTCTAGAATATTATCTGAGCAGTTCTTTAATGGGCAGGACTCGAATCACACATGGAGGGATCAGTTCTAGGTGCTTTCTGCAGAGTACTCTTGGCTGTCTGATGTCTCAGCTCTGCGCACTGAGCCTCGGGGTTTACTGGTCTGCAATACAGCAACCCTTTACTGGTGCTGAAGGCTTTTTCTTGAGTTTTCCAGGGAAACTGAAAACAGCAGTTAATTGCTTTTCAGTCCAATGGAACCTTGCAAACCTAGAATAGAAAGGGCTGATGGGAAGGGAAAAGCCAGATGCTGCTTGGGATGTTCAGGTGACACACATACTCGCCCTGGCTGCATTAGTGCAGCTGGAGCAGGCTCAGATTTGCTGAATGGGGAGAAACGTGAAAATAAGAAAACACTTGGATGAGCACCATGAAAATAGAAGCAATATGTACAAGATGCTTCTCTGGCAGATGGATGCAGGCACAGCCTTCCTTATGGAGAGAGGAGAATATATTGTCAGACTTGATCTCAAAGGTCTTCTCCAGCCATAGTGACTCTCTCATTCTATATAAAGCGTTTATATTGTTGCATATCTAGGTCATAGAAGAGGATGTATAAATGGCATTATCTCTCTAGCAAATAATCCTGTAACGGCTACAACAGAGGGGTTCAAAATGAAAGATTCAAGTTCCCTTTTTGGTCAGTTAAGAAATAGAGTAATAACAACATCATATTGTACAGGAGCACAGCAGCCTTACAACTGCTCCTCTGCCAGAGTCTTGCACTTGCCATTTCCCTTGGGCACTTGCCAGGGAAAGCTCAGAAGGCACCCATTCCCTGTCCTTTGTAGTTAAGCATTTTTTTTTTCATCCTTTTAATTCCTCTCACTGTGTAAAGCCCTATTCTTGCATTCTCATCTCCCCCTCCATGTTGGTTTTTAGATATTTGCCTTTATCTTCCTCTTCTGTGGCTTTTGTTCACCACCAGTAATGAAAGTGCTGTCATTCCTATTGTTGTTAGTAAATAACTCTTGGTTTAGAGGAAACATAGTTTAAACAGTAATTTTTCTTCGACATGGAAGTTTACAGGCCTAGAATATTCCATAGACTTGAATGATTGTCAGTGTTCAGCTGTTACATTTTGGTGTGTTGTACATGACGGTCTTCCTGAAATGAGCTGTTTTCTGAGAAAACTTGTCAAATGCAACAGGTTGGTGTGGTTAAAACTAATGGGATGTTGGCAGTTTAGAGGAATAAATGGGTAAAGCAGAATTAGTTGCTTTTCATGAGCAAAGGCCTTTATGAGAGAGATGCAGGTTTCTTTGCAGAACACCAGGTTTTATCATCAAAACCAAACGTCTGTTCTGTAATAATGTTGTAACAAGTTAGTAGTTGAATTTTGTGTAATGCTGCCTCTATTAACTTCGCAACCATCTTATTCCAGTAGTGTTCTGTTTGAGTTGCAGATATTAATTGTTTCACAAATACAGAGTGGGAGGCAGTAGATAAACAGCAATCAAATTGCCTTAAGGTTGTTTGTCCTTCTGAAGCCAATTTGTGCCATTTTTAATATATAAGCCACAGGAAGGGAACCAGTAGAGAGGAACCTGCAACAAACCCCACAAGGGCAGATCTTTGAGATTTACAGTCAGCTTCCCATTGCTGTCAGCACTCTGGGTTAGGGTTCTCAGCGAGCCACAGGCCTGCAGTGCTGGAACAGGGGGTGCAAGTGCAGCAGTAGTTTAGTTCCTCTGCCCAGGTGAGGGCCAGGCTGGCAATCAGTGGCATCCACATGGTGTGGGGAGCACTGGGATGTGCTGTGGAAATGAGTGGATGGGCTCATGCCAGCCTGGATCTGGCTGCTGCTGCTCCCCAGGGTTTACCAAGCCAAGCTGAAATCCAGCAGCTGCAGAGCCGCTTGGAGCATCCCCCCTGTGCTCTGCAGGCTCCTGGAGAGCCTGTTACCTGGGGTGTTGATGGAGCTCCCTTGGTCTGTGGCCCTGCTGAGGTGCTGTTGGCACCAGTAATTCTGGACTCACGGGGTCATGGAGTACTGCAGATTAAAAATGTGGAAATCCCTTGATCTTTTCAAAGGAGTTGTATTATGAGTCATCCCTTACTGGTGCTCTCACAGGTGGATGCTGTAGGATGCCAATAGAAAATATTTTATGAATGTGACATTCTATACTTCGAATTTTCTAACTCTGTATTTTCCTGAATATGCTGTCAGAAACTACCATTATGGATTCTGGATTTACAAATTATTTCAGACTTAGTAGTAAATTACTGGTTACAGAAACAGTAAACATAATAAGAATAAATCTTCTTGTCAGATTGGACGAACCAGTTTTAAGGAGACTTCAAAGCTTTCCTGAGGAAGTTGTCATGAGAACTAAGGGGATGAAGAAAGGGAAGGGAACAAGAAAGGAATATTGATAATAAACTGGGTGCATATGAGCAATGTGATTTGTTTATTCACACTCAGGTATTGACATTTCATAGTGCTCTGCAGAAAGCAGGTGATAGCAATTTTTGTCATTTATCCAGATATTTTAAAATCAATATTTTTTTTTTTAAATACTCCTACAGAGAGGAAGATTCAGAAAGTGAGAAGGATAAGAAGATCTGGTACTACAGCACAAAGATCCAGCTGGCAGAGTTAATTGAATGCCTGGACAAGGATTACTGGGAAGCTGACCTATGCAAAACCCTGGACGAGATGCGTGAAGAAGTTCATCGGCACATGGATGTGACCGAAGACCTTACAAACAAAGCAAGGGGCAGCAACAAGTCTTTCCTTTCTGCAGCAAATGGTAGGAATATTTTGTGTAATGGGAATAGATGCTGCACTTAGAATCAAATCTAGTTTATTTTACATCAGAAGCAGGATTTGTGTCATGTTATTTGTGCTCTGTGGCTCTGTAGGTGGTTTGTTGTTTCATGCTGAGAACATGCTTTATATTGCAGACGAAATTTTGGACGTTATCAGAGCAAGAAAAGGAGAAATAGTGGAAGATAAAAACACAGGAGATGAGGAAGCAGAAAAGGCCAAAAGTGATGTTGATAATGACCAGACAGATGCTGAGAGAGACAAGGAAGAATCTGGAGACCAGAATAAAATTGAGGAAACACACAGTGAGCAAGATGTGGAAAAAGAGAGAACAGAAGGTAAAGAAACTGACTGTGCTTTAACAGCTCCATTTAAGTGAGGTGAACCCCACATTTATTTAGGTGTTGATGCGATACTTTCTTTGTATGATTCTCCAAGGTATTTCTGTAATAGGTGGTATTTGTCAGTTCCTTTCTGCTTTGTGCTTTGTTGGAGTTGTTCTTGTTAAGTAATTTCACCAACTTTCCTATTCTATACAGCTGGCTCCTAGATACCCTGCCTTGAGGTACAGGTGGCACTTACAGGTTGTGATCAGCATGTTTGTAGAAAGCCACAATTTTTAACTTTTTCCTACTCACAGTTGGTTTGTTCTTTGATTCTGAAGACAATACCATCTCATAGTGAAAAAAAAGGAAGGGAAAAAGCTTGCTGTTTTTCAGCATTATCAAACAAACAAAGCTGCTGAAGTTGCTTTCTATGGATGATGCCAAATGACATCCTGAGGCATAATAAAGAACATCCCTAAAGTTTTGTTGTGCGTTTTACTATAGAGGCAACAGTCCTCGGGGATAAAAGTAACTCTGTGACCTCCAGCACTGATGACAGCACCACAAATCCTTCTGCAGGAGAGAATAGTTGCTCTGAAGGGAAGGACGCAGTGGGGTGTCAGTCAGAAACCCTTGATAGCAACAACGTGGCAGAGAAGAAGGTGGCATCAGAGCTCCCTCTGGAACTCTCAGGTACAGAAGGCACTGTTACCAATGCCTCTGTAATTTGGGGAATATGTTTTTCTCTCTGATTTGTCCACTAAAACCATTCCCAGCATATATCACTCATGCTGTTTGCTTGCAGTGCCATCCTTTACTGCTACGTTGTCATTATTAACATTTCCAAGTTAATTTTCTTGCAAGTAGTGCTTGAAATTTGTGGTCCTCCATGACATCAGCATTTGTTTCCATGCCTTCCAAAGACAACTATGGCTAAGCTTTTTATTTTCTGTTTTCTGTATATTTTATTTTTCCATAGTGATCTGTAATAATTGTTAGCATCCTCTCAAAGTTTATTTCAAATCTAATTTGCTGCTGGCTTGTTTATTATTTTAATCTCTCATTTACTGTGTAAATTACTAACAAAACATTTTCATTCACGAGAATAAACCATTGCACTGAAATGTCAAGTTTAACATTGTCATGCTGGAAATTTTAAACAGATTTCAGAATTATAAGCACAAGGGTTATTGTATTTTAACATGTTTTGTTCTGCCATGTCAGTGACTCAAAGGTAGTAATATACACTATTTAAAATCAGACAAACTTACTTGTGCTTTAGGAATAAGTGGGAGTTGATTAGGTGTAACATGAAGTATGAGTGTACTAGTCTAAAATTACTTTATATAACATTTAGAATTATATTCTATTACAGGATTTACTACATAACTAAATGTTGTTCTAAACAGCTGATGACCATTAAAATTATCAGGATTTTATTTTCAATTTTATTCTCAGTTCTTAAAAGTCTGAACATGTGTGATGTGAACATACTCGCTGTGTTATGTTTTAAAAAGGGGTAGTAAATGCTTTCTCTCCTACAGAAATAGTTCTCTATGCAGTCACAGCTGCAACTTTTCATCTTATGAAAGTCAGTGCATCCAAACCTTGTAATAAACTTTCTGAACAGGAGGCCAGAATGAAAGCTAAGATTAATCTGTAATCTGCAAGCCTCATAATAATACTTTTTAAGCACAGAAAATGCCCTGATGTACAAGACAAAAACCATATATTTTAGATACATCACCAAATGTTTTTGCCAGTTCTCCTATTTTTTATTCTCTTTTAAAGTTAAAATTACTGTGTAGAGGTTTAGTGGAAAAGATACAGGCTATAATTTTATTTCAGACACCTTTCTAGGGTTTGTATTTTATTTTAAAGATTCACTTATATATTTATCATTATTTATTATACTTTCACAAGTACTTTTCTCCTTCCAAAGCTTCTATGTGAGTTGTATATTTGTGGGCTCTTTTTCTGTAGGAAAGTGTGTGTGGAGAGGGGTTTTCCCTCATGTCTGGTTCACTATATTCACAGCAATGTTTGTGTTCTTACTATGAAATTTCAGTTTGAGACTCTCAGAGAGAGGGAGAGACACTGAACCCGGATCAGTGAGGCAGTTACCCACAAAATAGGGGGGAAATATGAGTAAAATGCAGAGGTAGATGAGAATGTCTGTTATCATCCTTGTTGAATGCAATTTGGATAATCTTTATTAAGAGCCTGGTTTGGGTGCTTCCACCCTCCTCCAAATAGCAGCCATGGAAACAGGTCCATTTTTCCTCTTAGTAACAAGGGAAGTGGATCAAACAGTGGTGGTCACCCATTTGGCACAGTCAGAAATCAAGATGCATTCAGATTAGGAATCCTCTAAGAATTCCAGAATATTTATCTGATCCATCCCTCTGCTAGGAGTGAATATTTCACACAGAACGGGTTTTGTTCTGTCACTTTTCTTAACATCAAAATCCCTGATGCTTTGGAAGAATTCTAGAAAATGGCAGATCTTGTAGATTTTAAACAGCTGAACTGTCTCCCTTTGGCTCTAAGCCCAGAAGACATTGCTGGGTTTCTTGTTTTGAGGGATGGGGGCTTGTTCCTACTGAAGGGTGGAGGGATTTATTTCGAGGTAGCTGCAATTCAATGATATTTAGTCAAAAATTCCAACTGGGGCAGCACAACAGGTGAGGTGACAACAAAGTCCAGAGCTGTCAAAACACAGCAACAAGGACAGCCGAGGACCAGGAACCCATTTGAAGCCACATCAAGACCCATCAGATCAGGAAGGGGCTGATATTTTAAGTGGGCTGATACTTCGAGTGGTGCCAATGGAAGAGAAATACGTGGGATTCCTGAGAATTAAGGTGCTGAGGAAGAGACAATCAAAGACTCATTGGATAGCAAGGGAAACTGAAAGGTGTGTGCTCTGAGGAACAGCTAAAGCACAAGAAAATTAAAAGAGAGAAAATCAGATGCTTCAGGAAGACCAAATTTTATGAATTCTAAATGCAAAGTGGTCTCAGGGTTATCGGTGTGTGCATCTATAGAAAAAAAATTGTCTTGGATGAAATATAAATATATTTTAAATATAGGTATGAATTTCAGTTCTTCAGAGATGTAGAAGTTGAAGCTGCTTGAAACAGAAGAAAAAATACTTCTGTGGATACAGTGCTCTGAAGGGAATTAATATTTGCTGTGTGTTTCCCTCCAGTCCAGCAAAACATGTTCATCTGCCTTTTTTTTTTGATGAAAACTTTAAAAAGTCGCATTGATCCAATTCAAAAGAAAAGACTAAAACTGAAGTTGTTCTTTTGTAGAAGAAACTGGTCAGATGATCCCCAGCAGTGGTTCTGCTGCACCTCCACAGGCAGATGTTGAGAGCAGCAGTGGCAGTGAGCTGGGCTCTGGCCAGAATGACTCCATTAAGACTCTTGATGATGCTGAAAATGCAGAGAGGGGATCCCAGGCTTCAGAGGATATAGGTAATAATAATTATTATGGTAATTATATTAATAATAAGGATGATAAGGATCTCCAACTTCCATTTTATGTATCTTTTCACTAACTTTCTGTTCGTCTGGTAACTTCTATACGTCACTAAAAAACTTCCAATTCCTAAGTTTGTTTTAAAAGCCTTTTTTATTCCTGGACAGGAGAGAAATCCAATGGTGACAGAAGTGATTCTCCAGGTGCAGGGAAGGGCACGCCAGGCTCAACACGGATGCTCACCAGATTGAGAAATCCAGATAGCAAACTGAGCCAGATGAAAAGCCAGCAGGTTGCTGCTGCAGCAAATGAAGCAAATAAGTTATATAAAGAAACCAGAGAGGTTTGTGCACATCTTGGAAAACTCAAAGAACTACAATTAATGTTCTGGAAAAATGTTATTTTTAGTATCCTTTGTTAAATGATACTAAGTTTTACTAAAAAGTGATTTCTTTCAGGCAATGGAGGTACTTTTAAAAAAAGGCATTAATAATAAATTAGCAAATGGTGAAATTGTAATATCACAGGAAGCTTTCTTCCCCCCTTTCATTTACTCTCTTCAGTGCTCTCTACAGAGTGATGACAGTGACCCAGTGCACTGATGTAGTTGGTTTGTATGACTGGGTTGTTTGTTGTTTTGGTTCTGTTTTTTTTTAAGTAGCCCAGGAAATGCTCAACCATTGGGACTTTATTTGTAGTTAATTGTCTGCATACTATTTGGTATATTAATTTTATTTTTGTTAATTGATTTTCCGTGTAAGTTACCACTTAGTGAATTTATTGATGAACAAATTAGTCCAATGATGTTATCTATGCCGCGTTTTCAAAGTCTAGGATAGTTGTTTCCTAAGCTGCATGTCTGAATTCTGTGATGTACCAAGGAGTGGGTTCACAGAGGGCTTACCTGAGTTTAGTGAAGCTGCTTTCCCAGAGCTCTCTCCCTCCATAGGCACAATCAGAACAGCAAAACAGGTTCCTGTTTGGTCTGAGAAGCCTGGGTGGTGTTTTTTTAATGTTAAAGTTAATCTGGGACTATTCTAACTCCGTAGACAGGCAGTGAAGTACATATATTGGTGTATTGGATAAACAGTTATTTGTTTCTACACACTGGTGCAGAGTATTTTTATTCTTTTATAGATAGGCATTTGAAGCCTAAATCTTAAATAAGTAAATAGAAGGAATTACTTTACAGATTCACTGAAAAGTTTCCAATATTTCTTTCGTAAGGTTCTGGTGGTCAACTCTCAAGGTGAAGTCTCCCGAGTGAACACCAAGAAGGACGTTGTGATTAAAGGAAATATCAACAACTATTTCAAACTGGGGCAGGAGGGGAAGTACCGTGTTTATCACAACCAGTATGCCACCAATTCCTTTGCTTTGAACAAGCACCAGCACAGGGAGGACCACGACAAGAGGCGACACCTCTCACACAAATTCTGCCTGACTCCAGCTGGAGAGTTCAAGTGGAACGGGTCTGTGCATGGCTCCAAAGTTCTCACCATATCCACCCTGAGGCTGACCATTATTCAGCTAGAAAACAATATCCCAGCATCCTTCCTTCACCCTAATTGGGCTTCCCACAGGTAAATGAATAAATTGAAATACATATTCTCATATTTTACTTGTGGTTTTGTTAGCAGTGTTAATAATAATAGTCTTTGTTTTATCAAATCTGTGATTTCCAAGCACTGTGCTTCACTCTGATAAAACTTAATGTGTGTTTATGATGGAGACTAAAAGGGTTGTACATTTGAGTAAAGTATTACTACAGGAGTTTTTATCCTACCATGAAGTCTTCTTAAAATGGCAAGCTATATTAGTGCATGTATATGTTTCAGATTGTTCTCTTTTTTCCAATTTAGGTCTAACTGGATTAAGGCTGTTCAGATGTGCAGCAAACCCAGAGAATTTGCACTAGCACTGGCTATATTGGAGTGTGCAATCAAACCAGTTGTCATGCTGCCCATCTGGCGGGAATCCTTGGGCCATACGAGGTAAAATTAATAAATATTAAAATATTCTTGAATATAAGAATTTTACTTTGGTTTGCAGTTGCTAGTTCCTCTAAGCCTGTAAGAATTATGTTTAAATTGAAATAGTCATTCAGCACTTAAATTGTATTTTCTCAAACAGAAACACTGAAAAACCAGGACAATATTTTTATAGTGTCATTGTTCCTGTGTTTATTTTATCTGAGCCACAGTCTCAAAACTGCTAAAACTCTGGGAGAGTAGAAGAGCAAATTTCAACACTCTCAGTTCAGTGGAGTCAGGTTTTGTCTCTCGTTTTGTCATAGGAGCAGAAAATAGATGTGTCTGGTGTTAGACACAATTGCATCCAGCTGTGTTTGCCTCACTGAAGTAGCAAAAAAAGAGATGTTCTTGTTGCAAGTAATACCTAAAACCTGATAGTGGGCATTCCTCTTAACTTCAGATATTTAAACTTATTCAAATGGGTATTATGTGCTGTTGACATCTTATATTTGCTTGCAAGATCCTGTACTTAAATGCACTTAAATCTGTATGGATTAGATTACGCAGAATGACAGCAATAGAAAGAGAAGAAAAGGAAAAAGTGAAAAAAAAAGAGAGAAAACAAGAAGAAGAAGAAACAATGCAGCAGGCTACATGGGTGAAATACACGTTTCCTGTCAAACACCAGGTGAGGGTTTCTTTTGTGGGAGGAACAAAGAAAACAGAAACTGTTGATTTCTGACTGTGTTTTCATTTAAGCTTACAGTATTCATGTCCTTGTGTTACTCCTACATGGAAGTAGGAACCATGGCCACGTATTCAAGCACATTATCTTGGTCTGAACTGAATTTGATCTGTGACATGCTCTTATTGACACTGCCTGAGTGACAAATAGGGGTTTGCAAATGCAGCCTTTCCTAATGGAAGGTTCTAGGGGTTTATTGGAATCTTGTCTGTGTCTGTCCTTGTCCCACTCCCTGTCCCCAAAAAATCCAGCCTTTGGAAGATTGTATAATATGATGGGAACTACTGTAGAAACCTCTATATTGTCCTGTAGTAGATATTAACTACTTTTGTTGGAGTCGTTCTTTGCTCTACACTTGTTGTAACAAGGACACAGGTTGATTCAAAAACTCCTATAAACATTAATAATGCAGCAAATAGCATCATTAATATTACTTTTTGAAAAATATTTACAGGTTTGGAAGCAAAAAGGAGAGGAATATAGGGTAACAGGATATGGTGGCTGGAGCTGGATTAGTAAAACCCATGTCCATAGGTTTATGCCCAAACTGCCAGGAAATACTAATGCAAATTACAGAAAATTGCTGTCAAGTAAGTGTCTGCATGAGTTACATTTTTTTTTAATTGCAGATTAATTTGTGTGTGGTATTTCTTAAGGAGAATTTAGGAGTAATTTTCCAGCAATGCTTTTGTGGATATCTGGTAATCTTGGTCAGTGTAACCTGTTCAGTTGTCACAGATATTTTTAGCTACATTAAATTGTTTCAGTTATGTTGTGTGTAATACTTGTGCATCTTTGTATAGCCTTATTTAAATTAAAAGTAGATAAAAATTATGTAGAGCATCAAAACCAAAAAATTACATCTTAAATATTGAGGGTGTGTATATATATGTTCAGTAGTTCACCGTTTAATCTATGGTGTTATCCGTAGATGCTTAATTCTCTTTCTGAATTTCACTAATGGTGTGCAAATTATTTGAGAGGTAAACTAACATGCATTCAAATGTGGCAGAGTACAAAAATTACCCTGGATAATTGAAATAATTTAATTTATTAATAGCAAAGAGTGAAGATGAAAAATGCAGCTTGGATAAACGAAAAGGTACAACTAAGGTAAAACCAGAGAAAGACAGAGCAAAGGATTCTCGAGATCTGCAAGCAAAAGACAAAGATGTTTCAGAAACCTTGGAGAAAGTCCAAGTAAAAGAAGAAAAGTTGCATGAAGACAAATTAGAAGTTGATACAATTTCTGAAAACTTAGAGCATGCAAAAGACACAGGTGATAATCTTTTGTTATTGTGAAACTCGTGTTATTGCATGAGTAAAGGCATAGAACCTCAGAAATAACTAGTGAAAAACTGTGTAACAGATTTTGTCAAGACATCTAAAATGTCTCAGTAAAATGAATGCCTCTTATCCATTGTAGCAGTGTCTGAAGCTTTTGTTCCTTTTTTAATTGAAATCTTTTAATATGCTAAAAGCCCCATTTATTTCTTAGTACTTAATGTAAAAATATAATTTGTATTCATTATTGGGGAGCTCACTGACTCAGAGTTACTTCTTCTTCACAGTGGAAAAAGACATCGATGGTGAAAATGATAAAGTCATCAAAGAAGAACCTATGGATGTGGATGATGTGAAAATTGAATCCTCCATAAAAGATGAGGAAAGTCATTGTAAGCGGGATATAATCAATGTCAGTGAGGGATTTCATTTAAGGACTTGCTACAAAAGGAAAGTAAAATCATCAAAATTAGATGGACTCCTGGAGCGGCGAATAAAACAGTTTACACTGGAGGAAAAACAACGTCTAGAAAAGATTAAGCTGGAGGCTGGTGCTAAAACTGGGGGCATTCGATCTGTGAGCCCTCAGAAAAACACAGATGAGCTACAAACAAGGAATGGGAAAGGAGGAAACCAGTTTGACTCTTCTTCCCAAGATCAAAGCTACACTTCAGGCAAGACCCAAGCCGAAGATGCGGAGCAGGACTGTTTGCCCATCAGCAGCATCTCCTGTACCAAAACTGGGGATGAAGATGAACCTTCTTTACCTTTGTCAAACAGGCTCTCAAAAAAGGGGCAGCTGCTGGATGAAGACTCCCCTCAATCCTCTGAAGGAGATAGCTCTGTTCAGAATGATGGCAGAGAAAACAACCCTGAGCCTTCGACTGCTGATAAGTGTCAAGGACAAGAGGCTCTTGGACAGTCTGAGAGCTCTTTAGTGGATGGCTTGAAACAAACCAGTGCAGAAGGCAGAATCAAATGGGATGTTTCAGAAATAAATGAAAAACCCTTGAAACAAAAGCTACCTACTACCAGAGTGTCTCAGCGAGAACTTGAAAACTTAGGGCCAGTGGTACCTGAAAGCAGCTGTAGAAGAGATGCTGTGGGCACTCTTGACAAACCAGACTCAGAAGGGAATTCTGAACAAAGCAAAGATCCAGAAAACAATTGTATGATAAAAAGCCATATGGAAACCATGTCCTCTCAAGAAAGTGAAATGGAGGAAGAAATTGCTCCTGTAAAGACTGAAAGTAAATCTGAAAAAATGATATTTCACCAAAAATCAGCTAATAAAGATCTAGAATCATTTAAGACAGGGTTGATTTCTGAAAGAAACCTTGAAAGTCAAACTCTGGAACACATGGATGGGGAAGATGATAACGAGGATTTACTGAGCTCTAAACTAACAGAGGCTAATGGTCAAAATAAAGGTCAGGAACTGAAAGGGGAGACAGGTACCATGAACAAATATCTTGATCAGACAAATGTAAATACTATTACTGACAAAAAGAATAATAAAGATGAAGAAACTGAGACAGAAAAAGAAAAATCATCATTTCAAATTAATGGAAAAGACAATGACATTAAAGCATTATCAAATGATGACTGCTTAGTGAAAAATACCTGTGAAGCTAAGGCAGGGGGTGATATTGAACCAAAAGTTAATAATATTAATAAATCCATTCCAGAACATGAAATAAAACCATTGACTTTTAAGGAATCTTCAGTAAAACCATTCATGAATGGTGACATCATGGGAGAGGACTCAAAGGATAAAAAGACCGTGGACTCAAAGTCACATCTGCAGAGTTCACCTGAGTCTGAGTCTGGAGAGAGTCTTCAGCCACCAGATGAAGTTCCCAAGTGTGTGCAGAAAACTGAAGAAAATCAGCTTTCTCCTGAGAGATCTGCCAGTGTTAGCTCTCCTTCCCTGCCAACAAAGCCCGTCTGTAAAGAAAATAACCTGAACAGTGAAACAGAATCCATGGAAACTGAAGCAATTGAGGAAAAGAAAGTTGCTCCGTCGCCTGTAACCTCGTGTGGGGAATCCAGCTTGAGCAGTCACTTTGCCGACCAGAACGGTGTACAGACATATAAAATGGAAAATATTAATGGAGAAAGTAAAATGAAAACTGTTATTACTGAAGTGACTACCACAACCTCAACTGTATCCACAGAGTCCAAAACGGTGTTTAAGGTTGCAGAGACTGGAGCTGCCAGTGATGAGAAAACCACAGTTGTTTCCTCTACAGAAAACTGTGCCATCTCCACTGTCACCACCACCACCACTGTCACCAAGCTCACCACTCCAGCCTCAGAGGGTAACTCTGATGTCATCTCTGTCCAGGAGCACAGTAAAACAGTGGTTACAACAACCGTCACCGATTCACTGACCACCCCAGAAGGCACATTGGTGACTTCCATGACTGTCAGCAAAGAATATTCCACAAAAGACAAAGTGAAGTTAATGAAATTCACAAGACCCAAAAAAACTCGTTCTGGAACTGCCTTGCCATCTTATAGGAAATTTGTTACCAAAAGCAGTAAAAAAAGCATATTTGTTTTACCCAATGATGACTTAAAAAAGCTGGCCAGGAGAGGAGGGATCAGAGAGGTTCCTTATTTCAATTACAATGCAAAGCCTGCCTTGGATATCTGGCCATATCCATCCCCAAGACCAACTTTTGGGATCACATGGAGGTACATACTTTACATTTTTGAGAAGAAGTCTAGGATGTGATGAAATGAATTGATTTTTAAAATACAAGTGATATTATTTATTTATTGTGATGTTGATTCCCAAATATGCAAATTTTGCTATTTATTATTCAGTTTTCTGTATTGTTCAGTAAAAGTAGCATGGAAATACTTTGTCCTGTTGGTTTGGTATTTTAAAATATTTCAAAATATAATTTATATTCTGTTATTAGGTACCGACTCCAAACAGTCAAATCATTGGCTGGAGTGAGCCTGATGTTGAGGTTATTGTGGGCATGTCTCAAGTGGGATGATATGGCAGCAAAAGCTCCACCTGGGGGAGGAACCACAAGGACAGGTATTGTTATTTTAAATTTCTGGTTTTCTTTGCAAAAGCTTTTGCTGTAAATTCTGAGTATTACACTCCCTCAAAACATTTCTATAAAGGCTTGCTGTCAGCTGTGGCATTTGAATTTTCTTTGCTGTTCCTTTGCCTTGAGTACATTGGGTTGATTGGAGATTTAGCTTTATTTGTTTCTGTTATTAATGTACTGGGACTAATTTGTTGCAGAAACAACTGAAACTGAAATTACTACAACAGAAATAATCAAGCGGAGAGATGTCGGTCCTTATGGGATCCGATCAGAGTACTGTATAAGAAAAATCATTTGTCCCATTGGTGTACCAGAGGCTCCAAAAGGTTTGTTTGTTAATTTGTTAATTTGTTTAGACTTCCCCCCCCACCCCCTTGTAATCTAGAGAAATTAGGGTAACTGGATATTTATGCTAATTCAGCCCATCAAGGGAGTTAAAGCAGCTTGCCACGAACTATTAATTTACCTACAGCAAACAAATGCTGCATTTAACAAATGGACATGATTTATCTGAAGCTGAAATGCCTCCCTGTTTATAAAATGGGACTGAAAACATCGCTAAATCTTGGTTTACACTTCAATTTCGTTTTACGGTATAGCTTAATGTGTGTGTTTTGACTGCTCTCTAAAGAAACTCCAACACCCCAGAGGAAGGGACTGCGATCAAGTGCCCTCAGGCCAAAAAGGCCAGAAACACCCAAGCAAACAGGACCTGTTATAATGGAAACTTGGGTAGCAGAGGAGGAGTTGGAACTGTGGGAGATCAGGGCATTTGCTGAAAGGTAAAGTGAGCTTTTAAAGAAAGTAGTCTTCATTTGTGTGATTGTTAAATAAAAGTTGCCCTAGAGAACACAAACCTGGTCGCTATGATCACTAGAAACACATCTGTGTTGTGTTTTTACTGGGCCTTTTGATACTGATAGGCTTAAAGTTACAAAGCTGAACTATTTGCTGCTACCAAAACTAAGGTATGCAGATATTTCAGATTTGTTAGAACTAATATTGTGTTAATTTTTCCATGCTTATGAACTAACTACTGTTACATGCTAAAAGGTTATTACTCTAATGCAGCTGGAGGCTGCTTTTGGCATGACTTTGTATAGTATTTGTTAAATACTTCTGTAATCCAAAGAAAATGACTGTGTACAAGTAAATTGTGCCTGAGAATACTCAAGTCATAAGATGCATATTTTCAGTATCATGTGCTTACAGTTGGAACAACATTTTTGAGTCTCTTGGAAAGAACAATTTTAAATGTATGTTATTACCATGGGTTTCTTGCTGTCTCAGATGTAATTATAAATTCCAGTTTTGATTAATAGTTTTCTGTAAGGTCTTGCAGTAGTTTAGCATCGGGACATTTCAGGGATGTTGCATGCAATTTCAGTAGTTTATTTCAAATACTTTTAAAGCTGTGACCAGTTTTTCAGTGATCTTCTGTTTTGATGGTTGCTCTTACAAGAGCAGTTAAACTGTATAAAACAAAATGCAGTTTGATGGTGGGATTTTATGTGGTGGTTTAACTTACTTTTGGTTGTGTCTTTGGCAGGGTGGAGAAGGAAAAGGCACAGGCAGTTGAACAACAGGCTAAGGTTAGTGAACAGAAGAAGGCAGAGGAGTTCAAGGCCCAATTGGAGGCTCAGCTAAAACACCAACGTTTGGCTGCCCAGCAGGTGGGGAGCTGTTGGTCGTCCCAGCAGTCAGCAACTGCACTGCTCACCACATGCATCATAGCCTGGGAAATGAAGTTATCCCTTGCTTACACCATTTCTCAAATAGTTCCTACTGCAGATTAAGCCATCAAACAATGCTGCTGCCACTGTATACATCTGTTGTTTTGAAACAGGGTAAAAGCAAAGGTTTGCTCTGGATTGCCTGTTTTTCACCCACATCATTTATAACACTTTAGAAAGGTTTAGTTTGTTTCCATTTTAAAGAAGGCTGGGAAGCACCCATCTCCAGGTAAGCTTCTCAGTGTTCTGTGTATGGTGGAAAGCTGCCTTGGAATACAGCTGACTTGGGAATGCAACTGCATTTCATGCTTCACTCAAATTGAATCTTTTGATTTTATTCTATCTTAAGTTATCTGAGTTAAGCCTGTTGATAATTTTATTTAAATATATGTAAATATGTATATGTATTTATATTTAAATGTATGCAATTAAAATGAGGAAATCTGATGCCATGTTGATATTTCACATACATTATTAAGATCTGTGCTTTTTCTCAACATATTCCTTCTTCATTTCATCTACCCCGACAAAAACCCATTAGTAGTGAACTAGTGCTTCTGATTTGTGGGTATTACTGCAATATAGTGGTGGAATTTAAATTAGATAAATACAGATACAATTCCAGTAACATGGGAAAAATGTTAGTTTAGTTGACATTTTAGAAGAGCCTGCTGATACATCCCTTCACTAAGGGGCTCTCTAGATCAAATATGCTTTTTCAACAGTTACATCACAGAAGGTCACTGGTAAGGTAAGGGATTTTGAACCTAATTTTTTTAAGCAGGCTGAAAACTGGATTTAAATTTAAAAGAATAGTTTTAAAAAATGCATTCTCAGTGGTGAAACAGAATGATACAGTCTGTTTTTTTTCTGTAACTGGCAGGATCTCAGTGCAGGCAGCTCTAAATTTAGGAATGCTAATAGTAAACTCTGTGTTGATGATGATGTACCAATTACTGACATAGATGCATGCACATGGTCAAAGCCAAATATAGATGGATATTTTTTTAAAGGTTTTTAAATCCTTCTGATTAATCTGAGACTAAATTAATACATTGTGTGGGGTTTTTTAAGTAAAATGTGCCGTGAAATTAACATAAGGCAAGAATTTTAAAGTTGTTATAAAGGAAAATTTCTGGCTGTGTATTCTAAGCTGATTTGTAGTTCTGGAGATGAAGGAACCGATTCTTCAATCCTTTACAATTTGAACTAAAATCCTACCAGAGGCCTTTATCTCTCAATACTGGGTAGAGACAATGTTGATGTTGTAAAATCTCAAAATACTAATTATCTCTTTATTCCCTTTTTTTTTCTGAATAGAAACGGCTGGAACAGCAGAAGCAGATCCCTGCAGGAGGTGTGGTCCCTGCAGCCACCACAGGCAGCAGCACTGCAACCACAGTCTCCACACCCCAGAAAGTCGTGGTGGGCCCTCTGACAGGCCCAGTCCCCACGGGAACCAAAGTAGTGCTCACCACTAAAGTGGGGTCTCCAGCTACAGTAACATTCCAACAGAACAAGAATTTCCATCAAACTTTTGCTACTTGGGTTAAGCAAGGCCAGTCTTCAACAGGTAAGGAATCATTTGTCGTGGAAGGAACATTGCTGGAGTCCATCCTGTGTATGCATCACATCCTTTATACACATCACATCTTCTCCAGATATGCAGCATTATTACATTTCTGGTTATCTTTGCTCTTAACTCTTGCTATGCCAGAAGGACATTTCTGAGATTATACCTGTCTAGTTTTCACTTGTTTTGACTTTTGCTACGAAGACTCATTTCTGACCTGTCTCATTAATTACTGACAGTTTTTGTACCAGCATCATTCGTGAAAGCATTCTATGATGTAACATACTGTTTCCAAAAAAGAACCGTTACCAAAGAAAGCATGACAAAAAAAAAAAAAAAGTAATCCTGTAGTTTGCTGTTTCATGCTTGAAAAACAGTCATTTCATTGACTAATGATTCTGCTCTAAACCTGCCTGTTCTGTGTGCCTCAATAGCCACTAGCACAGCTGCCACCTCAGCCACAAGCATTGCCAGCACAGGGCAGACCTTCCAGCTCTCAGGCAGCCCAGTAACGATGGCAGGGAAAGTGATAACTAAGCTGCCACTCCCTGCAAACAGCAAGATTGTTGCCGTCAATGTGCCATCAACTCAAGGAGGTAGGGCAAAGGGAACTGAATAAAAACTGTATTCCAGCTTGCTGTTTAATTCTCCTTTGACACTATTTTCCCACTGAAGTAAACTATGATGTGAAGGGGCAAAAATATATTTTTTTATATATATAGATATAAAAATACAAGTTTCTACAGCTTGTTCCCCCTGTGTTGCATATTTGTGTCTGTAAGGGGAAAAATGCAATTTTTTTGCCTGTAAAGTATTCTGCATTTCCTAGCACAAAATTAGGAGCTTTATTTTGAACAATGTGGAATGAAGCATGCTTTTTTTCTTTCTAAATCAACAGAGCAACTTTCTTCACAAAAATATTAATGCCTACAGCTGCTCTTCACTGATGAGCAGGAGTTTGGCTCCAGGCTAAGATTAGCATTTTTGATTCTTGCCTCAAGAAGAGGACTTAATATTTTGAGATTTGTGAATGTATATTGAACAGAAAAGCTCAATTCTCTGTCTCCATTATATTTAGCATCTGAGCACATCATGAAGGCTGCAGATTTTGTTTTGAAATTTCATAGGTGACAGGAGAAGCATTGCCCATTTTCTTCAGCATCAAAGTGTTGTAGGTGAAAGGTGTATAGACTGCTCTCCTAAATTTTGAAATTAATCAGATTATAGCTTTTAATGGTTGTATAACACTAATTTGTGGCACTCTGTCAATGCAAGGACTTCTTTGCAGTTACCATCAAACTGATCTTTGTGAAAATTCACACTCTCCTTAATCTATTGTAAAATATCTGTTTCTTAAATTTAATTGTAGTTGGACTATTGACAAAGTATAATGCTGCTTGTTTTTACAATATGAGAAAGGCTTTCCCAAGAAATATTGAAAGGCTCAAAGGTATTCTAGAAACCTGGAGACTTGTGTTCTAAATGCCACCCTGGAGTTGCATTTACTTATTTTTCTGGCCATTATGTCATTAATGAATTCTCAATTTTTCTTTAATTAGGTGTGGTTCAAGTTCAGCAAAAGGTATTGGGTATCATTCCATCAACTACAGGTGCAAGTCAAACCTTTACTTCATTCCAGCCAAGGACAGCAACTGTAACCATTAGGCCAAACACCACAGGGACATTAGGAACAACAAGCACTTCACAAGTAAGATGTTTTTCTGGTTATTTAACTCAAAAAAAATGTAGGTGTGTAGACTTAAAGTTATTGGCAGATATTAAAAGTTCTGGCTAATCATTTTTCAATGGTTTTTGGCTCGTCTCAGCAATGGTGTGTATGGATCCTTTATTCCAACGAGATACAACAGTTCTCTCCAGTTGGGAAAATTAAAACACATGTGAAAAACCATTCAGGGCATATTCCAGGGGCTTTTTCCTCAGAGTGACAGGTGGTCTCCTCTTTGGTGTGCACAGGTAGTGCAGGGGACACCGCTGCGCCCCGGGATGACCGTGATCCGGACACCGCTGCAGCAGTCCACCCTTGGCAAGACCATCATTCGAACACCTGTAGTGGTGCAACAAGGTATTCTGCCAGCCAGTAGGTTCACTTTAATATTTAAATTCCCACTGTGAAATCCATGGTTTGTTTCTTCATGAATTCCTTGTCTGTCACTGTGTCCCAATGCAAAAAATCCCTAGTTTTGATGTTTGACTAATGTCTTTTTCAGCTTTTGGATGTGTTGGAGGCTTTGTCAATGTTATTCATCTTTGACACTGGGAAATGTAGTACTTAATTTTAAGTCCATTCATTTGGGGGGGAAAAAAACCAAAAAACCCACAAAACTGAAAAACCCTAAAAACATATAGAGTAATTGTGCATTGAGAAAGCCTCTGTTTTGTTTTTTTTTTCATAAAGAGAAAAAACATTTCCTTCTATGGAAGGAACTATTATCGAAGTTCTCCATATGCATGCAACCTTAGTTAAAATAGGAAACCTTTTGCAGACTTTTTTCCATCACACAAATGGTTTGTAAAGAAAATTTTTGTGCAAACTGCAGTATTTGCTTCACCTGTCTGATGACCATCCCACCCCATTGCAATTTGTGACTTGGAGGTTTGCTGTGCTTATGGTTAAAAAGCTGAAAATGTGTTCATTAGCTCAAATTCTTCTCTTACAGGTCAGACCCAGCAAGTGGTGACTCAGATAATCAGGGGTCAGCCTGTCTCAACAGCAGTTTCTAGCACCAGCACAGCTTCTTCCAGCACTGGGCAGAAAACCATCACAAGTTCTGGAACAGCCCCTCAACAAGCTCAGCCGCAGACCCCAGCACCACCCCCTCGCCCTCAGCAGGGCCAGGTGAAGCTGACAATGGCCCAGCTCACCCAGCTCACGCAAGGGCAGGTAAAGCGCTGAACAGCCCTGGGTGTGAAAATGTGCTAACCCATCCTGCCTTTGCATTTCAGCAGTGTCGTGCCTGTGCCCTGAAATTCATGTGTCTGGCTTCATTTAGGATGAGCATTGGCATAATTACAGACTGAAAGCAGCTTAAATAGTAAATAAATATAATAAATAGTAAACAAAAAGTAAGTAGTTTTAATAGTAAAGTTTCAACTCTTGGTTCCTGTTGTATTTCCCAGTAAGGTAACTGGCATCAGGAGTGTTCAGCAGTATGGAAAAAAATCTTTAATAGCAGTAAGGGACATAATTATTCTGTATGGTCTGTTTTGTAGACATTCAGATCATAATTTTGATTACTTGTCTTTTGATTTGATGTGAAGATCCAGTTTTCATTTATGCTATCCAGAATCTCAGAGGAAAAGTTGCAGTATCTGTGAGCAGAGGAAGGAAAAAGTTCTTACAACTTCTGCTCAGATCATGGTCTGGCAAAAAATAAGTTGAGCGTTAATGTTTGGGTAAAAATAAATTTATGTTATTTACCACAATGTCTGTTCTTCAAACTGTAAATAATTCATATAAATTATTGCGATGTACAGACTGCTCGTTGCCAGATAAGATTTTTTGTAGGTGGAACAAGACTTGGAGTTTAAGCTGAACGGGAAGATGGATTTAGATTAGGTATTGGGAGGAAATTCTTCTCTATGAGGGTGAAGTGGCCCTGGCACAGTTTGCCCAGAGTAGCTGTGGCTGCCCGATCCCTGGAAGAGTTCAAGGCCAGGTTGGATGGGGCTTACAGCAACTTGGGATAATGGAAGGTGTGGGTGGAATTGGGTGAGCTTTAAGGTCCCTCACAACCTAAACTATTCTGTGTTTCAATGAGTTTCTACACCAAAGACTCAGAGTTGTGTTGTGTTCTGTGGGTTCACAAAATGTGTAACTCCAGCCCAGTCATCTGTTGGCAATAGAATTGTTGAAAGAGTCCTTGAGGATTTTGTGATCTCAGATGCTAGTTTGGGATTTTAGGAGTATGGTATATGATAAAAATACTGAATTCTGAAATCCAAACCCCTAATTGTTCTGATTTTCAGGAGAGCCTGTCTAAGAATTACATCACTAATACATCAATATTAACTTTTTTTTAGGGTGGCAGTCAAGGCTTAACTGTGGTAATTCAGGGACAAGGTCAAACTACTGGTCAGTTACAATTAATCCCTCAGGGTGTGACTGTAATACCTGGTCCAGGACAGCAGCTTATGCAAGCAGCTATGCCAAATGGGACAATTCAGAGATTTCTGTTCACCCCACTACCAGCAGCTGCTACTACAGCTAGCACAACTACAACCACCGTTTCTACGTCCACCTCGGGTAAGCACTGTTCTGTTCAGCAGAAAAAAAGCTTCCATTTCAATTGCATGGGAGTATTTACGCAGCTGGGGGTTGTGTGTTACTGCAGTGAATTTGTTGGAAGTGTATTGCAGAGTCTGTTGAGTTCCTGCACAGGCCTTTGCGGTAGTTCCAGAGGGTTTGGGTTATCGAGGCTCACAGCCGAGCCGGTTGCAATTAATGGACTCCTGGTTTGTGTGTTCACAGCTGCGGGGGAAGCGAAGCCGGCTCTGCAGGCGCCTCCGGCACCGGCCGTGCCCGTGGGGCAGGGGCAGCCCCCGGGCCAGCCCGGCTCCACGGCACAGCCCGCGGGGGCTCAGCCCCAGGGCGCTCAGCCCCAGGCCCCGAGCCAGCCCGAGCCTCCCGGTGACCCCGCGGCGCCTCCCGAAGCTCAGCCCTCCAAATCTCCGGCTCAGTCTCCAGCCCAGGCTCCGGGGCTCTCTCCAGCGCCAGGCCCGATGCCGCCGCCGCCCACGGGCCTGCCCCCAGGCCAGGCCCAGGCTCAGCATCCAGCTCAGGTGCAAACTCCAACCCGACAACCCAGTCTGATGCGGCCCCACGCTCCCCGGCAAATTCCGGCTCGGCTGCAGCAATCGCAGCCTCGGGTTCAGACCTCGGGCCCAACCCTTGCAAGTACTCAGAGTTTAAATCAGGTTCCTGTGCAGTGCCCAGCTCATCCTCAGCTGCAGCTTCAGCAGCCTCCAACGAGTGTTACTGCAGTGCCTCAGCTCCAGCAGCAAGTGGGAGTCCTGTCTCAGCTGCAGCCCCGTGTTGTGGCTCAGATTCGAGCCCAGCAGGGCAGCGTGCCCCAGGTGCAGCTTCAGTTACCTCTTGAGGTGCAGCACAGTAGCCCAGCACAGGCTCAGCAGATTGCCAGTGTGCTGGCAGTGCAAGCAGCCAGTGCGCAGGAGCAGCTGCGCCGAGTCCAGCAGCTCAGGGAGCAGCAGCAGAAGAAAAAGCAGCAACAGATAGGAATTAAACGTGAGCACACCCTTCAGGCTTCTAATCAAAGTGACATTATCCAGAAACAGGTAAAGTTAACAGAAGGAAATTAACACTTAATGAATGAAAGAAATCTAATTTCAAATGCCTGTTCTTGTTAACAATGTTAATACATTTGATAGGCAGTTAATTTGATTCTTTCAAAGATAGAGCACGATTGCTATTGGCAATTTAATGGCATGTTCCAAGTTAATTCAGCACATCAAGTCACTTGTACCATGTTTGCATTCTTCTGTCACCTTGATTCAGTTTACCAGTAGCTGCTGGGACAAATCCATCTCTATTCTCAATTCAGGAAAGATAGGTCAGAGCTAGGAGAGCTGATGGACAGAACACACGTGCAGTACTTTCATTACCTGAAAACTGAGGTTCCAAAGAGGTATCTGAAATGTGGCGCTGTTGGATGGCTGCGGGGCATTAAAAATATATAATGGACTATTACCACTTCTAAAATAAAACAACCAGTCACTGAGAAAATACGGTCAATTTACATTTAGTTCCTGGGTTCAAACTTGACATAAGCAGAATATCCTGCTCTGGGGGTGGTGGTGGTTTTTTTTCTCAATTTCTTTTTGAATTTTCAAATAATTGTTCTAAACAAGCACTGCTCCCCTGATAAAATCAGTTTTACTTTGTCACTTAGTGAAATAAATGACACTTTAACTTAGGAAATGTCCTGGTTCTCCCCAGAATACTGTGAAATACTGGCTAAGTTTTCATCTTTATTTTGGATTCTGTATTATCCTACAGGTGGTTATGAAGCAGAATGCTGTCATAGAACATTTGAAACAGAAGAAGACACTGACTCCAGCTGAGAGGGAAGAAAATCAGAGGTGAATGGGCATCACAGTGCATTCATAGATAGAAAATGTTTCATTTATTACATCTTTTAATGGTATCATAATGAAATGCTGGTTTGTAAAAACCTGCTTAAAGTGTTGCAATATTAAATTGGTTAGAGTAACGCTTAAAAGTAGCTTTCATAATGATCTTCATTTCATCTTGTATAATCTCAATTTTATTTTGATAATATGTTTTTAAGTAATGTTAAATATTGTTTTTGAAGCTGGCCACAGTTTTTTAAACTCAAGAAGCACAGAATGGAGAATTAATGCTTCTGCTGCAAAAAAAAAGCCTGGGTTTTGTTTGTCCTTTATCATGGCCATGTGTTTCCATTCTTGTCCCTGCACATCCCACTCTACAGAAGGAGCTGAAGAGTTGGAAGACAGATTGACAAACTGAGAGATTTTATGCTTGAAGCTGCTAAACAAATTTGGAGTGTTTGTCATTTGTCTTGGGATTATTTTGACTCCTTTTCACACATGCAGTTGCTCCAATTAGATAATCACAAGTGTGTGTCAGATAGTAAGAAAAAGAAGAGCATGTTCTATAAAATTTTGATCATCAAATCACAAGCTCAGTTGATTACAACACTGTCCCTGGGTGCCACTCCTTTACTGTTCACAGTTGCATAAAGAAAAAGATATATTGGATATGCTCTTCATTTCATGGTGTTGGATAACCAAATAGATGTTTCGACTGACAAAAGTCCAATTTAAGAGAAAGATGAAAAAAATAGTTCTAACTAGCTTGGTTCGTGGTGCAGCTGCTTTTCCATCTCACTGATTTATTCTTCTTCAAAAATACAGTGTGAGGATCTTTAGTCTGTGAAAAAAACAGGCTAAACCAAGTAGATACAGTGCAGGTATAAAGAGCAAACTAAACAAAATTATATGACTCTACAAATATTTATCTACATATTCCATTGTCATCAAAATCCAGCTATCAAAGGACAAAATATCTGAGACCACAGAGTTGCTAGCCAGCTGCTTGTCCTGGCCATTGCTATTCTGCTGTTTCCTCTCAGCTCAGTGGGAGTTGTTTTTCATGGTCACTCTGGCAACAAAAAGCATTTGGTTTTCTAATGGTTTTGGAGAAGAATGGGGAAGGGAAAAGTAAATTCAGAAGAACCAAAATACATTCATTTTCTAATTGAAATATAAAGCAAAATAAATGAAGGGTGCAAAACAAGTGAGCAGGAAAATAGATTTATAGTTGAAGGTACAACAAGCAGACAAAAAACTAATCTTGAGCTGTCATTAGTGGAGAAATTGGGAACTGTTTATAGTGAATTCTATACAGTGAAAAGTGTTTGTCAGTCCTTATGCCAAAACACAAAATCTTGGTAGTATTTTGTGGTCACTGGAGTGTAGAAATAACTGTCTTTGAAGAAGTTACAGGCTTCCAACTCACTTTCATCCTACATCAGAATAAAAAATCCAGCTCTTTCAAACAAATTGAGGAAACCGAATTGAGCGAAAATCTGTCTCATCCTACTAAAACCAAAGCTTTGTTGGGAATCAGATGGGGGAGGGGAGGAACAATTAGTACTCAGATCATTTAAGTGAGATTGGGATTGGCCCTCTTGAGCCTAACAAGGGACTTGATCTCTCCCAGCAGTGCTCTAGTAAATAAGCAGGAGTGGAAGCACTGGGTATTGCTAAATTTACCTTGTACATCTTAGGAAATACAATAATGAGCTTGCAGTGGCTGGAGAATTGATTCTGCGTTCTCAACTGGGAATAAACAGGCAGGTCAGCACAATGTCCTTTTCCTTTATTCCTTCCCCAGAATGATTGTGTGCAACCAAGTGATGAAATATATTCTGGATAAGATAGACAAAGAAGAAAAACAGGCAGCTAAGAAACGGAAGCGAGAAGAGAGTGTGGAGCAGAAGCGGAGCAAACAGAACGCGACCAAGCTCTCAGCTCTGCTTTTCAAGCATAAAGAGCAGCTGAAAGCTGAAATACTGAAAAAAAGAGCACTTCTGGACAAAGATCTACAGATTGAAGTGCAGGTAAGAACAAAGTCTCAAAGGGTAATTTGATGTTAAGCTGGGGAGAGTATTTCTGTGTTAATCTTTGTCTGTTTACTTAGTGAGATTTTAAGGAAATTTATAGGAAGAAGCTGTGGTTCTGGATCTCTGCAAAGCTGCTCATATGTCCTTTGAGGGCCTCTTGGTTTTCTTCTGGACTGAAATTACCTTCTTTCATGAAACAGCTTCTGATAAGTTACAGCCGGTGGGCCACTGTAGCCCAAGAGTGTCATCCCTTAATATTTTGTGAATTGTAGGTTCAGAACATGAAAAAATGCATATTTAAATGGATTTAATTGTTTACTTTTGGTTAAGCTTGGGGATTTTTGCATAGATTTTAACCCTGTCTTGCAATAATCATGTGAAGTGCCTCCCTCTATTTATTCATTTAATACACTTCAGGAGGAGCTAAAGAAAGACTTGACTAAAATTAAGAAAGAAAAGGAAAGAGCCCAGGCAGCAGCTGCTGCAGCTGCAGCCGCAGCCGCCGCGGCTGCCGCCGCTGCCCCACCAGCACCGCCACCAGTGCCACCAGCACCGCCACAGCTGCCAGCAGCCAGCGTCACCTCCTCCTCCTCCACCACTGTCCCCGTGCCAGTCTCCTCCCAGAAGAGGAAACGAGAGGAGGAGAAAGATTCCTCAGCTTCCAAGTCCAAGAAAAAGAAAATGATTTCTACTACCTCAAAGGAAACGAAGAAGGACACAAAGCTTTACTGCATCTGTAAAACGCCTTACGACGAGTCCAAGTGAGTAGCAATGCCACAGCCCCTCCTGCATGTCCTTAGCCTTAGGTTTAGTGTCAGCTCTTAGCACCAGGTAGTGCTAGAAGTGGAGCTAGTGGCAGGTTATTGCAGGGATCACTGAGGTGTAGAGAATCGAGTCTCTATTTTCCACTAGCAGTTACAAATATTAACATACTTGATTGATACTGTTACTGTACGTGGTTTATATTTTACTCGTTTGCATGTCTCCATTGTGTGACCTTCCTGTCTCACATGCACATACTCTTTTCTTTTTTTCCCTCCGCTCTGTTACTCTTTCTTTTGCCGTTTGCCTCTGCCTCAGAAGCAAGTGACAATGTGGTTTGAGCAATTTCTTCTGAAGAAGCAGCTGATGTTCTTCAGAAATAGCTGTGGTGCCGTCTTCCATTAAATGACTTTTTTTTGTAAGGCAGTACCAGTAAAGGGAGTCCGAGTCACTGGACTGCAGTTCACTTTGGACAATGTTTCAGGGAGAAATAGTTTCCATGCTTTATTATTTGCATGCCAGGGTTGATAAAAATGAATATTTAACCATTTGACAAAGTGAAAACTGCAGTTCTCTGTAGTTTGATTCTGACTGTGAATGGGGAAAAGTATTTACGCTACGTACAGTGCTTGTGAAGAAATGGTGTAAGTGCTGGAGTGGAGAATCCAGAGGATTCCAGGGCATAGTGTTACATGTTGCAGCTTAAGCTGGAGGTGACTAACAGCAGTAGTTAGTAATGGTTTTCTCACACCTGAGAGCTGTGTCGAGATGTATGTATGATAAATTTGACTTCAGACCAATTCCAAGTGTCAATACCCAAAAGTAAGAACTGCTACCGTTTGATAGTATTAAGGGCTGATAACAGGGAAACCACATCTGGAGCAGTGCATTCACTCCATGGGTCATGGCTCTTTGTTCCATAAATTTAGGGCCAGGACTAGGGGACCTCCTGAGGTTCCTTCTAGCCTTTTTTGGGTTTTAATTACATCTTTTAACAAAGTTGAGATATTTGAAGGTTTTTTCACCTTGGTTTGAGTAGCTCTTACCATTGCACTATGAGTTCAGTGTGGGAAATGGGGCTGCTCCTTGGACTGCCAGTGCTGCAGGAAGAGCAGAGTGGTGCTCTGGCTGTTATGTCACTGCCACCTCTGAGAGGTGTCTCCAGCCTCGCTTGACTTTGTGTCTGTGTCGGGTGTTCTGTCACCCAGCGTACTTAGGAGGGACCGTATTCTCTGATTGTGATACCAGAGGTCTGTGTTACTGCATCTGGACTTAGTGAGTGAGCAAAGGAATTTGTTTGTTAGACTTTGTGTCGACTCCAGTGGTCATAGAGTGAACTTTGGTAGCTTGAATTGAGAACTGTGCTTCAGTGCACTGAATAAAACTTCAAGAAAAAGAAATGTTAATAACTCAGTAGTATCCTTAGCAATATGATTGAGCTCTGCTGCTTTGCTTTTTGTGAATTTTTAATTTGATGTTCTTACAAATGATGTCTGTACTGTTGAAGTACATAATCCTTTCACTGTTTGGAAAGGAATTAGTCAAGTTTTAAATCAGTTTTCTGAGATCTTTTTTTTTCATATATATGTAGGCATTGGATCGTCCACATTGCGCTGGTGTCTCTTTTCTACTTCAGAAAAGATAGGTGTGCTACTTGAAAGCCAAATTGTGGTATTTTACAAATACCCTGTGTATTTTCTTTGACTTAGTAAAACCTTGTAAGTTGTTTTGTGCTGTGTATTATATTGCAGATCTCTTATGTTTATTTCTCATTCGTGATACTCCAGGATTATAGGGATTTGCTGATACTGTTTTCAAGGATGGTCAGTAAGGATATCTTTCTAAGATTCCTACTAAGATTCCAACTTACATGTTAAATCATAATGTGGCAGCTGCTCCACATTCCAGTGGCAAGGTTTAGCATCTACACCTGGATGATGTGCTCCCACATCACCAGGAGCAGACACAGCCCCTCTTGGGAAGGGGCTGCAGGCTGAGTTGCTGATAGTTGTCAGAATCTATGTCTAGCCCTTCTTTTTGGAAATTGGCTTGTGTGATATTTATTTTAGGATTTGCCCGACTGAAAAACAAGAGAAAAGGCAGGATCTGAGCATCCAGGATGTGTGCAGAGGCCCAGGAAATCAGAAATGCTTCCTGTGGAACATGGAGTAGCTACTGCCCTCGGTGCTGTGGTGGCCCCAGGGTGTTCCCTGCAGGGTGGCAGGGATTCCTACAACAGCAGGGGCAGGGGGGGTTGAGGTCTCCAAAATCCAGGAGGATGGAGAATTCCTGCCTGGCAGGGGGTTGAGGTTTCCAAAATCCAGGAGGATGGAGGTTCTGAGTCTGCTTGCTTTTGCTTAGGCAGAGAGAATGGATGTGAGCGTCACCCATCCGGTTGTCACTGGTCATAGGTGTGTTCTGAGAGATCCATACACGAGTTACAAACATCCTGGCATAATATTTTACACTTTTGTCACATCATTCTGTGCAAGGTCCCATCCCCATGACTCTGTCCCTGGTTCCCTTCACTTTGTGTCATACCATACCTGGTTCTGTCACACAGCTGTGTCTGAGAGGAGACATTATTCATTCAAAATTCCACTTTGTCACAGTTTTAAGTAATTTATTAACAGTTTTTCAGTGCACACACCCCCTCCAAAAAAAAAAAAAAAAAAAAGGAAAAAGAAACCACCAAGAATTAAAATTGGCAATCATGCCCTGGCCCATTTTCTTTCGTATCATGTTACACCAAGACGTACCTACACACTGCTGGTTGCATGTTCTTGTAGTGTACCTGTAACTCCTAGTTGGTGTTTGCGCTTTGCTTTTGTTTTTTAAATTAACTGAGACCTACATTTTCAAACCTTAAGGAAATGTTTCAGTGGCTTTTGAGCTGCAATTTTGAAAATGTAAACCTTTTCCTTTGGCCCTGTCTTTTTGTGCCTTTGACAGGTTTTCACACACGTGTTGAAGTCAGTAGATTTTTAGCCCATAGCTTTGTCAAAGTCTGGTTACATATTAATATGTACATATTAATACATGTGCATTTTGATGAATTGTCAAATTAAAATTGACCCAAGTGACCTTACTGCCAGTCTAGCTGCAGCATGAGATGTTAGTTTGTAAGGAATAGGGAGCAGGGAAGCTGAGACAGAAAGTAGCCCAGCATCAAGTGCATCAGAGAGAAATGCAGGGAAAAGTGCCATGCCATTTGAAATGACAATTACATTGTCATTTTCATTGTGAACACTTTTAGGTTCTATATTGGCTGTGATCTTTGTACTAACTGGTATCATGGAGAATGTGTTGGAATCACAGAAAAGGAGGCTAAGAAAATGGATGTGTACATCTGTAATGAGTGTAAACGGGCACAAGAGGGCAGCAGTGAGGAGTTGTACTGTATCTGCAGAACACCTTATGATGAGTCGCAGTGAGTTCGGATAAGAACCTCTTATTCCATGTCTAGGTAGCAAAACTGCTCTGACTGTGCTTTCCTGTTCCTTGCAAAGAGTAAAAAACGACTTATTCTGCATATATTGTATTCATTCGTAATACAAATTGCTTTCCAGTAATTGTCTCCCCCTCCCAAATGTTTCTGTTCAGTAAATGTTTAGGAAAAGTCAAGTCCCTCAGGGCAGTCAAAATGTATTGTGGTTTTTATTTTTAACAACGAACTACTAAAACGCCATGTACTTTAAATTGGGATTTATCTTCTTTTTTTTATTATTTTATTTTATTTAACAGGGGATGGTTAGAAAGACTAAAAGATAAATGCTGTATTCAGTGGATGTTTTTTGTGCTTTAATCTAATCTGACTGGAGAATATCATTTTAGTATGGGGGGTATATGGTTGGTATATGATCATATATGTGTGAATTATATGCATCTTTAAGGCTTTGTGTCATAGAATACTCCTTCTGTATTCAGTTACAAGGCTGAAGCTTCCATATGAAAAGTGCTTGTATGGAGTGAAACAAGCCCTAGTTGTAGTCCAGTGTGTGCAAAATGCATCTTGAATTGGTTTGGATACTGGCTTGGTGAGGCTTCTGGCTTTACACTGCTCCTTTCATCTCTAAAGCAGAGGAATTATTTTTGAAATCTTGATTGCTTGAAAGTATAAAATTTAGGAATGTGTTTTGAAGTGGTCTGCAAATACAAAAGCAGTTGGAGTAGAATTTGTCACTCTGAAATCTGATGTTACCTGTTGTCTTTAATCATGCCAAGTATCTGCTTGTGTGCAGGGGATGGCAGGTGTGTGTGTTTAAATGTAACCTGGACTTGAAATAGATGAAGCCACTGACATTTGGCTTGGCTCTTGCAGATTTTACATTGGCTGTGACCGATGTCAGAACTGGTACCACGGGCGCTGCGTGGGCATCCTGCAGAGCGAGGCAGATCTCATCGATGAGTACGTGTGTCCCCAGTGCCAGTCCACAGAGGATGCCATGACTGTGCTCAGTCCACTCACAGATAAAGACTATGAAGGGTTGAGGAGGGTCCTGCGCTCCTTGCAGGTGAGGAAAGGGTGGCAGCACCAGGGAGTGTGACAGACCCTCTGGGTCTGGGAGAAGGGGTGATTTCTCCTTTTTGGCTCTGAGACTTGAGGGAACAGCAAAGCTGTGCCACTGTGTCAGCTGCAAACCTGCTTGGTGTTACTGTGCTGAGGAATATTTACAATAATTAGTAAATCACTGCTCCTGAGTGGGTGAAACTAAATCCCTGCAGTGAAAGGCTTTTAAAGAAAGCAGATTTAGAATCCCAAAAGGCAGAGTGGGACCCCAACTGCACAGGGTGTGGAAGGTGCAGTGTTCTGTTCTCAGATCAGTTTGCTGTGGGTTGTGATCCACACTTCCTTACTTTAATTGAGCGTTACCAGATTTCAGGAGTGTTCTCACAGGGGATCATTATCAGCATGTAAATGATGGCATCCTCATAATAAAAATTATGTACACTGTCTGATATTTCTGGTTTGTCTGTCACTCCCAAATAGGCTTTTCTGCTACAGCTATAAGGAATTTTTAAGAATTCTGGTAAAATTCTTAAAATTATTATAACAGAAATCCTGTAAGTAATATTTTGCATTGTCCTGTGTTTTGCATACATTTATAAAAGTGTATTAATTTCAGGGTACTTGAAAGCTCTCTCAATAATTTCATTCCATACTTTTCCATGCAGCCTGTTCAGCACAGTATCCTGTTATGTCTGAATTTCAGTTTCCTGTTTTGAAACCCAGCTACTGGGTCACTGACATTTAAAACTTTACCCAGTCATCAGATGAGAACGGGTTCCTTTTCATATAACACTGCACTTATTCTTGAAATTCAACTCCAGACCCCAACAGATAAAAGGATGAAAATGTTTTCCTATTAGTAGTGCCTAATTTAACTGAATTGTATGTTTTCATTCTCTCCTGTTTCCTTGCCAGGCTCACAAGATGGCATGGCCTTTCCTAGAACCAGTAGATCCCAACGATGCCCCAGATTATTATGGTGTCATCAAAGAACCAATGGGTAAGTGTTGGTGAGAACAGCCTGAGTGGGTTTGGGCTTTGGAATAGCAAGTTAATTTTCTGCTGACCAGTTCCAGCCATATTTTGCAAAATACACAGGTTAGGCAGGTGAAACACTGTGATTCTCACTGATACATTCAGAAGTTCATGAGGGCTGTTTTATCTACTCTTAGGCTGACTCCTTCACCCTAAACACTGCCAGTGTTACAGATGAATGTGGAAGCCAGTGCAGCAATAGGATAGAACAGTGTTTTTAAATTTCTTTATTTAAAGAGGACAATTTTCTTCTGTCTTTGTAATGAGCTCCTCCTCCAAAGGTTGGGATGTGTACTCCAGAGGCTGAGGAGGAGGTGATGCTATGGAAGTGTGACATGCACCTTAAGATGGAGTTCAAAATTATCTTCATCTGACTTGACAGTATAGTAAATTCTGTATTATGTGTAATTTGTCTTTAAAGCTGCAGGGGAAAAAAAGATTCATATGTTGTGAAGGTGGGCAAAGTGGAAGGGGAGATGCTGCAGCTTCCCAGTGCTTTACTGTGATCTTCTTAGAGCTCACCATTTAAAACTGGATAAGCACTTGCATGTGAAACCTCCTGGGAAAATCTGCCTCCTGACAGAAATGGTGTTAGGAATGTTATTCCTTTCCTTACAGTATTGAACCAATACCTTTTCAGATCTCTAGATGAGAGCCAGTGTATCATTTGAGCTTTCTCACCTACTCCTTACTGATCATAGAAATAGGAAAGTTCAGTTTAGTATCTTGGCAAAATGTTGTGGTATGCTGACTGAAAATAATATTTTGTTTAGGAATTGTGTCCTTTCCTGTTCCATAGTTTTGGACTGTGCTGTTACGACAATGCTGAACAACTCTTATTCTATGATGGATGGGTTAAATTTATAAGGAAAGCTCAAATAACAGTATTATTGATGGAGCAAACAAAAGTGCATTTAGCCCTTTCTGATTTAAGTAGGAGGAGAAGACATTTATAATACAATTAAATCTGGGTAAAATAGACCAGGTAATCCAGACCTATCTGCAGTTGTTTGCACACATTCTGGCATCACTGGTATTTCAAAATAAGCACCTCAAGGCATTTTCCAAGGGCAGATATTTGTTTTTCTGACTAAAAGTGCCACTAGACATTTACACAGCTATATTTATATTTGAGAGGTTTTGTTCCTCTCCCTGTTTTTAATTGATATCTTCATTAAAACAGGACAATTGCTACTCATATCACCATTCCTGTCTCCCTAATGTGTCTGGTCAGTAAGGATGACAGCTCTGGCATTTTGCATGACCCTGCACTTGAAATCTTTCATCTGTGCCATGTGTAATGTGCTCATGCCCATGAGAATTGATAGCTCATTCAAAGCAAGGCAGGAATTAAAAAAATAATCAGTGGATGATGGCTGTTACACGTGCATGGTACCTGGATCCTGATTGTCTGACCTTCTTTTCCCTTCATTTCTTCAGAAAAAGTAGGGAGCTCCTTGCAAAGGTTTCCCCTGTCATGGTGATTATTGTATTTTATTGAATTTACCTACAACATATTCATGCCTAAGTGTCTCTTCTGAGGGAGAGCTGCTGCTGTCACCAGTGACAACCAGCATTCCTGGGAAAGCCTCTAATCTGGATAATGCTTTGTTTCCCACAGGCTTGACAATGTAGAGTTCTGTTTAGGATGAAAGTCTCTCATTTAAATAATCTTTGGTTTCTTTAAAGACCTTGCTACCATGGAGGAAAGAATCCTGAAACGCTACTACAAAAAGGTCACGGAGTTTGTGGCAGACATGACCAAAATTTTTGATAACTGCCGTTACTACAATCCAAGTGACTCCCCTTTTTACCAGTGTGCAGAAGTTCTCGAGTCTTTCTTTGTACAGAAACTAAAAGGATTTAAGGCAAGCAGGTAAGCTGGAGTGTTCCTAACCACAGGTGTTGTGCTGGCCCCTGAAATCTCCTTCCTAAGCTTATCTTGTATTTGCACAGGGATTTGCCGCTCCATGTGCTTTCCTAGAAAATTTTGTCAAAATTAAGGCTTAAATATGATTTCATGAAGGTTAATTTGGAATGTTGATTCAAGAGGAGCTGTAAAAAACTGGGGTGGTATCATGAATTTGCAAAATTTGAGTGATACTTCAACTTGTTGCTGCACAAAACTTAATAATTTCTGATCAGGGCAGATACTGTGTCTGAGTTGTGCTGATGTTCTACTCTGCAGTAAATACTTCTCATGCTAATTAAGAGACAGTCCTGCTGTGAAGCTAATAATCCAATGAAAGAAATTAAAATATTGAGTGTTACTCCTTCTCTCATCTTTTTATCATTTACCACCTTTGAAACAGGGGAGTGAGTAAGGTTTAACATAGGGTGCGGAAAATGAAATATAATTCAGAATTTACCTTTCAAAATCAAACATATATATATTTTTTTTTTTAATGAAAAAGGGCTGATGTAGAGTGTTTCCCTTATGTAGACATTCCTGAAAAAGAATATGCATTTTTCTTTCCAGTTCAGAACTGTAATAATGATTTTTGTCAGGTAGTTTTCAACCCATGTTTGTGTCACTGCCATTAGCTGGGTCTCCAGCACTCCCTGTGCTTGCACACTGATTTCACTGCTGCATCTTATTTGTTATTGTTTTCCATTTATACCATCCATCTTCTTTCTTTTCTTGCAGATTGTGATATTTTTAGTGAACTTTTTAACTGGAATCAGAACTGGATGTTGGGGTCACTTTCTTTTATTGTACAATCCAATGACATTAAACTGCCCTAAAAATCCAGATAATTTGTCTAAAAAGTAAATGTTTTTGTTGCCAGCAGTCACACTGGTGAACATAACTGTATTAATAAAAAAAATTGTTCTGTTCCTCAAATCCTGTATCAAGAAAAATGAAAAATTCATCATGGAAACCTTGTGTTTTATTGTTTTAGTGTAAGTCACTAATAAAGCTGTGAATGTCAAAGAGGAGTTTTGCTGAACTCTGCTTAGCAAAAATGTGATTTTAACATGCCTGTTCAGTTTTCTTTCCTATTAAGTTAATCCAAAGATTTATTGAATAAATTTAAGCAAAGTAGACCTTATTATAACTATTCAAAGCTAAAAATGTCTTTTTGCTTTCCTTCTGATGGACTACTATTACGTAAATATGTGAGTAAAATTGATTTCAGTCATTTAGGAATATCCCAGTGACACGCTGCATTTTACAAGTACTGAAATGCTTGTATTCTGGAGGAGAAAATGGGCTTAAAATTCAGAGCGAGAATTTTTTTTCTTTTTCTGAAGGGGAAAAAATTAAATGAAAGCAACATGGTGGTAATTCCCTTATTGTGATTTATTTTTGGCAACACCTTGCAGCAACTGTGTTCTCCAAACTGAAGGGTGCTTAATTCTTCACTTTCTTCTGTATTCTGCAGGTCCCATAACAACAAACTGCAGTCTACAGCTTCTTAGAGTTCAGCGTGTTAACCAAACACACGAGCAAGGATCTGGTTGTCTGACAATTTTTAATTAAGGAGCCAGATGTTTTTAGTCAGGTTATCCTGACAAGACTTGATGTAAACTGCGTTTTTATTGGTCACAACAGTCAAATTATATTCTTGGCTTATTTTGTCCAAAGGACAAAGAAATAAAAATCAGCAGCACCACTTTCTTGTCAAGATCAAATTGTTGTACTATTGTGGCAGAAGCAGGAAAACTTTGTTTTGTTGAAGGAGAGAGAGAAAGAGAGCAAGAAAAAAGATACAGTAAATGGGGTCACATTTAACTCCATGGAAATGCCACGTCTGTTCTTCAGTGAAGAAGCTGGTTTAAAGTCCACACAGAAAACTTTGACTGTATTTATTTATTGTTGCAAAAAAGACGCTTTTTTATTGCTGCCCTCATTTGTCAGCTAATTATTTTTTCTTATAAAATCCAGCCCTGGTTCCATGTAATCCATTCTGTATCTTAACATGATTCCTGTAGGTAAAAGTACAAGAAGACCTCTAGATGTCTTTTCTTTCTATGAAAGGAGCTGCTATGTACACATGTGCACACACACAGGACTGGGAATCAACAAGGAGTTTGTCATTCATGATAGATAAAAACGAGCTTGCATAAAATTTGGGCTGAGTGGTCATGGACTACAGACTCTGTTGCCTTGAATATAACAAACAGTACAATTTGTCATTTACTCTGCACCAGACTGAACTGAGTAAAATCTATTTGAAGGTATCTTGTTTGTAAACATTTGTCAGATTCTAATTTTTTTTTTCTTTTGTATTAAAATTCAAAATATGGATGTATATGAAACAAAATAAATGGAGATCATTGTTCTCCCCACAGCCGTAGGTGTGTTTGAGTGTGCGCTGCCACGTGTGTGAGACACTTTGGGGATCTGTGCAGGAGTGTAGGGATTGCCAGGAGCAGGGGTGGGAACAGCCGGGGACCCGCCGGCATTCCAGCCCGTGATCCCCATCAGACACTGCCCAGCCAAGGGTGCCAGAAGGACTGTCCAGCTGGGGCAGGCAGGAGGTGGCTGTGGTTCCAGTCCATGATCATCAGATATTGCCCAGCCAAGGGTGCCAGAAGGACTGTCCAGCTGGGGCAGGCAGGAGCTGGCTGTGGTTCCAGTCCATGATCATCAGATATTGCCTAGCCAAGGGTGCCAGAAGGACTGTCCAGCTGGGGCAGGCAGGAGGTGGCTGTGGTTCCAGTCCATGATCATCAGACGTTGCCCAGCCAAGGGTGCCAGAAGGACTGTCCAGCTGGGGCAGGCAGGAGCTGGCTGTGGTTCCAGTCCATGATCATCAGACGTTGCCCAGCCAAGGGTGCCAGAAGGACTGTCCAGCTGGGGCAGGCAGGAGGTGGCTTGGTTCCAGTCCATGATCATCAGACATTGCCCAGCCAAGGGTGCCAGAAGGACTGTCCAGCTGGGGCAGGCAGGAGGTGGCTGTGAGGTGTTCCTGCCCACCGGAGCTCGGTGATCTTTGCCAGGTGCTCTGGGGATGTGGAGTACCACCTGTAATTGTGTCCCTGGGGGAATCCTGGGCTGCCTCCATGTTCCCTGTGCGGGCAGTGCTGCCATGAGGGATGAACTGGAGCCCAAGAAGATGCAAATTGCAGATGAGGAGGCTTTTCTTTCCCTGTGTGTGACTGACTTGCTGTGGTACCTGTCTGTAGTTCCCAGCCCTGGTTTCTCTGTAGCTCCTCACCCACCTGACCAGCTTTTGCACTAACTCACAGTCAACTTCTGTTCTACCAGTGGTCTGGGATTTACCTGATTTATGGATAAGCTCCTTTTGGGTTTAACCTCGCACCTTGCTATGCAAGAACCTTCTCTGTTATTTTTCTTAAAAAAAAGATGTTGCTAGTGACCACCCTTTCTTACACTTCCAGCTCAGGTGTTCAGGTTCTTCTGGGGGGATTTTATCTACTAAAAACCCATGTGTTTTTGTACATACAAATGTTGTCATTTAACCAATCTGTGAAAATTGCTAATTGTTCAGTGTGGAAACAATAATCCATTTATGCTTCTGAAAGTCAAAGAAGAGTAGTTGCATTTAGGTTATGTTGTCCTTCGACTTTTAAAAAAATGCTGCATATTGTAAGCATTGTGTTTTAATGGGACAAGGAAAAATCTCACCTTTAACAGCACTGGGACGTATCCTGCATCTCATCCCAACATTTCTGTACTATTATTCATACCTAAATTCATTTTGACATGATTTAAACCTTTCCTACCTGTAGGCAATAGATTGCTGTTTTTAACAAATTGTGGCAAACTGAAGAGTACTTTTTTGTACCTTATAGGACACGTCATCCTAGACAAATAAAGTAATGTGTTTGACATGGATTTGGTGGTGTTTCTAATGAAACATTGATAATGTTACTGGATATAGGTCTTGGCTTTGCCAGGTCGTATGTAACTGTGAATCAGGTTGTTCAGGGAAAAAATCCATACATGCAATCGAATGCTGCTGATTAATCACCCGACCCAAACCATTCTGTGATTCCATGAGAGCCTGTTTCAGTGTGTTCAGTTGCCACTGGGCAGGTCAAGGTACTTCTCTGGATTTACTAGTGGTGATGTTTTACAGTTAAATGGTCTTACAGAAAATAAATCACTTGTAATTAATCCCCACCTGCCATCAGGCATGAAGTTCATAAGATTTGTGATGTCTGCTCAGTCCTCGTCTTCTTTGTATTTTATAAATTACTGCAGCAGTTGTTTTGAAACGGTCATATGTTGTAAGATATTGATAATGTGAGCTGTGCCAGCTTGATTTTCCTTTTTTTCTCCTCAAATTCGAAGCAATTTTCATCAATCTCAACTTAGTTCATGCAGAAGTTAATGGAGATTTAAAGTACAGTAAGAAGTTGGGCTTACCCAAAAGCCTCGAGTAAACTCCTAGGCAGACAGGGTGAGAACAGTTATTCCTTTACACCCAGATTTCTGTGCGGTGGCAGCAGAATTTTCCGTACTTATCCTGCTGGAAAGGAAATTATTGACTGTGAGGTACCGAAGTTACCACGGCAGCTGTTGAACATGAGTGCCACCCAGTTCCCAGTGTGGTTATTGCTGGGAGGGTTTTGGAATAGCGAGTGCAAGACTGGAAATCCTCTCCATCTGGGAATTGTTGTTGTCCAGGAGGTGTGTTTGGTATGTGATGAGCCTGCTGACAAGAGTCCTGCTCCTGCTCCAGCCCTGTCTCGGTGGGGCTGTGACACACAGGGATTTGTTGCTCAGCTGCTGTGGGAGCATTTTAAGGAGGGACCTTCCAATCAAGAAGGGAAAGGTAAGAGAACGAGGTAACACAGGAAGAGAACATGGGATAAATCACTTTGCAGGCTCCCAGAGCAACATCTCTATCCCAGTGGTTTTTGTCAGTGATGGGCACTGAACTCGGTTTGGGATGTCCTTAGCACTGGTGTCCTGTGCTTGTCTCTTCCCAGGGACAGGCCCAGGGAGGCACATGTTGCGTTTGTGCCCACACTCCCTGGACTGGAGCAGGATAAGGGAGTGGGGCTCAGCTGCTGCTCTGGGCAGGGGATGCCTGGAGGAGCTGCTGCTTAATCCCTGGACTTCCCCTGGAAATAGAAACAAAGAAACTCGAGATGCACGTGTAACCCTTCCTCCTTCTGCCTCTCCCAGTCGCTCCAGAGCTTTGATTCATTGCCAGAACAGTCCTTCTGCCAAATCAGAACCCCCTCGGATTTTCTCAGGAAAATTCCATCAATCCATGCTGTGTTCCATACAAAGTCTTTCACATGCCAAAAGTGAGACATGGCATTTTTTAGGTAGGCTCATGCTGTGAGTAAATTTCTGTCCTCCAGTAAGAGCCTTGTGGATCCCAAATAGGGGATGTTTGCTCTTGGTATTTGGCTCCATGTCAAGAAATACTTGATGCAGCGTAGCCCGTCCCGTCCCCTGCTCCGTGGCTTTCCAGTGGCACTACATGAAGCTGCAGAGGTGTGTGACAAGGACAGTGTGTCAGAACTACCTTGTTTCAAAACAGAAAATGCTTCCATAGAAGCCACTGCTTTCTGTCACATCATATCACTGAGTATGTGGAGTTTTACTGCATTTTTTACATTTCTTAATATAAATATGTATCAAATCCTCAGCCAGCTTGTCACACATGGAGATGCCTTTGTGCAACATCAGTACATAAGTTTTTTTGGGTCTTCCAGAGCCCAGGAGACAGTGAAAGCAGAACCTCATGAGCATTTTATTAGTTTCTTTTACAGACTTACTATTTGCGAATACTGACTGGGAACAACAAACATCTGAATTTCACCACACTAAAGGTAATGAAATATTGTCTTTTTGATTTAAAAAGTAACTTTACTCTTGTGCAAGTACAAGTTTGGCAGTGTTTCTCCTGGAGAATGGCATTCAGCACAGCTCTGGGGTGAACTGCCCTGGCACACCCAGTGTGTGCAGCCTGTGCTCATTTTGCATTCCCTGCACCATCACTTGTAAATGCAACTGGGCATTTGTGGTTTGCAGTTCTTGATTTGCTTTCAATCAGTGTGTTCATATACTCAATTTATTACACTCTATTCTGTATGATTGTGTGAACATCCAGCTCTGCTGGAAGAATGGAATAATTTTCAGAAATACCATGGACATGGTTGAGGAGACAAAAATAATGGTACTTAGTGGTGTTGGTTTCTCTGAAATCAAATGCATTAGGCAGAACTGTGAAAGCACAGTGAACATCCTGTGTAGATAAAGCTGTGGTATCATCTAATGTGTTCAAAGTGAAGGGTTCAAAGTGCAGTTGTGTACTGAGGACGAAACTGCCAGAATTTTGCATTACAGTTACTACAGATTATTCGGGACACACTGCAGCAGGGGAAGCAACAATAACCTGTGGCTCTGAAAGCAGCTGGAGCAAAATCACGGCCAGTTAACATTCCCTAGAGTGACTCCTGGCTGAGCCTCACCGGGGTGCCTGCTCGAGGCACCCAGTGTTTGCCGGAGCACAGAAGCAGGTCTTGGACTGCGGTTCCAGGCGGGAGCGCTGCCCACGGCCAGGTGTGCTCCGAGGGGGATCCCGCTGCTCCCACGTCCTGGACGGAGCCCCCGGAGCCTTAAGGACACTTGGAGCGAGCTGCCCTCACCCTGAGATCCCTTTTCGTGTTGAATCGCCTCACGTAGCTGCTGCCGCTGCCGACCCAGCCATCCCCCGGCCGCAGGCGCCCGCGCAGGGCCGGCAGCAGCTCGGCGGGCACCTGCCGGCGCTTGTGGTAGATGTGCCCCATCACGATGTACCTGCTGCCTGCAACAACAGAAACGGAACAAACAGCACTGCTGAGCCCCAGGGAGTGAGCGGGGGGTTGCTCTGAGGGCACCAGTGTCGGAACCCAGAATGTCCCCTGGATACTCTTGGATGTTCCGGGCCCAGGTCAGAAGCATTTGAGACCCTGGAATGCAGCCACAGACCCCTGTGGCTTTGAACCTGATCCATGGAACAATTTACCAACCTTGCAGGAAGAACAAGAAATCACAGAAGTTTAGATATTGTAGTAGAAGTAGTCACAAAGTGAAAGGAAGAACTTTTGAGTGCTGTACAGGGGGGTTTTAGGCCTTGTACAGAGGGGTCTGAGTTTTGTACATGGGGGTCAGAAGTTCTAAGATGAAGGGACTTGGGTGTGCCCTGTGCTTCTTCTTTCTCCTTCCTAACCTCCATGTTCATGGTGATGTTGGCACTCACAGACTGGTTTAGAGTAGAAAGTCACTATTCAATACAAGTGGTGGGCATTAGGGAAAAACCATAAACATCTAACACGTAATGTGTGATATAAAAGAGGGCACCAGCCCCCTGGGAGTCAGTGTGGGCCCTTGCCTGACTGCTGAACGGACTGCAGCAGCTCAGGGAGAAATCTTTTAGATAACACACAACAAACTACCTTGAGACTGGACGACTGAAGACTACTGAGTCTTTCTTTGGAAACACGGGTTGGAGGAGAGACTTTCCACCTTTCCGGGTCACCCCAACCAGGGGTGAGGCCCGACAACACAACAACGTTCCTACAGCTGGCCTCCCTGGGAGGGCGGTGGCGAGAAGCCAGTTAGCCAGATGACCTCCACCTTTCCGGCTCACCCCAACCAGGGGTGAGTTCCTGCACACCAGGGCTGGGAACAGACGTGAAGTTGTGTGTGAATACCACAGTTGTGCCCGTGGAAACATCCTGAACACGGGGCTTCCACTGCAGCACCCTTGAGCTCTGCTGGGACCTGGGGGTGGTGCTGGCATGGAAATGATGATTTACTGTTGGGGGAAATGCTCGTGTTTGATAAACCTGCACTTAAAAGGAAAACTGAACGACTTACAAAGACACCAGCTTAAGCTCCTGCTTGTATTGTTTTAGGAATCCTGAAAAGTTGCCATCATTTTGGAACGGGACAGAATTAAGAAAGGGCTATGCTGGTACCTGACTTCTTCATGCAGTTGGTTCTCTTGTGAAAGTTTTGAGAAACTTGGATGGAAAAAAGGCCTCAAATTTGAGTGAATACTTTTCTTCCAAATTTTCCCAACAACCCAGGCTAAGCCTATTAAAGTAGGGCAGACTGAGATTGCAGTGCATGCAGAGGAATAGCAGAGTGGATTTAGCTGGAATGATTTACCAAGTTTAAAGTCTGGACATGGTTTACTGCAGTTTAAAGTATCCACAACCAAGATGTGCACTCGGAAGAAGGCGGCGTCAGGAGTGACATACAGGCGACTCATCTTGTACAATCCATCACTGTCTGCCAAGAGGGTAATCCACTGGACTCCATTCCCCAGGCTTTCCAGGTTATAAACAATTCCATTCACTGCTGTTTTAATGGAGAGGGGAAAATAGGATCAGATTTTATATCATGGCAATTTTCAGGGTATGTGTGAAGGCTGTCATTTGAAATGCTGTAAAGGCAGTGTCAGCAGGAATCCTTTGGCTCAGGAGTGGGCAGTGGGAATTGCTTCAAATAATCACATTTGGTGAGGTCATCGCCTAAAGTTTTGCTGCTTTGCAAAACTTGTGCTTTACAGTTCTGAGATGTTTCTTAGGGAAGAAAGTAATGGGAAGAAAGGGGAAGAAAGGGATACTTTCTTAGGGAAGAAAGTACCATTTTCTACTCTGATATATAAAAAGTGGGCATATTTACCTAACAAAGAAAAAATTTCAAATTTAAAATTTCCCAATGAAGTACAAAGCCAAGCTGGTAATGAAACACTTTGGCTTTTGAAATAAAAGGCCCTTGCCATACCAAGAGACAGGGGCACAAGTAGGTTGTGTTGGGAGCTCAGACATTCCCTTCATGCTTTTCTCCCAGTTTCTGGCTCTGGCAAGTGCTCAGCTGAGTGCAGGGGTGGGAAAACAGCTCTGTGTTAGTGGGGCTGCTGCACCTGGTGTTACACCTGCCTCAGGGAGAACTCTGATTCAGTCATTTATCCTTTTATCTGCACTGTAAATGTAAAGCAAGGAAAAACTCTCTCTGATCACTGCCATGGAACCTTGGCTCATCTATTGCTCAGACTTTTTCCTACCTGTCCTTTCAATTTAGGAGCAGAGCTGTTTTTTAAGGGCTTAAACACACAGAGGTCAGGTTGCTGTGAAGCCCGTGTTGGACAGGAATGTGTGAGAGTGGTAAAAACCAAAGCAGGACAGCATTTGTAGAAAGCACTTCCTGACTTCTCCATTTAGAGAAAACAGATGTCTCCTAATGTGTTTATGTTCTAGAAATGGAAACATCTGTTACCACTGGGCTTGTATTTTCCTTATCTCTTAAAATACTGTGAGAAAAAGTTGGTATCTGTTTCACAACTCTGTAAGCACAAGGCAGGGTTTCAGTCAGAAAATGCTTGTCCTTAAACAAAGACTGTACAAAAATATCAGGCTGTTTCCTGCCACCTTTAATTACATCAATGTGAACACAAGGATTAAAGACACTGAATCCTAAGGAACTTCAAGAAGAATCCTCTCTAGAGAGAGAATCACAGTCTTCTTTCTGTTTGGTTCACCATTTTATTTTAATTTCAAACTTCAATCCCCAAAATCAAACTTGCTCTAAATAGTTAGAGATAAATAACCCAGCTGCAATGTTTAATCTGAGAGTATCTAAAACAATTAGTCTTTTCAGTTCCATTGACCAGTCCCAAGGACACTGTTCCTCCAGAGGAAACAGAAAAAAGAGGAGTACTAGCCTAAAGTAGGGAAAGGGTAATGTAAGTATGTTTATGAAGAGTTGTGATGGGTCTTTTTTGAATACTTGGTAATTATTGAACATACTTACTGTATCCTAATCACAGTGTTTTAAAAGTAGCAGTGCGGTATCAGTGACAAGTGGACAGAAGGTGCTCTGTCCCCATGGGTTGAGGGGGACACCACCTACCAAACTCGCTGGCACAGAGAGCCTCCACTTCATCCCGCTCCTTCCTGCACTCGCTCAGGCACACCTTCTCCTTGTCACCGTCTGCAACAGGAACACCGCCTGAGGGACAGCAAGGGGCCCTCTGGGGATGTCTGAGCCCACTGTGGCCCCAGCCTTCGGGCACGCTGGGCAGCCTGTCCCTTACCTTTCCTCAGCACCCCCAGGTGCATCGGCCTGGGCGACCAGCGGTTGGTGACCCACGAGGGCTTGGGGCTGCCCCTGGAGGGGTCGGGCTGCTTGAAGGGGATTGCCTTCGCTGCTCGGTTGAGGTGGTGCAGCGCGTTAGGACCATTGGACTCCCCTGTGCCAGAGTCTGGAAAAGGATCAGCTTCCAGCAGGGACATCGCCTTTGGGTGGGCAGGAGCGGCACGCAGGGCTCGGCCCCCCACGCTGTTGGCAGCCCCGGCCAGCCGCCGGTCCGAGTGCCGCCTGTTGGCCCGGCCGGGCTCCGGCGGCCCGGGAGGAGCCCCCCGGCTCGGGCTGCCCGGCACCGGGAGCCCCCCGCGCTGCCCGAGGCGCTTCCTCAGCCCCGTGCTGTTTTCCAGGGAAGGCTCCGCGCGTTTCCTCTTGTCGGAGGCGGGGGAGGAGATTCGCGGGGGCTTCGGCTGCTGCGGGGGCGCGGGGGGCGCTCCCGGGAGCCGGCCTTCCCCGGCATTCCCGCTGGCACTGCCCGCGCCCCGCGCTGGCGCTGTCACCTGGGCGTCCGCAGCAGCTGCTGAACTTGAGACATCTTTGCTGAGAGCCTGGCCGGGCTTCTCAGCGTAGAGCAGGGATCCTGCAGGCAAAAAAAAAAAAAAAAAAAAAAAAAAAAAGAGAGAGAGAGAGAGAGAAAATCAGCGGTTTAAGTCTTTTATTCCAAATGTTTCAGAATGGGAAGATTTGAGGCTCTAATCCATAAGTGAGGCCTTCAACAATAAGACATAAAACTAATAAATAGCTCAGTAGATGAAGCACAGTAGAGCTCCTCATTCCTCTACTGAGATATTGATGGTCCAGTACAGGGAATGCAGCTGTGTGAGCAAAACAGGAGATTTGCATTTTTACTTTATTATTGTTTCAAATTAAAAACAAACCCTTTTCTCAAACCCCTGAATCTCCAGGGAGCATCTGAGGAAACAAGGTTCACGTTGCCATTTGGGATGCTTGTTTAAGAGAACTATTTGGTTTTCCCATCCATGGGATGCCTGTTGACAATGTCAGCCAGACTTCAGTGGCTTTGGATGCTACTGGAAAGGTCTTTATCCACAGTTTTGGATCTCTGACTTGAGCATGTATTAGCAGTAATTAGGCTAGTGCTGCCGAGTAACAATTATTTCAGGGCTTTGTTTAATTTGAGAGGACATTTGAGAAAGAGAGGAAGTGTCTGGGAATCCAGGGGAAAAAACAACTTAATGGCACTGTTCACAGAAGCTGGGCAATCACCTACACTTACATTTATACCTTCACCTTGATCTCTTGAACCTCACAAAGAAAAATGACCAAAATGTTTAGCCTGGCAGGAGAGAAACTTCCCCTGGCAGTCTATTTTCCTTTTCCTTTAGATCTTCCCTGCTGCAGGCTTGGAGTGAGCCAGCAGAGTTTTCACACAGCTCACCCACACACAGCCTCTGTCTGGTGTTCACGGCCGTGGTTATTCTGTGTAGGAGGCTGATCCCAGCTCCTTGTGTGAAAAGAGGGATTTGACATACACAGATGAACAACGTCCTGGTTTATCTCCTATAACTGACTCAACTGCTGACCTTGCCACTTCTCCCCCTGTGCTCTCACCAGCTGCTGTCATGGGAAAGATTCCCTGATATTTGGGCTGGCCACACGTAAAGTCAAAAGAATGTCCGTGGAGAGAGGGGTGGAAGAAGTCCAAGCTGCCAAAAGCAGCAGGCAAGGGGGGTTTGGAGATGGTTCAGTGTGAAGCTGTGCCCTCTGAACAGGTGTCTCAGACTTGGGTGTGCAAATAAACTCTTCTACCACTTCATCACGCCTTCTCAGTCACGGATTGTATCACGAAATAGTTCATTTTTCTCTACTCAATCTGTTCAGGACCTTGAGGTTCCTCCTCCTGTACCAACATATTCCTGTCTAGTCGTTGCAACCTAAGAAATAGGACTGCAACATAACCAAATCTCAGTGGAACAGATGTAAATGCTATTTCTGTTCTGTCAGTGAGGCACTAAAACCCAAATAAATCCATTCAGGACAGCTTGCTACCGGGACACAGGGCACACTGAACATGTTAAAGTCAGTCAGACACCTGAGTTACAGGTGATGGGGATTAAAAGAGAAAGGTCACATACAAATTATAAAAATCCCAGATGCAGAAGCAAATCCAGCTTCACCTGCCACTGGTGGCTGGCAGGACAGAGCACCAGCTCCCTGCCTGCTTCTGCCAGGTGCTCTTAATTCTTCCCAATGCTGGCAAATTAAATATTGCAATCTACATTCCCATCCCACAAACACGTAGAAATGTTTCGTTTTTGAGCCCTCACTTGCTGAAAAGGCTGCAGGCTGGGGGGCTGCCTGGGCAAGGGCTTGTAGGAAAGTCCTTAGCCTCCCCTGCTTGCGAGGCACACGCGCCCCAGCCCCGCTCCGAAGGTAACAGACTTACCAGAAGATGATCTAATGACAACGCAGAGGAGCCAGAACACTTGGGTTGTCATTTTGAAGTAAAGTTTTTCCAGACTCAAAATGAGCTGGAGTCTTTTATGCCCTTCCCCCGATCCATGCTAATGAGAGGCAGCCTGGGGGGAAACGGGAATCTCTCTCGCTGGACAACCCACTGGAGCAGGACCAAGCTGCTGCCTCCACCAGCCCTGCCTGGGAGGAATGTGCTGCTTCCCATCGGCACATCCCCCTGGCTGCATCACCTGTGTCCCGGGAACACCACACCCACACGTGCTTCTGGCAGCAGTTTTTATTTCGGGGAGAGTCTTGCCCTCCTCTGGCACTCTGGAGGGAATAGTCATAGGGAACACGGCTGGTTTTGCTGGCTGTGGAGAGCTGTGTTCTGGGGGGAACTGGGAGGTGCTGGAATACACCACACCGGGGACACACGGTCTGTAAAGGACATGCATGACAATGGAACATGTCTGGGGATTTCTGGCCACCTCCAGTGATACAGCTGCTAATCTCCTCTTTTAGTTTCAGGAACCAGTTTCAGTGATTCTTTTCAGACTGAAAAATGCAGTAGTGACTGTCCAGTCCAAGGGAAAGCTCTGCTGATCCCACACAGCTTTATTTTTAAATCTCTCTTTGCCATCATGTAGAACTCTGCAAATTTTCACACACCAAGCCAACCCTGATTTGGATTACTGAATTAAGAAGGCTTATTTCTAAGTGACCTTATTGCTACACAAGATTTCCATTGTGACAGTTTAACTCACCAGCTGCTGCTGGGTGCTGTGGAAGCTGTTCATGACATTAAGGGACAACCAACAATTTAAAACTCCATAAAGGCACTGAAAGGTTCATGAAACCCACCCTTGACAGAAAATCTAACCCTCAGCAATGCCTGTGGCATGGGATTCAGTGTTGCTTAGTTTAAGCAGTTTGTTTTGTCCTGCCTTAATTAAGCATTTCAATAGGATTCCCAAAAGCTCAGGGCTTTGTCTCCAGCAGCCATGGGTGAAGATAAAGAAAATTCACCGGAATAGTGTGGAAAATAAATGACATTTCACCACATCTATTACTCAAGGAGTTACTTTTCCACTGCAGCATTTACTAATCCCTGTTTTCCTCTGTTATTTGAGACATTTTAATTCCAGAACCATCCCAAGATAGCTATTACGGGAATAGGAGTGTAAACTGAGGATGAGGGAGAGGAGGGCTCCTCCATTGCTTTGGTGAGCAGCAGGTACCTGCAGCAAGCAGGAGAGTGAGTGCTAGCACTGGGGAGGGAGGAGGATGGATGGATGGATGGATGGATGGATGGATGGATGGATGGATGGATGGACGATGGATGGATGGATATACACACACGTGAGCGTCACACAGACCTGTATTCCAAGGATTCTTCTGTTGAATTAGCTGGTGGTGCAATTCAATCCTCATTCATATACAGCTGTGTCTGCACTGTTTCCCCAGACTCTTTACCTGGACAGGATCTCCGTTAAGAGCACAGCAGTGGTGTTTGGACCACTCCCAGCATTCCAGCAGCCCCGGGATGCTCGAGCAGCGGAGATGGAAAAGCCTTCCCAGCAGCGCTGGGCAAAGCAGAGACCGAAAGCGCCGCGGCCACCTCCATGCCCGGCTGCTCCCCGGGTCCCACTCGCAGGATCCCCGCAAGAAGCGCGGCTGCCCCAGGCGGGGCGCGGTGCCCGGGCAGAGAAGGGGCTCGGGGGCGGGCCCGGGGCAGCTGCGGGTAAAAGATTCGGGGGTGCTGGCCCCGCGGAGTCACCCGCGGCAGCGGCACAAAAGGAGCGCGGCACGACCCAGATGGGACTCGAACCCACAATCCCCAGCTCCGGAGGCTGATGCCTTATCCATTAGGCCACTGGGTCACCCAGCAGCAGCTGCGCGCGCCGCCCGGTAAGAGCCCCGCCCGGCCGGCCCCGGCTCCGCCCCCCGCGCGCCCTCACGTTTTCCCCGCTCGCCGCGGGCCGGCCCCGCCCCCCCCCGCACACCATTGGTCGCGGTGACCGCAGGCCCCGCCCCGCGGCGCGTGCCCGCGGCCCCGCCCGCGCCTCAGAGCGGGTTCCCGCCCTTGGCGCGAGCGCGTGCCTGTCAGACCCGCGCGCGGCCGCCTGAGGGGACCCGCCCGGGGCCGCCCCGCCCGTGCCGGGGCCGCCCCGCCCGTCCCGGGGCCGCCCCGCCCGTCCCGCGTCTTTCAGCTTTCCCTCACGGGCCCGGTCCTGGCTTCTGTGCTGCGGCCGGTAACTCCATCCAGTCCCGGCGGCTCCACATTCGGCCTTCGCAGGCAGCTCCCCCTCCTCAGTGCTCTGTGACCCCTCACGGCCCCTTTGCCCGCCTCACACACACCTTCTGCTGCCCCATAAGCTCAACCGCAGCTTGGCCGCTGTCCTGCTCCAGCTGCCCAGTCTCCCTCCACCTCTCCGTCGCTTCGGAGCTGTCACCTCCCTCACAGCCCGCACCGCTTGCAGCACCTCGCACACACCGCCTCGGGCACCTCAGGCACTGCCAGCCCTCTCCCGAGCCCTCAACACCAATCCCTGTGCCCAGATTTCACTGCTCCAGACCATGCACTGCCAGCGATTCACGACCCAATGGAATTTCTTCATGCCAACCTTCCAATCCTTCAGGAAAGCAGGTTTTTTACCTCTATTTCTGCTTTTGAACTGCCTTTTTTTTTCTTTGTCAAACTTCTTGTTTAATATCTCCATTTGTTAGCAATGTGCTTTCTCTTCTCTTGGCTTCCCTGCTCTTGTTTTTGTAGGTGTTTTTTACAAAGCTCAGCACTGTAAGGCCTAAAACCAGCTATATGAGATATCACTGGTAATTCCTTCTCCTCAGCAAACACCCTCCACACCTTTGTGTGCCTACAGATTGGTATAAGTGGTTTAATGTTGTGGCTTAGCACACAGACATATCGATGTGCATGCCTGACACTTCTCTGTGTTGTACCTTGTAAGTGTCTCAAATGTCAGAGTTGCTGTCAGAGTCGTGTTTTCCCTGTTTCCCAAAAGTTATATGGTTTGAATATCTCCTGTGAAAATCAGTGTTCTTTTGTATTCCATCCCTCATGAGCAGGGCAAACCCATCGGAAGCAATCTCATCCCTATTCAGGCCATACCACGGGGGCAGGAATCCTTTGCTTTTGTTATTCCGTATGATTTGGTTTTCATCCGCCCTGATGGCTGTAGAACGGCTTTCAACTGCAATCTCATATCCCCTTTACTTTGCATTTCTGTGAACCACATTTCTAGGAGACAATAAGTGACACATGGAGCCATGGAATCACAAAATGGTTTGGGTTGGAAGGGTCCCTAAAGCTGACCCAGTTCCACCCCCTGGCATGGGCAGACCCTCCATTACCCCAGGTTGCTTGGAGTCCCATCCAACCTGGCCTTGGACACTTCCAGGGATGGGGCAGCCACAGCTTCTCTGGGAACCTGTGCCAGGGCCTCACCACCCTTACAGGAAAGGATTTTTCCCCAGTATCCCATCTAAACCCACTCACTTTTGCTTTGAAACCATTCCCCTCGTCCTGTCACTACACGTCCGTGTCCCAGGGAAAGCCTGCGGTGCCCCGCTGGTTACTGAGGCAGAATCTGCGCTCTGCATGAGGGAATGGGTGTTTCTGCCCCAAACCGCTCAGAGCGAGGCCCCTCCGGGGATACAATTCCCTCCCTCCGAGCCCCCGCTCCCGTCCGGGATATCACCGAGCCCGGCCCCGTGCACTACAGCTCCCGGCGTGCCCCGCGCCGCCCCACCGAGGCTTACCGGCACTACCCGCGTGAGGCACGCCGGGAGCTGTAGTACGGGGCCTTGTGATGACGTCACATCCGAGCGGCTCTTCCGGGAGGGCGTTCCTCGTCACGGCGAGCCGGGCTGCTTTCAAACCGGCCAATCAGAAGGCTGCTTTGGCTCGAACTGGCCAATGGCAGGGCGCGGCCGCGGGAAATTTAAATGCCGCGTGGGGCGGCCGTGGGCAGTGGCAGCGTGCGGCGGCAGCGGAGCGACCGGCGGTGGCTGCGGCCGAGGTGCGGGGACCGGGACCGGGACCGGGGATGCGGGTCCCGCGCTGTCCTTTTGGAAAGAGCCCTGCTCTGCCCGCAATTCCGCCGGGGCCTCTCTCCGGAGCCCCTACGTTTCCGCTGACTGCGCTGGGGCTGACAGGGCTGGTGTATCCCAGCGCGGGTTGTCGCTCCGGCGGGGCTATGGCCGCAGCGAAGCCAAGCTGGTTCTTATGCTGGGGGTGGCTGAGCTGTAGGGGTTTCTTCGTTACCCGTGTAGCCGTTGTTATGTGCTGCTCGCTGCACACGCGTGGCAAATGCCCCCCGGCGTCCTTCCCATGGCGAGAGCTGGCTGTTCTCGTCCAAAAAGGTCGGGGTGGGGCTGGGTGGGATCTTGTACAGCATAGGTACGTGATAGTGAAAATAGTATTTTAACAGCGTGTGTGTGTTGTCTGTGGAAAGGAAAATCTATGTTGCTTCTGAAAATAATAGCTAGTAGTATTTGGTTCCAAGTGTCTTAAAATCGTGTGACTGTGTCTTCTGCTTTTGTGTTGATGCTAGAGTTTGTTGTAACATCTGGCTGTTTAAAGAGACAGCTGTTGATCAAGTCAGATGTTGTTATAGTATTAATGCAAACAAATGCCTATCATTCTTGAGTATGGATCCAATTTTTAAAATTAAACTTTTGTGGAGTAAGTTTTCCTTTGCTCTGTTTTCAGGCTCGTTTTTATCTGTCCCACTAGAAAATCTAGCAAGCAAGATGTCTACTAATGAGAATGCCAATACACCCTCAGCTCGATTAAACAGATTCAAGAACAAAGGAAAGGACAGCACAGTGAGTACTCTGGTGCAATTAGTACTTTAGCCAGCCATTGTCTCTTTAAATCTAAGTTTTGAAAGCCAAGAACTTACTGAGTGTTTATCCTCCAGGAGATGAGAAGGCGGCGCATTGAAGTCAATGTGGAGCTGAGGAAAGCTAAGAAAGATGACCAGATGCTTAAAAGAAGAAATGTGAGCACTTTACCAGATGATGCTACTTCTCCCCTCCAGGAAAACAGAGGCAACCAGGTAAGTGGGTACTTGAAATAGACACACTTGGAGGGCCTTACTGTCTAAGGTGCTGCAGCCAGGCCAGCATGAATCCATTCTGGAGGGCAGGACAGCACTGCTACATCTGCATTAATAACTCAGGCCTGTATTGCCACCTCTAATGGACAGCACTCTTAAACACAGCTGGGGATGCCTTAAGTTTTAGCTTTCATATTTTTCAAGTTCTATGCTGCTTTAGTGTGTAACTCTGAGCTTCATATTAAGTGTTAGCAAGTTCTCTTCACAGGGTAGGTAGACAAAACAATCCCTTTCCAGCTTGTCCAAGGACAACTATTACAACCTCCAGGCCCAAAAAGTATAAACAACAGTGAATTGGAGAGAAAAAAATAAAGAGGGTGGAACTTTATAATCTAAAGCTATAATTGGACAATTAACTCCAATATGCAAATGGACCAAAACTTACAGAAGTGTCAGACCTTGTGACCATGGTCTACTTTGTGACCATTTTGGTTCATCTTTAGTGCAGCCCTGGCCAGGTTCTTGTACTGCCCAAGGTGTATCCATTAAGGCCTTTTAATAAATATCTACTTTATGCTTTAACTCTCTCTAGCTTTTGTTCTAAGTCAGCCTTCTCAAGGCATCACTGGCTGCAGCTACATTTTAAGCCTAACATAACTGGTATAAAGCCCTTGGTTAAAAAGGCTTTCAGCAGTTCAGGTAACTGTAGATGAAGCTGTAGCTGATGAGGCTTTGAAGTATCTCATGGTGGTGGTACTAAGGGAAGTGGCTGTAAATTGGGGCCTATTCATGGTATTGTGCAAGAGCTCTTTGTGCTCAGGAATACACATGACTGTCCCAGTGACACACTCATGTAACCTTTTCTTGTACAGGTTTTGGCACACTGGTCAGTTGAAGAAATAGTCAAAGGAGTTAATAGTAATAATATGGAGCTTCAGCTACAGGCTACTCAAGCTGCCAGGTAAGTAGTTCAGAGGAAACCAACTCAGCTGTGCAAGCCAATAACTAGGCAAGGTGAGAGAATTGACTTATGAGCCTAAATGGCTGCTTATGTCTCTTATCAGGCAATATTTCAACAAACACCATCTTATATACCATGTTGAGGTACCCATAACTTAGGCATAGTTTTATTGAAACCATGTGGCTTTTGAATATTTAAAGTGCCTGAATATTTTAGTAGGAAGAAGTAATTTGCTCTCGTCGTGGCAAATTTAACAGTAGTCACCTTTGATTTGAAGGAGTAATTATAGTAAACACTTTATTATAGCAAAGTAAGGTACCTTTTAAACTGTGTTGACACTTAGGTCTGATATGTATGAGTGTGGCAATCCACTTTAGAATAATGTGAACAGTAAGATGACTAGGGTTTAAAGTCTGCCAAGTTTGTTTCTCCTTCCAAATCTAAAATATCCTTTAATAAGCTTGCATATTGCTGCAGTGCTGCTTCTGGCAGTCACTAACCTCTCTCTGTTGAAAAGCCTCTAGCAGTTCAGATGTGTAATGATTCCTGCAGGTCTGCTTTGCTTCAGAGGCCTAGGAAGCCAGTGTTCATCGTGCCTGCATTTCTTTCATGCTGTGTTATGTTGCCTTGTATGAATGTTAAGACAATGCTAAACTCTTTTCAAATGGTGCTTTTAAGACTTTAATTTGTTGTTCAGATATCTGCAGGCAAAAAAAATGCTTCCTGTTTGCCTTCCTCCTTAGGAAACTCCTCTCAAGAGAGAAGCAACCCCCAATAGACAACATAATTCGGGCTGGTTTGATTCCAAAGTTCGTCTCGTTCCTGGGCAGAGCAGACTGCAGTCCCATCCAGTTTGAATCTGCCTGGGCGCTCACCAACATTGCCTCTGGCACATCAGAGCAAACCAGAGCAGTGGTGGATGGAGGGGCAATTCCAGCCTTCATTTCCCTGCTGGCCTCTCCACACACTCACATCAGTGAGCAGGCTGTGTGGGCCTTGGGGAACATTGCAGGTATGTCCATCTACTGCACAGCTCTAATTATTCTCCTGATAGGAGGTTGTAGTCAGGTGGGGTTGGTCTCTTTCACCAGGCAGCAACTGACAGAACCAGTGGACACAGTCTCAAGCTGCACCAAGGAAAGTTTAGGTTGGATATTAGGAAAAGGTTTTTTACAGAAAGGGTGATAAAGTTACTGGAATGGTCTGCCCAGGGAGGCAATGGAGCCACCATCCCACATGTCTTTAAAAAAAGACTGGATATGGCACTGGGTGCCAGGGTTTAGTTGAGGTGTTAGGGCAGGGTTGGACTCAATCTTTAAGGTCTTCCAAACTAGTCATTCAGTGAATTCTGTAATTCAGACCTGTGCCCTTGTCTGAGGTGGGAGGACATCACTCCTGTTGTGCCATGCCCTGTGCTGAGCTGCTTAGGAGCTCTGCCCCAATGGCTTTCCAGTCATGACATGCCCTGCATTGCAGAGTGAGCTGCAGCAAACCTTGTCTTCAGACCTCATGCAATGCCTGGCACAACTGTGGGTTGTGTTGTGGGCACTGCCTCCAGATTTCAGCTCAGATTTGACGGTTCTCTAATCATGCTACAGCACAAACCTTTCTCAGACATTGCAGTGCTTTTGTGACTCAGCAATGAGTTCTGCCCTGTGTGTTGACTAAAAGGGGGAAGGCAGGAAGCAGTGACTCGAATAATTGGGATTTTCTTAGTTTGTCCTTAGAGTTTTAAAATAAATTATAAGGTATTTATTAAACCTTGCAATAGAATTCTCAGTCAAACTCTGACATGCCATCAGCATTATTCTGTAGCACCCAATCATGCAGCTGATTATTATAATGTATTTCAAGTCCCATATTGTGGGGAAAGTTCTAGTGTAGAGCTTAGATTTGTCTGCAAAGAAACATGCAAGACCCTGCATGGTGATGAACTCTTAGGAAAAGCTGTCTAGAAAGCAGTCTACATTACCTCTTCTTCCAACACAAAAGGTGAAGCTCAGTGGCTGGATTGAACATGCTTGTCATGTGACTGAACCGTGGCAGTAGTCCTTTTGTCCTCTCGTTCCTTATTTTATCCAGCATTTCTCAAGGGCTAGAAGAATTAATCCTGTAACACATAGTGGTTCTGTGTACACATGTTCCTTTTTTTCTGGTCTTCACCTGGCTTTTTTTTTTTTTTTGGTTTTTTTTCCAGGGGATGGTTCTGCCTACAGAGACCTGGTTATTAAATATGGTGCAATCGAGCCACTGCTGAGTCTCCTCGCTGTTCCTGACCTCTCTTCCCTGGCTGTAAGTGTGCAGAGTGATTCAAGTTACAATTACTGAGTAGAACCTAGCTGAACTATTGCTAACCATTTATTCCAACCATTGTAGTCTGGATATTTACGCAATGTTACGTGGACCCTCTCAAACCTGTGTCGCAATAAGAATCCTGCACCTCCCATAGAAGCCATCCAGCAGATCCTGCCAACTCTTGTCCGGCTCCTGCACCACGATGACCCTGAGGTGTTGGCAGACACATGCTGGGCAATTTCCTACCTCACAGATGGTTCCAATGACAGGATAGAAGTTGTTGTGAAAACTGGATTGGTGCCACAGCTTGTGAGACTCCTGGGATGTAGTGAACTGCCAATAATGGTAAGTGATTGAATATGCAGGCTGCTGTGCACTTGTAGCCATGATTCAAATTAAGCAAGTTAGGGAGTGTAGTGTCCATGGAACTGAATGGCTCTTTTCATACATGAGTCAGGTACCTGTTCTAATTTTTGTGAAGTGAGACATCAGTTTCTCTCCTGCCTGGGTGCTGTCCCACATGAGGCAGACTGCTGCTGCTGACTATCAAGCTGCTTTACATAATCATTGGATTTACTTCACAGGCCAGCACAACAGTCAACATTCACTAAAGCTTGCCTTTCAATTGCTGTTCAGATCCAAATTCTAGGGACAGTGTTTGCCAGTGTGCTCTGTACACTATAATTAGAGCATAATAAAACTGCATTAGTATTTAGCAGGTAGTTTCCCTAAGCTCTGTCATGGGTGGTTGTTTGCAGACTGACCTTGGAAGGTGTGCAGTCTCTGCATGCAGACATGAGTGCCTGCCTGTGGAATGCTAACAAGGAGCACAAACCCCAATTGTACATAGCAGGTCATGCTGTTAACTTGGGAAGGTTGGAGTGGGTGGCCATCAAGTATAGCTGTGTTTGCTATAATCTAATCTGGTTTTGAACAATTTTCCTAAGTATTCTATTTATCTCTGTTTCAGACTCCTTCACTAAGAGCAATAGGAAATATTGTCACTGGTACTGATGAGCAGACACAGGTTGTTATTGACTCAGGAGCACTGGCTGTCTTTCCAAGTCTCCTTTCTCATCATAAAAACAACATTCAGAAAGAAGCAGCCTGGACAATGTCCAATATCACTGCTGGGCGTCAGGATCAGATCCAGCGAGTTGTAGACCACGGTCTTGTGCCTTATCTCATTGGTGTTCTGAGGAAGGTAAACAAAGCCTGTATTTATGATGTTGAGCCTTTTCCTATTACTTCTGTGTTCAAACACTCTGCTTTTACCTTCACAGGGGGATTTCAAATCTCAGAAGGAAGCTGTGTGGGCTGTGACAAACTACACAAGTGGTGGAACTATTGACCAGATTGTGTACCTTGTTCAGGCTGGTGTTCTTGAACCCCTACTGAATCTTCTCTCAACTAAAGACAGCAAAACTGTGCTTGTTATCCTGGATGCAGTTTCCAACATCTTCTTGGTATGTGGATGCAGTATACTTGATTGTCCATGTTGTTGCTGATGGCTCTCCAGTAGCTGCTGTTGCATATCTTTCCAGAGGTAATTCCACACTGTTCTGTTGCAGGCTGCTGAGAAGATTAATGAGACTGAAAAGCTTTGCCTCATGATTGAGGAGTGTGGGGGTCTAGACCGAATTGAAGCTCTCCAGTCACATGAAAATGAACAAGTGTACAGAGCCTCATCCACCATCATTGAGAAATATTTCTCAGCAGAAGTAAGTGACTTCAGGGGTCTTTTCCACTTATTTTCTATGCCAGCACTGACTACTAGATTCAAATGCTACTGCTATTCCAACCTTCTTTTCTTTCCTTCTAGGAAGAGGAAGACCAAAATGTTGTACCGGACTCTACTGCTGACAGCTACACTTTCCAAATCCAGGACAGTACCCCAAATTCTTTCAACTTCTAGGTCTTGCATACACTGCAACCACCTACAAGTGGTTTAGCACCCAAATGACTGCCACCTCTTTGTCTTAATAGTTCCTCTTGCCTTTACTGGTTTTTATGTGTCCTGTAGCACTTTGTCAAATTGAAACATACTTGAACAGTTCAAACTCTATATATATGTGTGAATTTTTAAATGTAAACCTCATTCTTTGAGATATTCTTGTAAATATTTCCTGTTTCTGTCCTCGTCTGGGGAAAGAGAGCATGTGGGCAATTCAGGCCTCTCACAAAGCATTGAGCCACTGCTCCGCAGGCCTCCCCATAGTCTCTTACCTTCTACATGACCTGTTGCAGTAATAAATACACTGAACAGGCTTTTAAGGAAGACCTACTTGAAGTTCAATAAAGTGTTGTCAGTACATCAAATTGAACTGTGTCACTTGCTCTCTCAAAAGCTGACTGATTGGCTAAGTAAACTTAGCCAAAAATAGATAATGGCATGAATGCAGGGCTAAACCATTAGAGATTCAATGCTGAAGATTGTGGATTTAAAGCAGCCTAGTCACACCAAGCTCTGATTTCTGTATACAGCAGCCTTCTATTACAGGACCAAGGAACTGCTGCTGCTCTCCAGGTAATTTCTATAGAAATCTGATTCCTCTTACCCTGTGCATAGCTGAGCTAAACTAGCTTCAGCCTCTTGGAGGAATATTTAAAGGCTAGTCGTGCTACTTAACTGTAAGCAATAGTTTGGAGGAGCGGTAAGTACAGCAGTTACCTGAATATGCATGGAACTGGTTATCCTAGGATAGAGCATAGGAAATGCTTTGAAGCAGTTGCCTGCCCTGAGAGCAAAATGAAGGCATTGTCTTGCAATCGGCTGTCCCTTTATTGCTAAAGTCATTACTTACAGGAACCCATTTTGTACCTTAAAGGGGTTGTGCAGGGTAGGGTTTGCAGGAGGAGGAGTATTGAGTGGAGAACTGTAGTTCTGTTTTCCAGCTTTTTGGAAAAGCTCAATCCAAGTTATTTAACTTGAATCTCCCAGGGTGTGCTGGAATAACCATATTGTCTCAGCTTACTGAGTGTCTAGCTCCAATGATGGTGTAGGAGAGGTCAGAGTTCAGGGTTAGATGTTTGATAAACATGACTTAATTGGACCACAGCATGTCACTTATATTAATAAAAGGTAGGGGGAAAATTCTGATATGTAGGCAATTCTCCCAGAGTTCCCATTGGCTTTGCTTCCACCTTTATGGGTGGAGGGGAATAAAAAACTCAAACAAGTACAAAACAAAAAAAAAAAACCCTCCTTTATTCTGCTAGGTGAACCTGATATAATCTGGTATTGTCTCCTGTATTAGTCACCTTTTGTATGCGTCCAAGTTTATTTTGAAGTGCAGATGTGTAGAAAAGTGGTTTGGGTGTAACTCTTTGGCAATCCAGGGAAGATCAGGTGTGCTTAATGAAGAATTAGCTCTTGTGTGCTGCTAACAAAGATCTCTTTAAATGTGTTATTGCTAATGTAGATGATGTCACTCTTGCTTTCATTAGTGTGGGGCAGGTCTGCTGCTCCCTATCCCACACTTGCTGGCAAATGGTTCCCTCCCTGACTGGAGGCTGGTGATGACATCCATCCCTGGGACCTCTCTGGAGCCTGGGTATTGCTGGGTTGTGATAAAGTTACAAAGGGCAGCAGATAATTAGTCTCTATCTATGGTCCTATACATCTTGTTAGCTACAATACTGTTTTGTGCAGAGCAATCTCTGAGAGTCACTGCCATGTTGATTGTCCTGCCGGGCTATTGGAGCTGTGGGAGTTCCTGCATCCAGCTCAGAACCTGATCCTGGTGACACATTACTGTCAACTGATGTACCAGCAGGGGCTGCGGTTCTACCTGTCGCAAAGGACACTGGCTTGTAAAACACACCGTCCTGAACGGATTCGTGATGACCTTCATACTTCGGCCTGTACCACTTTAACTGCTTTTCTTTAACTCCAAAAAAGCTGTAGCATGTACTAAGCCTTACTGTGGGTGTCTCTAAAGAGGCTGAACTGTGCCTGTGGTCTGTTCCCAGCCCTGCCTGCCCCTGGACTGAAGGGGGAGGCTGCAGGTGGCACCCAGGGCCTATGGAGAACAGTGCCACCACAGGTCCCACTGCTCCCCGGGACCCGAGTCTGGCACTGTCATACCTGTGCACAGGGGAAAGGCCCAGCCTGGCAGTGCTGGAGCCTTTACTCTTCTGGGGGAAAAGCAACCAAACAGGGACTTCATGCACCTGCAGTGAAGCCTCCTGTGTCCCTTTGCTCTAGTGTCAAACCTCCACCCTTGACCTGGAAGCATCAGTTAGAAAATGATGATTTTCTGTGTAACTGTAGAGAGCTGAATCAATTAACCTCTACAAAAGCGATTACGTGAAGTCAGCTTTGCTGAGCGAGCCGTTGCTGCCCCAGAGTCGCTGTCAGGGTTTGCAGGGGCAGAGCCCCGCGGCACCGCGGGCTCCGTACGGCTGTGGAGCAGCGCAGGGGCCGGCAGAGGGCGGTGCCGCAGGTCGGATAATGCCGCCGGCAGCGCCCAGGTGCGATCTGCTCCATTTTCCGAATCAAAAACACCATGCTACCGCTTTGGGGCACTCGGTGTGGTTACACAGAGCATCTCTGTGCTAACTCCCAAGTGTTTAGCCAGGTTGAATATCGAATATAAGATACAACATCTTAAAAGACCCTTTAAAATCAAAGCACTGTTACTTCAAAACACAACTCCTTTAATTGCTCTTCAGCATGTGCAAGTAATTTGGCCTTTGTGTCTCTGCATATAATAAATACAGAACACTTGTTCAATAGTGTCATCTCTATTTCTTTTTTTTCTGAATTAATTGTTTCAGATTTATCCAATATATTGAGTTAATAATAGTACACTGCAAGATCTTTAGATGCCTGACAGCTCAGTGGCTTAATAATTAACTTTCTGGGGCCCGAGACTTTGTTTTTATCCAAGAAAAATGTGTTCAGCGTATCCACCAGTGAGCCCTGTTGGCAGCATGTATTTCCACAAACAACAATCTACAATGGTTATGAGTAAGTGACTGGACTGAGTCACTCCTTATTCTAAGAAAATGCAAACTATTTCTGAGGTTAGGATCACAGTCACCCATGAGGCTGTCTCTAGCTTCAAAAAAGTGGTAGGAGCAAAAAGGAAGAGGAGAATTATTATTGCTCCTGGTTTTCAGTTTGTTTGGTTTGGTTTTTTGAGGGGGGGTATTTTTTTTTTTTTTTTGTGCATGGCCCAGTCAGATTTAAGAGCTTGTCCTCTTTATTTGTCAAATGCCTCATTCAGGACAAGGGCTGGAATCGATGTCTGGTGGCCTGTGTGTCAGTCTGCCAACTCCTCTGTGCTGAGAGCAACAATAACAGACCCCTGCTGACATCAACTGGCTTGGAATGCAGTTGTTCCTAATGCTATTTTATCTGTGGAGTGATGGCAAGATTGCAGTCTGAGATCTCAGCAAACGTAACTGCCTCTGAAATTCTGATGGCAGCAGATGCTGCCTGGCTGATTGTTCCATTTGCTGTTCCCCAAGGTGCCAGGCTCTGGAAGGAGAGCTGGGACTTTGCAGGTCTGCAGTTCTGTTCACTTTCCCCTGCAGGAAAAACAGCTTAAACTGTGGGAAAATTAGGAATGGTTAAATCAGAAGAAATCTACTTTTTCTTTTCCTGTGAATTAGACTGAACTATTCTCTTAAGCAAAGCTGCTTCCTGCTACTCTATCCAGGATGATTTAAATTGCACAGAACCACAGTGGTGTATCAGCAAGAAGCAGCTGTAGTTCTGCAGGGAAAGGAATTCACTACCCAACAATATTTCACAGATCTCTTCTGTTTCTAAATCTATTTTACAGCAGAGCAAACTGAGACACAAGGAAGTTATCCACAGACACTCAGAAAGCTGCTGGCAGAATTCACCTGGAGCCTGGGAATCCTGATGTCTGTCCCTGTAGTTAACCCATGGCACCTCTGGTCACAGTTACCTTTTGCTGGATATGGGATTATCCCAGGAGCATTGAAGCTCTGTTCTGATAAGGTATGATGTAGATTTAAGTACAGGTCTGAACTTTGGAAAGTGTGTACATTCGGGAAGAGGCACTGGTAGTCAAAACAGAAGTAATTAATGAAGGTTAATTGTATTTGGTTATATTTGACCCATAGAGGAAAATGTTAGGACTTTCACTTAAAACCTAACGGGAAACACATTAACCCTTTGGCCTTCAGAGGAACATTAGGAAAAAAGGCTAACAGGGAATTAGGGGACCCCCCTCCTTAGGCTGGGAGGAGTGCACCGCCCGAAACTGTAAATTTCAGGAAAAACCATTCACAAGAACATTCCCGCTCCAAGTGTGCAAAGTTGTCTGTTGTGTTTGTAAAACACCTTCTTCTCACTGATCCAGGGAATGGCACTGACATGAGGCAGGCAGAAACTCAGCCTGTGGACAGCTGAGGGAGAATTGATTTGCTGCGAGTTTCACAGCACTTCCTATGGATTAAGGGTCACTGGATTCCAGTCCTGCTCCTGACTGCAGAGCACTGTCTGTCTCAGACTGGCTCCAGGAAATGGACGCTCTTCCGCAGAAGCCAGAAGATTTCGTGGAAGAGCCGTGGCCCCTGTCCAGGTTGCAGTTCACCCACTGCCCTGGGGAGTGTCATGAGTGGGAGGGAAGTGACGTTGGGATTTAAAGGGAGGAGAGGGGAAAGAAAAAATAAAGCAGGATGGAGAAAAATCCTGTTAATCCTTACCAAGCACAACTTGCTTGACCACATTAAAATATTGTGCTGATCATCTGAATAAAACAAATGACCCAGCTCCAGAAGTGATGTGTAAATCATGTATCAGGAACAGAGTTTCAATTGACTGACACACTGGAAGTCAAATCACTGGCACTGACTTCACTGTGGGGGAGTTTGGATCACAACTACACACTGCCTCTTTTGTTGAGCTTGTAATGAGGAATCATTCTATTTCATATCTTTCTCAATTTGCACTGCAATGTGAAATGAAAATCATGGGGTCATCTTTTGAAGGTCTGGTGTTTTTTTTGGTCTATATATAAATTACAGGGTCATACATATATTTATATATTAATATATATAAAATAGTGGAAAGCTGCCTAATTTTTTCTCTGTAAAAGACTGCTTTGTGTGCAGCTTCACAGTGGTAAAATAGATGTACCACCAGGAGTATTAATAATGCTCTGTGGGCATATGGAAGGTTGGAGGTACAAAGTTATCAGAAAATCCTCAGTAATCTCCAAAGCACATTTCTACCATCCCAATCACTTCATTTTTACCCACTATATGAAACAGATGTAAAAATAGCTCTTTCATCAGTGGATTGCAACACATATTTGGGCTGCAGAGGCTCAGTTCTGCTCAAAGCAATACTGTGAAATCGTGTGCAGAATGTGCTGTTAATCAGAAGCAGCAATTTAATGTTACGTATCCATCTCTCCTCCCACCTCCAGCTCCCCTTCCCAATTCTGAGCAGGAAACGACACTTGGATGGAGCTCAGCACACTGACTTTCTGGATAGACTCTCTAGGAATGAGGAGGGACTTGAATTCTCTCCATATGTCATTTCCTTTCCCCTAATGGCTAAAAAAACCCAATTGCTGCAGTTCATATAACATGTAAGAGAGAGAACATTACCAATCTAGGGAAATAAGGGCAGGGGGATGGGACAGGCAGGACAGCCACATTCCACTTCTGAAGAACTGCTTTGCAAACTTGACTTAAATGAAGCACGAATTTTTCATCTGTGTACAAATACTCTTTTATGTAGTTCCTTGAACTGAAGCTATTACCCCATCTGTACTTAAGTGTATATCAACACCTGCAGTCTGGGGCCAGACAGGGATTAGGGAAGGAAAATGTAAGCAGAGGGGGAGTGGTAACAACTCTGTAAGATGTAAACTAACTCAGAAAGGAAAAACAGAGGGGATTGAGGGAGACTGACAATGAGGACCTAACAACTTTTAATAAATCCAGTTTTAATAGCAAATTATGCTAGAAATGACTTAAGAAAAATCAGATTAGCCCACTCCTGCAGCTTTTGTCCAAACTGCCTTTAAAAACCTTTCTGTTCATTACTATCAAGAGCTCATGCAGATATCCTACCCTGCTGCAGAACACAAAATTTGATCTGCTGTATTGCACAGCGGAATTGCAGCTGTCAACAGAATTCAGTGTGCTGTAGTTACAAACAGAAAAAAAGCAACCCAGGAATAAACATGACATAAAAAAACCCCAACAAAAACAATTTTAAATAAAGCTTAAGCTTACTTCCTCATAGCCAACCCACTGTGTATTAGACCCAAATTGGAACATAATGTCTTTCTAGCAACGTAATCCAAGGGTTTGTTAAATTTGTAGCAACTGAACTGTGCAGTGCTTTGCAGGACAAACGAGACATGACATTTGCTTAAAAAACCCTGAATTTTGCAGTCAGTGAATGAGAACATGTGCACAGAGGGGCTGTATGTGTCTGCTTGCAGGGTGATTGTATCTGACTGAAGAGCCTCCCATCTTTCATTAGACACATTGCCTAATTAGACATGTTGCCCCTGAATATTAATGCTAAAAAGAAAAGTAGAAAACTACCTTTCCTCCAGTTCTGTTTTAAAGGGTTTCAAGAGTGGAATAAAGGAATGATCAAGATACATGGTGACAGATTTTCCTTTAGGTTACTTTTAGCGCTCCACTAGACCCACTAACCTACTTAAATATCTGTGCTGTTCTTTTCTGGCATAAAACCTTGCTTTGTAAGTTTTCAAATGAAATATTTTAGAGGTATTTTTAGAGATAACTTTATCTTAAATCCTCTCAAATTGATTTCACAGTGGACTTGTGGGTGATCTTGTTAAAAGAAAGCACAAAAGAAGCCAGTACAGCCTGTGGATAGGTTAGGTGTTTCTGCAGTTCAGAAGGTTTTAGGAATAAGATTTCTTTTAAACAAGAGGGATTGTTGAGCTTATTGAACCTGCAAATGCTTTTGTGTCATGACTGAGCTTATTTATGGATTTGGTTTTCACATAGCATGTTTATAAATGTCTCCAGACTTCATGTAAGCCTAAGCAGTGTTTCCAAAGCTGGACAGCCCGGGCTCCTTTCAGCAATTCCCAGAACTGTGAGTAGATGTGGTTTGCCTGAGACAACTCATCTGACTCTTAGTGCCTGCTTCCCCATGGCAGAAAATAATCATCCCGTGGGGTTAAGGCTTTGTGATCTATTTTTGGGTTTGAAGCTTGCAGATTCAACTACCTGTAGGACTAGACTATATTGTTATAGCTTGATACATTTCCTGGAATTAATCTTTTCTCTTGAATGGAAATATTTGGAAGTAACTTAAGTGACACACATGGAAAAACTTCCACTTGCTTGAAGAAACAGAGAGAATCAGAAGTATGAGGTAGGGGCTGTTTTAATGGCTTACACTGCCCCAAGATGCTCTCCTTGCCAACACTGAGAGGAGTCTGCTGTCAGCCTCTTGCCTATCTGTAGCTGCATTTGTCTCTAACAGCCACAGTCCCTGCAACAGGTTAGAATGGGATAAATTGCTCCTCTTAAACCTCATCATAAGTCCTGACATGTGGAATTCTGTACAGCTTGGAACATTAATCTCTGGATGTTTGGACAAGTCGTGATGGCTAGCGAGAACTGGCTAATTATGCCAAATTATCAAGGCTTCTCAGACAGTGTTCCAGGGCTTTTGGAGAGCCAGGAAAGCTTCTCTGCTTGCCATGGCTGCATGGTGCATCACAGAACATTTGTTACTTCTTCCAAAGTATTCAGCAGAGGTTGTGGTGCAAGCTGGCTGTTACCTGGGCAGACCAAGGGCTGATTTAACAGGGCAACCACCTGCCAGTGCATCACTGCTGATCATCAGTGGCTGAGGGTGAGTCAGCCCCTGGCATCCCCGGCAGTGGCACCCTGCTCTCAGCATCACCACTGTAATTAAAACTCAGAGATTTGCAATACAGGAGATTTTACAGCTCACCTTCTGCAGATGACAAAATAATTACTTCAAATTGATGCCGGGTCACAGGGAATAAGAAAGATTGGAGAAGGTTTGATATTCCTTTAGTGGCTAAATAATGTGGCTTGTTTAAAACAGCACTGTAAGTATTCAACTCTTTGAATATCTGTTTGGGCTGAGATTTTTCCTGAAAACACTTCATTTGTCTGAGTTCTGGGACAAGACACACGGTGTCAAGTTGAATCAGACACTATCTGCAGACAGACGTTGTAGCACAGCAGTAAACTAAGTTCTTGATGCATGTCACTCAGAGGAGACTGTTTCCAACTGTCTTCTTCTGTAAGGTCTTCTAGGAACCTGCTTTGTATCAGCCAAGGAAATCTAAAGATGAGATTCTACAGTTGCTTCATTCACAACACAACACAAGAAAGTTGCACAGAGCAGTTGCACAAGGGAACATGTGGTTTTTCAGGAAACCTTGCTAATTTCAGTTGGAATATTTAGCACGTACCTCTCAGAGCACTTGATAAAGCCAATTGTCCAAGAGTCTGGAAAAGATATTCTATTATTGATAGTGTCCTATGGATAAATAAGTGGAAATCATGAAAGAATAAAGGAAATATTCTTCAGACAGAGATCTTTTTTTTTTGGACCAAGACTTTTGGAGGCTGTTTTTGTACTTCAAGTCAGCAGTCTCACTGATTTTGAATCAAGACAAGTCAGGCAACGTATTTTAAGCCTAAGACACATCACTGTGCTTGAAGACTGAAGCTGGGCTCTGTCCTGTGTGCTAGGCTCTTAAAATGCTGTGCAGCACCTGCCACTAGATTCTGGGCTGTGAGACACATCCTGCAGCAGAGAACAGGGGTGACATGAGTTAGACAACAGTCTGGGCTGGGACATGGGTATTGCCTCCAACCTTTTGCCCAGGCACCAGGACATGGTTTTTCACGACAGATCTTACCCTCTCAGAAAGTGGATTTCAGTCCCTGTCTAGTAATAACATACAACACATCTATTTATTCCATGTTCAATGCCTGTCTCTAAAATATTTTCTACTTCTGCTAAAGTCACATTGGGATAGGGCTGTCCTGCAGGACATGATGAGGAAATAACATGGGTAGAGAACTGCATGGAATATCTGTGCATCAGTTACTAATCTGTTCTGGATGGATGGACTTAGAAGTTATCTTAGTGACTAACCACTGGAAAATCCTGTGATATGGAAGCTCATGCATTTTTTTGTAGCCACAGCTGCAGTCATTTCCCTTCAGAGACACATCATTTCCCCAAGACACATCCTGTCTCAGAGGGCCACAGTGTCTCTGCTCCAAGCTGCTGTCCCCTTTTGCAGTAGCCAGCGCATGGGTGGAGATTTCCTTCCTAGTTTCTTCTCCTGAAAAGCTTCATCTCCAGCTCCAGCTTGAGAAATGGATTGATTCTTGACCTCTTGCATAAACATTGTCTCTGCATGCCAAAGGGAGCCTTAGTGAGAACCAGAGCCCCTGTCTAGACATGTTTCTTCATCCCAGAGCTCTGATAGGTTTGTCCTCCTCTGCTGGGTTAACTCTCTTTGTCTCTGAGCAGCAACAGAGACAGAGTAAAACCAGATATTTAATATGTGCATCTCAATGCTTTAATGTAGTTTGTTCCATTCAGCAGCAACACAAATAATCCTCCAGTCTGACAATTTTCATAATCTGCAAAGGGAAGAAAGGAATCTTGTACAAAGTGAAATTTTCTGTTCCTTGATTCCTGAAATGCAGAAGCATTTTATACATGACTGCAGTAGGGTTTGTTCCTTTAGCCCAGAAGAGCAGCAGGGGAGGTAACAGAAAGCCTCATGGAGGACAGAATTCTATTCAGGAACAGGACAAAAAATGTGATGGATCTGCAATGAATTCAGAAAGTTCTTTAGCTACAGTAAGAAGTTATGATTGGCTTAGGGAAGGTTTAGAAGAAAAACCTGTGCCAAAGAGGCAGACCAGGAGAACAATGCCCTTTGCAAGCAAAGGTGTTGATGAATGCTTTGAAATGGTATGAGTTAACCAGGCAAATTAACAAAGAGGCAGAGAAAACTGCTGGTAGAAACATTCATCATTCTTACACATTAACAGAGCTTTACCAAACAAAGAAAAAATACTGATGTGATAAGAAAGGGAACTGACTTTCATAAATATTTCAAATGTATCTCTTTCTAGATGAAATTAAACCTGATAAATGTAAAAATGTTTGGGGTTGCCTAGGTGTAATCTGCTACAGTACTTTATTTCTCAGAACTACACCATTAGGTGGCAAAATAGGCATTTAGCATTATCAGTTGCACATACAATGGAAACAGATCATAGAGAAAGAAGAAATGAAGGTGTAATTCTCTACTGATCAACTCATCTTTAACTCCATGATCTCCAAGGGTGATATCTATAATGTCAACCATGTCAGGCTCTGGGAAATTTAGTAAATGATGGCTAGTAGAAGTAAATACAATCCAGATTTTTTTTTTTTATCTTCTCAGGAAAATAGTTTTAACCTTTTAATTACCTCACAAAATCATAATAATAGAGGCAGAGCTCTCTTGCTTTCTTGATACCATTACAGAAACTGGGGAAGAATGTGATATAATATCAGCCAGCTCTCATTACTGCTGAAGGAATCTGCCATGATTAAACCAATATACAGAAAGAAATGGAATGTAATTCTTAAATGTTGATTTGCTTTGAACACATTCCACATGCCAAGGAATGAGTTTCCAGTATACTCTTCCATTTCTAAAGATGGGGAGGACCCCACCTCTAAAAAATTAACTACAACCATCCTCTTCTGAAAATGAACACTACTTGGTTAAAGATGTTTGTACACATTTCCTGGTGTCCAGAACCACCTTTGAGAACTACTTGTGAAAGGAAAACCTTCTCCTTCTTCCTCTTGGTAAATTCAAGAAATCAAAGCCTTTTTTTTTTTTTTGTAGTCAAGGAAGAGAATAAATTTTTGTATTTCTAAATACTTCTTCAAAAGTTTCACTCATATGACACCAATACCACTGATATGATATCATAATGATATCAACTATTACATTATTTTCTCCTTGTGGATTCTTCACCCTGTTGGTGTCCTATAGATACCTGACCTTGCCCCTTCTCTACAGATTTCCTCCAGTCCTTTAGAGGGTGGCTCAGCTGTGAAGCTCTGGCTGAAGAAGGCTGGATTGAATTCCCAAGTCCAGCAGCAAGGCTGAGATCCAAAATGATCTGCAGGCTGATGCAAGGCACTCCCATCCCTGCGGATCCCAGTGAGCTATCTCATCTTGAAAGGATGTGTTGTTCAGTGATACCAGCCTGCACTGGAGCATGGGGCTTTTGTCAGCAGCTCTGATGATATTTGCTTGTCTCTCTCACGGGATCAGCCCTGCACAGAGTGAAACCTCCTGAAATGGAACTGCATAAAGACACAATTTGCTGCAAACTCTTGACTTCTGAAAGCAAAAGCAGGATCAGCGAGACATTGGTTCTGTTAATCTGAGAATATTTTGAGAATTTGGGGGATAGTGCTGGCTCAAGAACCTCTGGCTCATAACATTCTAGTGGGATTTCTTGGTTGGGAATGCAGCACTTTCTACCACCAGGGACTGCCAGCATCTTTGGTCCCCTACACCACTGCACTTCCTGGTGGTCTGCCAGGCTTCTCTTCATCTGCCTGCAGATCTTGCACTGGTCCCTCATGAAGCCACTCAGCTTAAATCCTTCCTGGCAGTTCTACTCAGTGAAGGGAACAGTGAGTGAAACTCCTCATTTCCCAAGAGAACTGGGAGACAGGACAGGACACAAACACCTGCGGGGCAGCCAAGGCACAGCCCTTGTGCCCCTGGGACAAAGAGAGAAAGGAGGGTGCAGCAGTTGGCATCTGGTGCCTCTGTGTGTCCGAGGGCAGCCTGGGCCAGGGCGTTCTGCCCACCTTAGGGACAAGAGGAGCTGGTCCTGACCTGACTGGGACCCAGCCCTGCCAGGCTGATGGGAGCTGGAGCCCCTCTTCTCCCGCTCTTAAATACACACCTGCTATACAGGACTGTCCCATGTGATGTACCTGGCATGGATTTGTAAAAGTGCTCAAGTCATGTTGGTTGTTTAAAAATTAAGTAAATAAAATCAAATATGGCACATATTAAAGAAAAATGCACAGCAATAACAGCCATCCTGCAGACAGTACATTTTATATGCTGACCCAAATGCACAGTGTCAGTTAATGCTCTAACACTTGTGATACATCACAGTGTTTTCACTGAAAGGTGAGCAGCGTGTCCAAAAACCTTAGAAAAATTTATAGTTCAGCAAGTTCCTTTCTAAAAAGCAGTTTGAAACCAAGTATGCTTCATGACCTTTAAAAAACACTTTTAATGAAAGCATTAAAATGTTCATATAACTACTGAACAATGAAATACTGTATTTAATCCTAAAGGGATTTTTTAAATATTGGCATTTCAATTAATGTCCGACACACCACTTATCCATTAGAAAAAGATCGTGTAGAAAGAATTCTATGTTCAATATAACATTAAGCACTTTTGTCAAATTATATCAGAATTATTGAATGTTGGGTCCAAAGTGCACTGCAAGATCCTAGAAATGAATAATCATCATGTTAGGAAAAATCTAGAAATATGTTAAGTATGTGAAAAGTAGTTTTATATTTTTCTTTTTCTGTTCAGTTTACCAGTGTCCAGGTAATGTTGAAATATTTGCAAATCATCATTCATTTGCTTTATATACTTGGTTTGAGAAAAGGATATGTGAATTTGAAACAGATAGAAATTTTAATAGTATGACCTTCAATTACAAATGCTGAATTTTCTTCCTTTTTTTTTTTTTTTTAATGCAAGAATCAGGACACCTGGAATGTCTTTGGGGTGTGTGTGAATTTACATAACCACTACCAAGTAACTTCTTAACTGTTTCAGTGCAATGTAAAGCCATAAAATCCATAGGTATATTGTCCATGTTTTGTCGTAAATGCTGCTTAGACTTGAATTGGTTCAAATTCTCTTCTTTTGAACCAGTGGCAAAGCACTGAACCAATGCTTTCTCTTGTGCTCTGCCTGTGCTGTGAAGGAGGTTGGTGTCTAACATTTGCTAGTTTTGTGTTAAACAGCTGATGGCACAGGGGACAGGCACAGCCCTGGCCAAAGAAGGGAGCCCAGGATTCCTCTGCTCCCTGCTGAAGTGATACTGGAACAGCGGTGCCACCACTGCAGGAAGCACTGGAAATCTCCCTCCACCTGGCACTTAAGACACTTTGGGAGGAATAGGATGTGAATCCCCACGTACAGCATAGGAGAGGTCACATTTTATGGAAGGAAAGCTTTGAGAACCACACTGCACTTCCAAGGCCTTCAGTGGAAAAAAATCAGTTGCACGGCCCAGGTTTGAATTAACGAGGCTCGGACTCTGAGCTCTGTCAGGATGGGACCACTCAAGGCACGGTTACAGCTTGGCTCCAGCTGCAGAGAGAAAACCTCCTGGGCTGTGTAGGAGCCACAGGATGAACTCAGTGAAGCACAGGTCAGCTTCTCATCCCATGCTGGGGATCCATAGCTGGATCCTCATCTCTGACTACCCACATGATAATACTTCACAGGTTACCTCAGCAGGAAGAAGCCAGAGCAGCGACATGACCAAACGAGAAAAGTATTAGTAAGGTTGGTAGTAAGAGTAGGGGTGTGATGTATTAGCTTAAACTTCTACCTTGACTGTGGTAACGTTTGTAGCTTTTCTGGGAGCTTTTCTCACCCTTGAGGTCCCTCTGGCCCTGCAGAAAGCTGCCCATGACTTTGATGAAGCTCTCCTCATGGGAAGTGTGTTGCAGAGCTGGGAAAACTCTGGAAAGGGTCAACTTTCCCACAGGGTGGGAGTTAAATTAGGCAACATGGCATGGATGCAAGTCTTTTAAAAAAAAATATTATTCTGCAAATAGGAGTTCACAGAACCCAACTGCTGATTTCTACACAGTGCAGATAAGAACCAAATTGGTCCAAAGTTTAACAGTTTCCAGGGCTGGTCTGTCACACCCTGTCCATAGGGAATACTGTCATGGATCAGCAGCACTCCTGCATGGGACCACCCATTTCAGCCTGCCTCTGAATTGCCCTGCCATGTCTTTTCCCATTTGTACCCTCGATTTTCTTGTCCCAACTCCCCACACAACTTCTCTGCCATCCTCTCCTCCCCACCTTGGCCATTTACCCACATTCTTCCCGATCCCCGCTCTCCCAGGCCATGGCCATTCTCCACATCCTTCCCAGTCCCCTACTTCCCCTCAGACACGGCCATTCCCCATCCTTCCCGATCCCCGCTCTCCCAGGACACGGCCATTCCCCATCCTTCCCCATTCCCCGCTCTCCCAGGACACGGCCGTTCCCCATCCTTCCCCATTCCCAGCTCTCCCAGGACACGGCCATTCCCCATCCTTCCCGATCCCCGCTCTCCCAGGACTCGGCCATTCCCCATCCTTCCCGGTCCCCGCTCTCCCAGGACTCGGCCATTCCCCATCCTTCCCGATCCCCGCTCTCCCAGGACTCGGCCATTCCTCCCGGCCTCCCCGGCCAGGAGCGCCCGGCCGCCGCCGCCACCTGACGCCGTTCCCCCCCAGGCTGACCCGAGGCGGGGCGCGGGCAGGGCCTCCCCGGGCCAGGAGGGAGGGACGGAGGGGAGGGAAGGGAGAGGAGAGGAGCCGAGCCCGCCGCCAGCCCGTCCGTCCGTGCGGCTCCGTCCCGGCTTTGTTGTGCTCGGGCCCGGGGGCGGGGAAGCGGAGGGAAGCGGAGGGAAGCGGGGAAGGCTCCGCTCCTCCTCCGCGGCCCCGGCCCCGCTCATGGCGACGCTGGGCACATCCGGGCCTCTCCTCCTTCTCCTCCTCCTCCGGCGGCCGCCGCTGCCCTGAGCGCCCGGCCCGGCTCCATTCGCGCCTCCCCCGAGCCCTTGGCGGAGCAGCGGCGGGGGAGCCCCGGCCGGGGCCATGTCCAACCCGGGGGCCCGGCGGAACGGGCCCGTCAAGCTGCGGCTGACAGGTGAGGCTGGGCCGGGGGCGCGGGGCCAGCCCGGGCGGGGGCGGGAGCGGCTCCTCCGGGTGTCGTTGAGGTTGAACCTGGGGCCGGAGCGGCCCCTCAGGCCTCGCAGGGAAGGGGAGGGCGAGGTTTCCCTCCGCTCGGTTCCCCTCCGCTCGGTTCCCCTCGGCCCCGGGCTCGGCGTGTCCGGGCTCCGCCGCCGGCCCGGCCCGGGCCCGCAGCCGCCCGGGCGAACTTCAGCCACCGCACCCCAACTTTGCCGTTTATTTTCCCTTGGTCTTCTCGGTGTAAACTCGAAAGAAACTGCCACATTTTTTGTTTTGATCTCTTTGTTTGTTTACTGTTGTCGTTTTGTCGGGGTTTTTAAGCGATTTCCTCAGCTAAGACTGTTGGGCACTGGAGAGGCTCCCAGGGCAGTGGTCAGAGCCCCAAGGCTGGCAGAGCTCAGGGAGCTTTGGACAACATTCTCAGGGACAGGGAGGGATTTTGGAGTGTCCTGTGCAGGGCCAGGAGCTGGACTCGATCATCCTGGTGGGTCTTTTCCAACTCAGCATATTCTGTGGTTTTTCACAGTTCTTGGGTGAAGTGCCTTGTCCTGCCCTCCTCCAGACCACTTGACCTCTGATATTTTAAAATACCATAAAAACGGTTCACCTGCATGCTGGGAAGGAAAAGAATCTGGTCTTAAATACTTAAAATTAGGCCCTTTTCCATATAAAATCCCAGGTAAACAGGTTTAGAGGAAAAAAAAAAATACTGGAAATTTTGCTGAAGCTTTCTTATAAAAAATTCAGGACACTTGGATCTAGCTCTTTTCTTCAAAGTATTATTAAGTCCTGCAGCACATAAATGACATTGTGTGTCCTGAAGCATCAGTACACGAAGGTAAGCAATTAGAAAAGTATAGCTTTTCACTGTAAATATTCATCTTTATATAGTGTATCTAAGCAGCTTGCAAAATAAATATTTTTTTAAATATTGAAAGAGTTATTATATTTACTTTAGGTGCATGAGAAATATCTCCAGTTTAATGCCTAATAAAGAGAGGTGTTTTCATACTGATTTTTCCAAGTATGTTATTTTCACAGGAAAAGTAAAATCTATCTGCTTATGTTTTACTTTGGAATTACTTGGACTAGATTTGTAATCTAGTGTTCATGGAGATTTGTGAGTGTCTCTATATTACACTTGGAAATAAAACTCCTAAAATGAGCGTAGCTGGGACTGCTTCATGGAACAGTGCTGCCTTGTTTTTACCGAGTGTTTTGTAGCTTTCTCCTCAGGTTATTGCTGTGTTGATGCAGTGCTTTAATACTTTCTTTCCCTGAGCAGTGTGTGCTCAGACTTGCTTATCTTTGAAACATTAAAAATGGTCTGTAGCCTTATTTAAAAGCATGGAAAATACTGTCTAGGGAGTTGTCTTTCTCACCTCTGTGTTTTGTGTTCAAATTCATTTCATATTTTATTTTTATTGAGGATTAAGCATATAATGAAACTGTGCCTGTGACAATCCCAGTGTGTTGAGGGGAGTGTGATTGTGACCAGAAGCATGCTGTGGTTTTACACGCTGTGGTCAGCCCCCAAATGCAGCAGGTACAACCCTAAGGAATGTTTTTGGGCTTTTTTGGCATCTTGTATTTTAGGAAGGGAAAGTGCAGAGCATGGGATGAAGACAAAATTGTCATTTTAGGACTGTTCCAGAGTTAGCAGCTCTGGCAGGCACTGAGTACCAGTTCCATTATTGGAAGCTTATAGGAAACATTGTCCTGTGTCTCCAGCTGAACAGCTTGAGGTATTTTCTGCTTTAGCTAATAGGGAGTTGTTTCACATAAGGTCATTTGTTGTAAGGAAGCTTTACATGTTTAAGGAAAACAATGAATTTTATTAATTCAGCTGACATGTTGTCAGTTCTTGCCTAGGAATAGTTCTAAGTGTTCTGTGTGGTTTTGATTACTCTTTTTGATTGGAAAAGCAGTTTGAGGGCTCTTGAGTTCTAAAACTGTTTGGAATTAAAAGAATCTGTATATCCAGTGTTTCTAAAAGTTTATTCTCAAACTGACAAATGCTATTTAATCTTCATTTTCTTTGGCTCTATAAAGCTAGCAGTCTTCTGTTTTGGCTTGAATGTTTATGGGATTAATTCTGCAATCATTGTTCAACACTTATCTTTTCTGTTCAGTATCTCTAAATTAGATGGTATAGATTAAAAAATTGATTTCAAGAACTGGATTCAATTAGCAGTTTTTCAGGACATAAACATTAAAGGTTTAGATGGAAAACATTGTTTTGACTGACTGGATAAATGACAGGGTAATGTTTGATGTGAGTCCAAGAACTGATCTGGAGCTAGTGCCCAACTTCTCAGTCCATCTTGAGGAGCCAAATAAAATATTTAACCTAGGCCTCATTTTGCAAAAAAGGTTGACTCTTTGTTGAGACCTTAAGAAAGTTCTGAGAAATGTTTGGCATACCTTTACACTAAGTGTTTAACAGTTTATTTAGGTCTGGGTTCCTCAACAGAGACAAACCACAGCGGTGGCATACTTCTAGTAAGTTTTTATTTAGTTTACAGCGCATCTGTGTTATACATTTCTTACAAAAGGTTATTCTTTTGCAAAGGTTTGGCTGTTTGTTGCAAATACCACTTGAGTCTTTAGTGATTCATATATTCATTCAGTTTATATAATCTTGGGGTAAAAAAAAATCTCTGGATAATTGTTAAAATCCGAGTGTCATGGCTGCTGATTATACTTCTAGCAGGAGGTGTAACTCCTTGTTTCTGATTAAAATATAGGCAGTGTAATTTAAATTAGCTAAAGCCTAGAATTGCACTAGTCTTCTGCGAAATTTAGCTTATCAGCTTGTAATAACAATGTCCAAGAAGTGTAAGGAAAACTTCTTAGACTCACATATTTACCACACTTTGATCTGGTTCTATCCTGAGTACATTCAAGTTCTACAAAAGCTGCAAATGCAGTCATCCCTTTCCATTCCTAGTGTGATTTTTGTCAGTGTTGTGTTGAATACGTGGATTTGTAAATACACTACACTGTCAGTCAGAACATGCTATGATTTCTTTCACTCCTTTGTTGAATTGTGTTGATCTTTCATTCTTCAGGGAACTGAGAAATGACCATTGTTTTCAGTAAATATTTTATGTCCTAATATGTGAATTTTCTAATGTTAAAATAGCTACATTTGACTGCATTCACTTAGGAGATCAATGACAGCTCTCTGAAGGCCATAAGGTTGTTTTTGTCAAGGAGATACTTTCTAAAATCAGTTTGAAGTCCACAAAACTCTGTGAGTATTAGAATATGTTGAGTAAAGGTTCAGTGCAGAAGTTTATTTAGTTCACGTGTTGCAGGCAGTGTTTGTCTCAGAATTGTTAACAAGTAAAGATACTTCCATAGCCACAAAGCACAGTTACACTGGGCTGGAAAAAGGGGTAATAAATATCCCATGGATAAAACTGGAATGAGCTGGAAGAGTTTTGCTGGTACAGAATCAGACGTAGGCCTGAGGAGTTATTTGATTTGTTTTTCCTCCTTCTTACTGCTTCCAGCTTTCCTGCAGGGTTTGCTGATTAGAGAAATAAAAGCACTGGGTGTTGTGTTGTGGAAAATGGATCAGCATCTCATGAGCTGCTCCTCTCTCTCTTCTCTCTTGCTGCTTTACTGTCTATTCAGCCCTCACAGTACAAAGGTGAGACTGTACTGTGAAGTTATAGTCTTGAAGTTATAGTGTTAAAGTGCTGCTGTTTTACCAGACCATAGAAACCCTGGTTGTAATGCTAATAATATTTATTGCAAAACATACTTTATTTAGAAAAAGCCAGAATATTCCTGAGCTTTGTAAAACAATGTGGAATGTTCAAACCTGGTTTTTGCAGTGGATAAATCAAAGCGTTAAATTAATCCAGTTGAAGACAGTGGTTTACACGAATCTTAAATTTTCCATCAGTGGTGGTGGAAGCAGGACTGAAGTTTATGGATAGCAGAGCTCACTGTGGGAGCATCTGATCGATCAATTGATAAAGTAACTCCCTATATCTGTATGTAGCAAGGCAGTGGTTTTATAGTTGACTGAAATTGTAATGCCATTTTAGATCAGTTTAAAGTCTGAGTGCTGTTTCTTTTTTCTCTTTGTAGTCCCTGGCTTCATTTTCTGGGCCCTCCCTTGTGTTGACTCCAGCAACTGTGTAGCTGTGGGATGAGCTGAAAGCTAATCCTACCAGGAAAAAATGTTTTTTTGTATTGAGGAATAGGGATGCAGAGAAGAAGCTGCAAAGAGGGCAGGGCTGCCTCTCCTACCAGCAGCCTGTAGTTAGATAGGCTCTGGTCAGCAATAAAACAATGGGGTTCCTTCATGTAAGGTATATTTGACTTAAGTACTAGTTTTTGTAAGCCATGTGTCATTAAGAAATCCGAATCAATAAATTACACAGTAGGTGGATTAAGCTGGTGCAGTCATAACAAAGTCAATAGACATGTGTCTAATCAGGTGTACAGGGACTGATGGCTGCTTGGCCCTCAATATTTTCATCAAAGTAAGAAGTGTGTGTGTAAATATATGCTTTCTTCTATAGACAGTATATAGTTATAGTTATTTATATACATATAAATCAGTTGTGGATCGTACAGATGCCAAAGAATTGTAATAAACAACTGAGGAGCTGTATGGAGCAGTTTCAGCTCTTTGTTTCTATGAGTTCAGCTTGTATGACAAAGTTTTATTCATCTGGGTATAAAATTAGATATTCAAGAGTACATAAAGGGGTATCATGGCAAGGAAGACAAAGATCAGAAAGGATTTGGGGGTGGAAATTGTAGTAGGGAAGCAGTTACATGGGCGCTTCAATTAAAAGATTGAAATTCATTTCAAAAAACCCTACTATTCTTCTGTGGCTGTACAATCAGGAGAGCATCACATAGAAGCTAGTTGGGGATTTACATGTGTAGGTAACATATGGGGCATATGTGGGAGACATATGGGAAATCTGCACGCAGTCGTAATGGTAATGTTTAAAAAAATTAAAACTATTGCCGAGAAAACAATAAAATGAATCCTGGGGGTGGAATATTTGCGAGTAATGTTTAGAATTGAAGTTTTCAGTGACGTTTATAGAGTTTACACTGTCCTGTAATGTCTGTCTGTGTAGCTGTACAAAGCTGAGAAACTCGTCTAGTGGTGACAAATTATGTTCTGTTTTCTTTGTTAAGCACACTGAAAAATCTGATCAGGCCCCAGATGAAAACATTTTGTCTTTGTGTCTGTAAGGTGAATGGGTAGATCCCTGAAAGAAGACAGCTTTTCATGTTTTGTTCTGGTTTATCTCATGGCCTTTGAAGTGCTTCATTCCTTTGCCATCTTACTTCGAATGACATCTCACCACTGGGCCAGGCCTTTCTTGCAGCCTTTAAAAAAGGGTGGATGATTTCTTTGGGTGTATTCCCTGCTCTCCTCACACCAGTGACGTGAGCTGGCTTCTGACTTGGCTGAGTGGCACGAGTGCATTACTGCACAGGCTGTTATGTGCTTGCTTTAATGTATAAAATGTAAATGCTCATCACACGTGCAGGGCTGAGATCATTCCGTGACTCCTGAGGGCTGGGGAAGATTCATCTCAGTGGTGGCAGGCAGGGCATGCAAAAGGAGCTGCTGTGTGTGTCTGCTGTCAGCAAAGCACATTCCTGTCCGGGGGAGAGGATTGGAATCTGGAGGGACATTTGTCAGTAATATATTCAAGGAAGCAAATTGTTGGCGTTTTCTTGCTACTTCATCTTTAAGTACTTCCAATGAAAGCACAGATAAGATTGCTTGTAACTTCATCTGTTGATAGCAAAGCTCAGGACAAAACTGGCTAAGCATTATCATCTGAGTTTAAGGGGGAGACTGATACAGAATGGAGAATAGACAAGCTCAATATCATAAAAAGGATAAACCAAGTAAAGCTGGGATTTAGATCCATTCTGCCCATGAACATTGTTTCTTTTGAGTCTAAATCCACAGCAAAGATGGTTCTGTTTTGGGCCTTCTGAGACTGTGCAGTTGGGGTGATTTTTGTTCAGTTATTGCTCACGTGCCATATTTGTGTTGCACTATCAGCTGTAGTTCAGCATCCTGCAGACTCTTGGGAATTACTTTTTTTCCACTTCAAAATACTTTTTCTTGCTGTTGCTCAGGCAGATCAGACCAGGAGGACTGATATCCCCATGAGTAGCACATATTGCTTTTGATGAAGTGTTACTCACATTTTCAAAATTCTGAAAGTGAAAGAAAAAGTAGCAGTATGTGAGTTTCTGGTCTGTATCCTGTTGGTAATTTTGTGGAATGACTCTTGGCCAGTGCATATTTAACCCAAGTTCTGAGGCTTGTTTTCTTGGAGAAAGGGAGAGTTACTCCATGGCTGTGGGATTGTCAGTGCAACGGCTTCAATGCTTCCTTTCTGTAACCAATTCATTTGAGTTGTTTCAAATATGCAGAGAATGTCCAGGCTATGTAATTTGCAGGTCACAGTAAAACTGTGTACCCAGATTGTGCCATTCTTGCTGAAATCAGCATGTGTGATGCCACCTTGCCACAAACATTGGAGTGACAATGCCATAGTAAAGCTTTCCAACCCACAGCACCAACTTTTGGGATGCACATGTCCCTCTGCTCCATCCTGTGCTGCCAGATGGGTGAGCTGAGGAATAGATCTGCATTAAAGTCCATTTCTTGCCATCCCCCTTTTTCTCTGGGTGTAGAGGACTGTGGTGAGTTGATGTGTAAATGAGTGGTGGCTTCAGGCAGGTTCAGAGACCAGCAGGCTCTTGGTGGCATTTTCATTCTGCCTTGACCCAGATTTTAACATTACTGATGGAGTTAAATGGAGTAATAACTAATTATATCTGTCGTGATGCTTCTTTTTAACATACTAACCATTTGATTTGGAGTTTATATATAGATGCATACATAAATTCAATTATAGATGCAGTTGTGCTTGTATTTAACTGGAGGTGGAATCTGTGTTGGTAATACTTAGAGGCATTTTCTGAACTTGGGTCAACCTAAAGATTTCTTCCTAAGACAGATAAAGACTGGCCTGTACACTTCTAAAATTATGTATGATAAAGCTCCTGCTTTGTGCATATTGTAGGACATGAGGAAAGTAGATGGAGTGTACTTAGTAATTTGTTGTTCATTTTAGTAAAAGGCAATCTAGTAAATGCAGGTATTTTTAATGCAAGAAATATAAAATGTACTAAAATTAATTTTATTACTGGTGAGGAAGGAAAGATGCATCTGGGTTAGATGTTTATGGACATGACTGGTTAAAAAAAGTTAACATAAAAATCCTTAACCATGCAAAGGAACAAAACATGTCTGAATAAAATTCATAGAATTACATTCATGCTTAACTGCTTGGCATTAGAAATTCATGGCATTTATTGTACTGAGCATTTAGGTATCCTTATAGCAAATAGTCCTTCAATTCAACTCTTAACAGAAAATGTTCACCTTGTTCTGAAATTATTTATTTATAATATCTATAAATATTTATTTTCAGAGAAGAAGTTCTTCTCATTATTTTCCCTGGTGGATTATAGAATAGTTTATAGCTCTGTATAGTAGACTGTGTGCAGGACTAGATGAGTAACAGTATTGTGCTTAGTTGTAGTAATATTTAGGTGTCCTCTTTTTTGTTTAGCAGCAGAGTAAGTTTTTCTGTCTTAATTTATAAAGGGTGGCATCAGGTGTGATCTAAGAAATTTCAAAGGATAGAACTGGTGTAGGTGGTGTCATTCAGAGACAAAAGGGGACATTTGTGGAGGTGAAACAGGACAGAGTGGGGTACAGTTGTTGAAGAGGTGACACAGGGATGTGAAGGGACTGTAAGTTTGCCAGGTTTTGTGTCACTTTATAGTGGAAGCAGAAAACAAATGTGGGTTCCTGTGCTTGGGCTAAATGTAAAGAAATGTACATGTCATGTTGGTGAGTCCAGCACTGAGCCAGGCTGTAATGATTCAGTGATTGCACTGTCAGTGTGGAAATCTGAAGATACCGAGCATTTCTCTTCATCCTGATAATACAAATACATATATTTTAAAGGACACAAAATACCCATTGCTAAGTACTTCACTGAAATAGATGCGAAGGACCTCATCCTCACATCTTCTGGAGAGCACTAGCTCAGCAGTACCAATTAAAAATGACTGCCTTCTTTAAGCCTGCGTGCACAGTGTATGACACATAAATTGTCCAGACTTAAAGAGGGGCATAATGCATGATAAAGCAGAAATTTTCTAGGGCTTTTATTTAGAGCATTGTAGTAGAAAGTTCAAAAATGTTTTATACTGATCTTGCAGAAGGTTCTTGTTAGTTGAAGCTTGTGAAGAATGATACAGAATTTTTGTGCCATCTTTCATAATTTCCGGTGAGTTGTGTATGTGGCATTTCTAAATGTCTAACTAGCAGTTCTGGATGCTTGGTGAAGTGCAGGGTGGTGGTGAACAGAATCTTCAAATGTATATTTGTGATATATATATATATATATATCACACACAGTTATAATAAACTCTTGGTCAGGGATGTTGGAATGGGGAGAAACTGCTGTTATCCTCTGCTCAAGCTTATTAATGCTGCTGCACAGGGGAAGTGCCTCTGGTTTCTTAGAGAAGCAAATGCTCTCTGTAAATTCCAGGTGCTGTGCAATAATTCCGATTTGCCTCAAATAGTTGGATATCAGCTTTTTGTTTAAAAGTTAAAGGGTTTAAATCTTTGTGATTGTGCTAATGTGAGGGGGGCAAGATTTATGCTGAAGTTGTGCTGTCGTGTAACACTGTGGCCCTTTTGTGAACATCCTTCGTGTCTGGGATTTCTTCTTAAGAACTGGGTTGAAAGATGATTTAAAATGTTGGCTTCTGCCGCAGGAAAAGAGAAGGCCTTTAAGGAAAAAATGACTTAGAGTAATTTTCAGTAGTACGTGCGTCGTGCCTGGCTTGTCATAAAATATTTGTGAAGTCTTCTCTCCCTTCCTCAAGCAGTTCCCACAGTTCACAGTGTTCTCTCAGTAGCTGTTATAAGGGAGGTAAAAGGAGGTTAAAAGTTCTGTAGTCCCATCTACAAGGATAGACAGTAAAGTTCTTGCTTCCCCTCCCAAACAGCAAGTGGTTATTCTGCCTGGGGGGAGGTCCTATATATTTATATTTGTCTGTGTCTCAGTTGCTTCTTGTGGCCAGGGGATCATGAACAAATTTCTGTTCATTTGTGAGATGTGAATGTGGCATTGTGAATACGTGCCTCGGATTTCCTCATTACAATATTTATCATTTTTCCTGAAAGTTCCTTTCCTCTGGTGAATTGTTCATCCTGTAGAATCAGTCAGCTATTTCCTGTGTATCAGCATAATGTAACTTCATCTACACTGGGCAGGACTTTGGACCCATTCAAAAGCTTTGTATTTTTCATAAGTTTATTGGAATTTAGTAACCTCACTCTCCCCATTTCAACAGTTCTTTGCAGTGTGGTCCATGCCTGGAGATGCACTTGTCCTGCTCCCACCCTGTGTCACTGCAGTGGAGTGGCAGCAAATGCACAGGAAAATTGTCCCTGCTCACCCTGACCCTTGGATTGCTCCTTGTCCCTTCAGCACTCTCGGGACTGGGAGCTCTGGGGCCCACACTTGCTTCTGCTTTGTGTCATTTGAACATGGAATTGCTTTGTCTGTCTGAACATCTTGGCCTTTTACTTGCCATCGGTGGAATTTATAACTCTGGCTGAACTTGGAATACCAAGCTGGAGCTAATGATGCCAGCTCCAGTTAGCACTTCCCATTATCAGGCACTGCTTAGTGCTGTTAGCAGCTGGCTAACACGGACATTTTTCATGCTGAGGAGCTAAATCAGACCAAATTTATTTTGGGAAGATTCTGCTAGGCTTCAACCAGTTTCAAAAAGGATTAAAATACATTGCACATCATGTAGAAATGCTTTGTTCTTGTGAATCCTTTATTCCGGGGCAGAGGCACTTTCAAACAGGGGCATGGTAATAGGCAGGTGTGGCTGAATCAGCCAGGTAAGGTTTGGTGCAGGTTTAGTGAGGAGCTGAGCTCTGCCTCTTAAAGCTGAACTCAGTGTGCTCCTGGTGGGAAGAGAGGCACTACCTGGAATGCACAGGGCACAAAAGCTGGATGAGGGTGGAGGAGAAGGGAGTGACCTGGAGCAAGGAGCTGTCCGGGGATATGGGTGGATGCTGGAGTCTGATTTTGGCAGGACGAGGCACTGGGGATCTGTTGGTGCCTGGGCTCTGGTCCTGCAGCACTTAGCATGACACAGGGTCACAGAGGCAGCCCAGAGTCTCCTGTTCCAGACCTTTCAACACTTGGCTTTGTAAGCAGGGAATGCTGTTTCTGCCCATGTGATGTTCTGTTGGTGATCTGTTTTATTGGGAAGAAGGGGTCATCTGCAGCAGAGGGGCTTTATAAGAGCTCAAGATGCGTAACATGCAAAGAATGTGAGTGGTTATAGTTGGAAAGAGGCCAGAAGTTTAAAAACAAACAGGAAAAAACATCCACCCCAAAATTTCTCCCATCTGTTCCTTTGCTTCACATGTTCATCACCTTGATACTATATAGAAGAAATAGGGAATTAAGGGCTGGCTTCGAAGTGGCCATGATGCAGAACATAATTCTGAAAAGGCTTGCAGGTAAGATCAGTTACTCCTTATGTGTAGAACAAAAGGAATTCTTCAGCTTTTAGCAAACCTGAGAAGTTTTTTTTTAAAAAGACCATTGATTCTAAGAATATCTTGGTCACTTAATTAATGCTAATATTTTCTTATTTTAAAGGGTCAGAAAACTTGCTGTTAATTATAATTGAATTATGTAGTTTTTAAGTTTCCTTGGCTCATTTACACAAAAGTTCTGGAGTTACAATTAGTGGAACTCCAGAAGTTAAAAGTTTTCAGAGAAGTGTTATCTGCTGTTGATGAGTTCATTGCATTAAAGATTTGAGCTTTTTTAGTTAGAGTCAATGTTAATATGTCAAATATCAAGCAGACAGAGAAATCTATGGGCTATGGCAGTCAACATTTGTCCACTGTGATGGATCTTGCATTCTTTGTGAATATTTCTCTATAGAAGAGGGCAGCCCTTTAATTTTACAGTGTACCCCCACTGGATTTGCACCAGAGCATCTTCCAGTGGCAGGAGGTTGATTTAGTACACTGTGCTCTGTTTACACTGAGTTGCCAGTGTTGTGAACCACTTGGATCTTCACTCGCTGTGTGTATGAAACAAACACAAAGGAGCCTGCAGAAGAGCTTGACCAGTGAAGAAACAAACCAGAAATTACCTGTACTGGGCAGGTGTATCTCCAGCAAGAGACAGGCAGATGTGCAATTTGAAATTTCCTGTAGAGGTCTGTGTAGACAGAGTGAGGAGGAGTTATGGGTGCATTCAGATGGATGATTTTTTTTTTAGAAAACTAAAAATGAACTGATAAAATGGGAAACTGCAAGGTTTCATTTTAAGTAAACTTAATATTGTCTAACTATGAAGAAAAATGAGGTTTTCAGGCTGTTTTCATATTTTACATTTATTCATTGATGCATAACAGGGCTTCTCTTTTCCCTCAATGTTTGACACTAGTCCGAAACAAAGTCTGCTCCTATGGGATTTCTTTGCCAAAATACTGCTCATTTTCACACCTCCTTCAGCTTTGGACAGTTATAAAATTATCAAATGCCTGTTTTTGTTCAACTGATCCCTTTTATCATGATTTAAGGTCAGTGATAGCCATGTCTGCTTCCCAGGGGGATGTTCAGGATCTGTTTGGTTTTTAGGTATACACTAAATGCATCACTTTCTGCTGAAATAAATCTGTTTATCAGCTTAATAGAAGAATAGCTAAGTTTGAGAGTTGAGGTGTGTCTTTGTTGTTCTAAGACTATGAAATCCCTAAAAAATAGAGTACCATTTTAATCAGATATGGTGTTAACTGCATTTCATAAAATTACCTTTTTCCAGCAAGATGTTTTGTTATTTGCACACATATGCACGTTTAGTGGTTTGTTTTTATTCTGAGGGCATGCTTTCTTCATTGTATTTGGCTAGGGTTTTTTTTTTTACATTTTAATTGAAGTATTAACAATATAGTTATTTTTGTTATAGTGAACCATTTTATTGTTTCAGAAATGAATGAATCATATATTCTAGATTATTTTTTCCTGGCAAATATTTTTCTTTAATGGTTCCTCAGTGCTAGCTTAAGTTGAATAATACTTGATACCAACAGATGAATAATACTTGAAATACAGTATCTGATTCATCATGTCAAATGTTACAAAGAAAAACCTTATGAAACTATATATATATATATATATATTTACACAGGTCTTTTTACTTGCAATAAAATCAGCTTTATGTGGGACTAGACTGGTTGTGTAGCTGTTGCAATGCAATGAAATAATTATGCTTCTTGAGTCTGTTGTTTGCTCTGACTTCACCTCCATTTCCTAAAATCCCAGGACTTTGTTCTCTTTCCCAGGTTTCTCTCCTCTGTCCCAGCTGGAAGAACAGGTGCTGGCTGTGCAGCTGGGCTCCCAGACCTGTGTTCCCTTTGCAAGGGCAGGGTGTTTGCAGTGGAGTGTTGGATGGATTCTGTCATGAGGGAAAGGGTCAGAGGGCATCCTCTGCTATGCTATAAGGCAAATACAATGAAATTTAATTTTGGTAACAGGTATGGCAGAAGGTAACCACAGGGTGGTGTGGAAGCTGCTCATGGTAAATGTTCTTTGCATGTTGAATCACAGTTTCTGTATGGCCTTTCAAGTCAGTCCCAGGTGGAAGAGTCCAGGTGCATTTCCTTGAGTGCTCAGCATGAATTCAGCAGCCAGATTTGAATGATAGAGATGAGTAAGTGGCTCCACAGCCCCCTGAGAACGCAAGAGAGCAATGTCAATACTCAGTATTTTTGTTAGCTGAGTGTGCATTCTCTATACTGATGTTTAAAACATTTAGAAGAGTAAGAGTATCAAAAGAGCATCTAATATGTGGGCATGTGTTTCTGTGAACACTCTGTGTGAAACCTGTAAAGAGCAGGTCTGCTGTTTTTTGTATCTGTATAAGTGGTTTATGTAATCTGGAATTTAAAGGATTAAGTTGTGGTAGATTTTGTTTAGGCATAAAAATATACACAAGTTGTTTTTTCATATGTTTCACAAATTCACTATAGGGAGGTTAAAAAAAAAAAAAAACCAAAAAAAAACCAAAAAAAACCAAACCACAAAAAACACCCAAAACAGCAAAACCCACCCAACTCTCCCCGTATTTCCTCTCTTGCCCCTACCCGAGCTTCTGTCCACAAAAATACTTATAAACAGCAAGTAATGCATTTTCTTTTGCATACAAAGCTCTGGGGAAAATGAGGAAATGTTTTAGTATCTGTTAGGCGTTTAATACTTTGTTTTGCTCTGATTTATGGTTCAAAGAGCTGTGGAGGCCTGCCTAAAAAAATAGACTACACTCCCTGTGAGTTTGTTACCTTTGTTTAAAACAGTCAAACCTCTACTGCTGGAACTCAGAAATTCATGGACAGAATGACTAGAACAGTAAAAATGACTTTTAAAAATGTGATTATTGGATAAACTGGTATGAGCCCAGCTGCTGAGGATAAATTGATTTTGCTATTGCTTTAAATCTGTGGTGTGTTGGTATTTTGGCAGAGTAAGAAAAACAAGGATATTAGAAAGTAATTTACTGCCCTGGGATTAGTGAGGAGTGTTGTGTATCTGTGACTGGGGCAGGCCAGGCTGGTGGAGATGTGTCTGATAAACAGGACGAGGTCTAGTCTGACAGCTGGCAACAATAGATTTGCTCAAAGTCAGGTGTACTAAATTAGCAAATCTATTACAAGGCTACAGGAGAAATCTCACAGAAGACAAGCCTTGTAGGCAGAAGTGCTGCCAAATGGGAAATGATTCATCGTCTCTGAATGGGATGAGCACTGAGCAGAAGCAGTTTAAACCTCAGACTGCTTTGGCTCATAAACCACCAAATATGCGATTAACACTTTATCTTCTCCAGTCCCGTGGTTTTTATTGTCTCCTGAAGAACAGTCTGTATTTAGGAGTAAAATCTGTGAGACTCGTCTGCTTCTTCTAATCTCTCTTTTGTAAGTTTGAATGTGTTTAGGTATTTTTTTGATTTTTAGCTAAATGACAAAATGTTTGTGTGCACCCTAAAAAGCACTCCTGTCCTGTGACTCTTCAGCAACAGCACCTTTTAGTGAGGACAGTTATGTCCAGGAGTGCAGGCACAGCTCCCTGAACTGACTTACTGGAGTTTATTTGCTTATATTTAGTGAAAATACATGATTAGCTGGAGATGTAGTTCAGTGTAGGATGCCAGTTCCAGGGTGATCACTGCATCTTGATTTTTAGTATTTTAAAAACTTGCATCACTCTAACAATTCCGTTCATAGTCTACAATGCTGAAAGATGAACAGGAAATACATTTATGAATTCTTAAATGTAGTTAATGCAGAAAGGAGGTACAGTTTACAAAGTTGGATGAAGCAATGTAAAAGGGGAAAAGCCTGTGCCCTCTTTGTCTCCATATAGCTGATCAGTTATTTAGCGTATCTCTGGTCTTATTTTAGTATAAATTGTCATATTGGCTCTAAGATACACAAATGATAGAGAAACTAAAGGAATTGGGTTATTTGAAGGTGTTTAGTATTAAATAATTGAGATGTCAGAAGATGGTTGTGAGAGGAAATAACATTGTACTTGGAATGTTAATACATTTGTTTAGCAAATAATTATATTTGGGTGCCCTGGGATAGCACTCAATTAGAAGCTGAGATGTCCAAGGAGCAGTGTGTCTAGGAAATGCATGTAAAGATTGCTCTGGAAAACTTGGTCTGCTCTTACCTTGCTTGTGCAGCCATGTAAGAAGTGGTAGAAATCAGAAGTTATTTAGTATAACCCTTTGTGAGCAGAACTGCGAGACGTTCACGGTTCCTAGAGTGAAAGGCTGCAGGGAAATGAAGGTTTTCCATTTCTTTGTCCCCTCAAAATCCCCATCATGTGCACTCAGACTGTCTGAAGTTCATAACTGGTGTTTGAGGTCCTTGGAAATACTTGGATGCTCCTTGCACTTGGAAGCCATTCTGCCTTCTGTAATGAAATCTTCTTGAACTTGTTGGGAATATTTTCCTGGGTTTTTATCCATCTGCTGTACTGCTAGGAGTGTTGATGCACAGTGTTACACTTTTTGCATTCATGTAATCACCTTACACTCCTTTTTTCAGTCTCAGCTCCTCCCCGTTATCTTTCTTAATCTTCACTCTACCCTGCTTAATATCTTCTACTCTGTGTTCTTCTTCCTCAAAAAAAATCTTGTCGTTTTACTTCTTGAGCATTGCATCTTCCCAAAAGATTTCTGAAGTTGTAGTTTAAATGGCATGGCAATGATTTTGGGGCAAGATCCTTTATTTCCATGTATTGGTGAGCTATTTCATCTGAATCTCTTAGTGTTCTGTTTCTTTAAGTTCCCTTTCATATTATTTCCTACAATATTATATAAATTGTGCCAATTTGACTAAATAATTTAAGCAACTTGTGTAAAACCAAAGTAAAACAAAACCAAGGTTTTCCTGTAAGTTGCTTTACTTCAGCTGAAATAAATAAGATTGCTCATTCAGTTAGCTCATCTCTCTTCAACAGCAGCAGCTTCTTAAACTGTTTGGATTTGTTCTGTAGGACACATCTGTTTAAACAGAGAAACCAAACAGAATCTGTCCTTATTAAAGGACTGCAATAACTTAATCAGTTAATAAATGGTATAGGCTAACGATGTAGTAATCTCCTGGAGATGAGGCTTCATGGGTGTGTGGTGGGTGTTAAGACTGGACTGAGGTACATGAGAGTTTTAATGATGTTTGAATGGTGACATTGTCTTGGTTTTCCATGTGTGCTGCCTTCAAGCAGCTGGAGTTTTCCTGATTTAGATGATGTTGCATTTCTGCAGGTACAGACAGAATTCCATCATCAGAGGCATGGCCAGGTAAAGGTGTGTGTGTATAGTCCACACACCTTCCTGCTGACCCTGTTGTATTTTTGGCAGAAACCAAACTGTCAGGATCCAAAGACGAGCAACTTCCAGAGTTGAAAGCATTCCACTAAAACCAATTTTCCAAAAAAATGTGAATATAGGGATGTTGTGCTTAAATATTTCAACTGTACTAAATACGAAAGAGGCAGGATCCACATGTTATGAAGGAGACAGAATGTCTGAGGCTGTGGATATTGATGGTAATGCAGGAGGATGTAAGAGTATATTACTCATCTGTATTGCTCCATGTAATATCAGTACATCATGTCAGTACATCAGGTGTAGTAATAAAACAAAATTGTGCTGAACTAGGAGTTTGGATTAAGGGCAGATGCTTAGTTAATGATTTTTGCTAGTGATAGTATCAAAATCACGACTCTCTTGAACTCTAACATTATTTTACTTATTAGAGGAATATTTTTCATAAATACTTAAATATATATTTGAGATGCCAGAATTCTTTTTTTCTCCCTAATAAAAGTTGTTGCCCAAGCTTTTCTCATGAGTTAGGAATTATTTCTTAAAAAGCATTTGACAATCCTTTTGGTAGTACTGATAAAATGAATATGTACAGCATTTTGCCGGAGTGGCATGGGAATTACTTGTGAAGGGTGAATTATGTCCGTGGTTTTGGGATCTTTTTTTTCTTTTTTTTTTTTTTTCCCCTGGTTCTTTTCCTTTCTCCTCTTCCCAGGAAAGCCCCAGCAGCAGTGGTGTTCCCCAGGGACCATGTCTGCAGCAGAGACAGAGTTTTGAGACTTCCTGTTTAAATCACACGTGTGGCCAGCCTGGAACTGCTGGGACCCACAGTCCCTGACACCCAGGAGTCTGACTTAGCTGCAGGTGCCTCTTGTCTGAGCCCTTTTTAAAATTCAGGGCATTTTTGTCCAGTTGGTAATTAGATCATGAATTTCTTTTGTTGTTGCCTCTACTACAGCTCATTCAGAGGGTGGAGAGGTTTACTGCAGTGAAACAAATCCAAGGGCTCTCTGCTCCTTGCTGCCAGGTTTGTCCCCAGCACGTTGCATGAAATACATCAGGCAGAGCTATCATTTATTTCTCCCATTAACTTTTCCCCCCCTACTCCTGTTCCTGTCAAAACAAACTGAGAAACAGATGGGTAAATTTCCATGTTACCTTTTTTATTTACCCATCAGAGGAATGATCCTGTGCTCCTTTAAGTATTTTACAGGTTGTTAATTTTGGATTAATTGCTTCTGTTTTGGTTAAAAACTAACTGCTGGGATTGTAAAGAAGTCTTTAAGGACTGAAGTAAGATTTTTAGCTCAATTTACTCAATGTAAGAGTTTGAGATAAGAGTGACTCCCTTTTCTTTGCCTGAGCCCTTAAAAACTATTTTATTCCAGTATTTCTTGGAAAATTGAATTAGAGTTTACTTCACTCACACTTAGATATAAAAACCACCTCTGCATTTTGGGATTAGTTAATTTTGGTAATGGTACTCTAAAGATTTTTTTTATGGACTATTTTTTTAGTGTTACAGGAGAGTAAGAAATAATTGGGACTGTAAGAGCCAACATAACAGCAAAGTTGCAGGATTGTTTCATCTTTTTAATGGATTTCTGTTTCCCACCCTGATTTTGTGTACTGGAATGTGATTTTATACTTGTCACCAATATGAGAAACAGAAGGAATAACTTTGAAATTGGTCTGAAAATTGATCTTTGCTGACTTTTTCCTTTCAAGCATTCTAGTGGCTGTTAATTTAAAGCTGTGTTGTTCCCCCCACCCCAGGTGACAGCACAGTTTTGAGTCTCTGTAAGTGGTGTCTGTCCCACAGCTCCACGGTACAGTAGTGGTTGGTTTTTCAGATGTTGAAAAATGGGTGAAATGGGATGGTTAGGCTATTTTGGAGAAGGGTGGAGAAGAGAAATGGAATTTATAGTGTATGAAAGTTGTGCATTGGAAACATCCTGGCTGGTCTGAGAGGCTCCATCCACAGTGAAGCAGGAAATGCAGATATTCCCAATAGCCTTTGTTTTCTTTAAGTTTCCCATGTGTTACTTCTGCTTCTTTCTCACTGAGCTGTTGCTGAAGCCCTAATTTACACAGAGCCCCGATGAACATGGTTTATTTGTATGATTCAGCTATAATTTACACATTTGGTATTTAGCTAAAAAAAAAAAGCCAACCAAACCTAACTTTTTTTTCATCTACTTACTCAGCCTAACTTGAATCAATGTGAATCTCCATGAAAAGAGACTTGTAAACCTTTCTGGTAGTGTTTGCAGTGCCTAGGGAGGGCTGCTATCTTCATTGCAGAAGTGGCAGCATAATTCCTTTCCTTTACCTCTTGAGAGGCGTATCAAACAAACTGGACACATGAATAGGGTGGGTGACGTGTGTGGCAGCGAGCCCATCGCTGAATGAATCTGGGAAACGTGAATGCATGAGCTGCACGAAGGAGGAATTCAATGGACTGGGGGGTTTTGTGTTTTGTTTTACTTTTGGCTTGGAGTGGAGTAAGGGAGGAGAAGTGGAAAAGGAAGCCTTTTGTTTACAGTGAAACAATGCTGTGAAGTAGACATCGTGATGTAAAAACAGGAGTCTAAACATGGCAAATCTGGGCAGGCTCCATCTGGCCGTGGCCACGAGTCACTCAGCCGTCCCCGCACAGACTGCTGGAGTCTGGAGTCGCTGTCCTGTCGTCCTTCCCTTACAGGAATTTAAAATAGCCTTGGAGACTCTCTCCCAGAATTTTATTATTGCATGAGATGAATGATTTATGGGCGTAACTGTTTCTATCCAGTGATGCATTGCATCTTTGTTCTCTCTGATAAATGTGTGATGTTTTCATTTGGAGTTTTAACCTCCATGAGTTACCCTATGTGCAAGTTATATGGGTCTGGAATTCTAAATCTAGTCACAGCATAGCCTGTTCTTGTGGAGAACTTAGAGTGAATCTGTTAAACAGAAATTGGACTGGTTTTGTGTTAGATTTTGGCATCTTTCACAGTAGTTTAAATTATATAGCATTATTAGGGCATTTGTCACTTCTGGATATGCATATTGCTGGATATTGTGGGTATTCACAGTCACAGGTTTCTAAATGACAATGCTTATAATGTATGTGATCCTTGGAAATGGGTTTCACTTCACATGTAATGTATTAAGGATTTAGCATCTGGCTTGTGTTGAACTTAGAGGAATGTGTTTATGGGAAAATATAGAATTATAACAATTAGTAAAGGAAATTATTGTTAAAAGTGCTTTTCTAGTACCATGTTTATACTAATGCATATTTTAATTGAGTTTATTTTAAAGCTGTCTACCTTGTGTTTGGACATCAGTCTAGCAGTGATGCTTTTATATGTCACTCAGAATATTTCTCTGCAACCTGGCATGTTAGTATTAAATAGCACTTTAAAAATCCATTAGTACGTTTGAATTGTTCCAATGCCTATTCTTAGTAAGAGTTAGAATTGCTACATGATTTTAAGTTTGCATTCAATTTAAACGAGGTTTATAGGTCTGTAAGAAAATAGAAATTAATTTCCTACCAGTGTAAGCTGTAGATGTGCTGGGAGGTAGCTGTGCCTGTTGAAGATGTCACCATCCCTTCCCAGTTGCCCTGGCTCCCATCAGGAGCAGAAGGGATTGTGTGATGCAGCTCCTAATTCACATCAGGAAAAGATACCCAGGTGCAGCAGCCCAGTGATGGTGTTTGGGGTGTGCCTGGCTGCTTGCCCTGCAGCTCTTCCTGCTGCAGAGCTTGCATCCAGGGATGGGGGAGAGTGATTGCCTTGGATGTCTCGGGGCAGAGTGTCTGAAATCAGCATCAGCCTGTCCAGTGTCCTTGGGTGAACTGGGCTTCCATGTGCTGGCATATGGCACCTGCAGCTCCACCAGTGTGCTGCCTCCACTGGGCCCTGGAGAGGGTGGAGTTTGGAGTGTTAATTTGGGTGATGCTGAATTTTACAATGAAGTATTGGGGAAAATAATGATCCTACCGTTCTCTGTGTGTGTACATGTGTTGTACTGACTCTAATTTACAGCTCACTGGGTTATTCTGAATTTCTGTTGCTTTGTGAGACCCAGAAGGAACAGCTGTCCATAAGTAAAACAGAGCAGCCTGGAAGTAATTGTGTGTGTAGTTGCAAGAGAAGTGCTTTTTTGTGTTTTAGTTCTGCATTTCTGAGTGTGCTTTGGGAAATGGAAAAGCTGAATGTTTAAGAAGATTGTGTCTCTAAAAACCTGAAGGGTGTTAACTGGTTATGTTGGTATACTGGTGGCAAAATCTGCTTTTAACTCAATTTTGTTTTTAATAAAATAAATTTCTGGAGCTGCAAAACAGAGGCAGGAGGAAAAACTATATGTCTACAATAAAATGAAAACATTGAGGGAGCATTTTGTTTTATGGGGTGCACTTCTCCAGTACAACTGCAGCAAGGGCAGCTTGGCTGATCCTCCCTGCTCTGCAGCCATGTGCTTGTGCCCCTTCCTTTTGCCACAGGTTTGCAGATGGTGTGACTGCAGGATAAGTCTGTGCAGCTCTAGGAGCCAACAGTGAACTAATCTGTCTCCCCAGAAGGTTAATTTTCTGTTAAGCCAGTTCAGCTTCCTGCTCTACCTTGTATCCCTGTGCTGGCTGGACCTGCTTTGAGGGAGGAACAGCTGCAGCCCCCTGTACTGTTGGGTGCAACCTGAAACCTTCCAGCATGCTCCCATCACCCATCCTGCTCAGAATAATGGTCAGCTGCTGTGTTCTGACCCATTTTGCGCTGCAAGACCTTGACTCCAAACCCCTGTGCACCTGTAAAATACAGTATTTGCTAGGTTTACCTGCCTTTGTGTGTCCCTTCTTGACAGCAATCCATTGCAATCTTCAAAAATGCAGGAATTTCATTAAGCGAAAGTAAGCTCAGTTTTACGGTCATGTTCTGTCACATTTTGTTCATTTGCAGAAAAAGCACCTTTCAAAGGAAATGGATCCTTAAAAAAAATCCTCAGAGAGATTAACTGTAAAATAAAACTTCATGTGAATAGTTAGGGTAAACAATTTTGCTTCAAAACCTTAATTGAGGTAGTTATTACCTCAACAGCTGTGTTTGCAAAATCCATACGGCGTTATTTACAGCTCTTTGTTCAATAAATAGTTGAAGACCTCCTGTTCTGTATTTTCCCATGTGGGAATTCAGGCAGGTCCAAGGAGGGAATGCAAGCAGAAAAATATAAGTTTCTCGTGAGCGTGCCAACAATGGAAGAAACCAGTAGGAATGTGTTTAAAAATGTTTAAAGCATTGAGCCATCCTGCTGGAACCTGCGCACGGTGTGCTGTTTGCCTGTCACAAATGGCTTTTCTAAAAGAAATAAGTGAGTTTTGTACATTGTGGAGAAATGTACATCATGTCAGCCTTAGGTTCAAACACCCGAGCAATTTCTGGGTCCCAGGGGCAGCCATGAAAGCGAGGAGGGGCGTGAGTGTGGCTTCATTTGCCTTCCTCCCTCTCCCTCAAGCAGGCTCATTCCAATCAGCAGTGTAATTGGAATGCAACCACAGTCTGGAGGAGGAAGGGGAATTTTTGGCAAGGAGAGGCAGAGCAGTTGGGAGCTTTATTCAGATTAAAGCATAGACGACCATTCATTATCAGTACAACACACATTAGCAACAGCACAGCATTGTGTTTCTACAGCTGGGACTTATTTCAGTGATTGTATTGCCCCGCATAGAACATGCAAACAACTGGGATCTGATCACAAAACCCAACGCTAATGGCTTTCAGTAAAAGATGGTGTTTCTGGAGGGGAAGAAAGACTTGTCTTCAAAATGAGCCATTGTGGTAAAAATTGATAGGCAGCCTGTCGCTCTCCCGTGTGTTACATATGTTCTTGAACAAGTGCTTTTTCTGGGAGAAAAACCCTCGGGGAAGGAAAAAACCAGCAGGAATGAAAATGTTAAAATTGTTGGTTGGATTCAGAAGGCTGAACTTGTTCTTCTGTGGTGATGACACGTGGAAAGCCAGAAGATTAGAAAACATAATCTTAGCTTTGGACTGAGTGCTTTCCTCCCCATAACCTCAGGGCTGTCTGTTGACACAGTGTGGGTTCCTATGGATGAATGGCTGGCATGGGATGGGGGGATTCTGCTGAGCCATGTGTAGACTGAAATGTGTTGATTGTGTGCTTCCTTCTGCGGCGAGTGTGCTCACTTCCATGGACATTCATGATTGTTTTCATTTTCTTACTTGTCTTCCTTAATCTTTCTTTGGTAGTATTGGTGTGTCTCAAATATGCACATTTAAAACTACTTACTTAAGATGGCTTAAGCAATATTACTTTAACATAGGAATTTTAAGACTAATATATCTATGAAATTATTGTCTACAGCTGTAGCCTGAGGTGTTTGTACCTAAGGCTGCTGTGTACAAGCACATTTAAACCTTGTCATGTGTCATAAATAAAGAGGTGCATAATAACAGATAACTGAGTGCTACAAACATGCAGGTAATGTAACACTAAAACCTTCCTGTGAAGTAAAGTAGTGATATTCCTGTTTTGCAGGTGAATGTGGTGAACAAATTGGCTACAAACAGTTTGATACAGGCTGGAAATCCCCACAAGGGTTGAATACACAGCCCTTAAATGTCCGGGCTCCTTGAATTCACAAAACACTTTCTTTCCTTCTAATGTTGCTTCCTCAGCTCTCATTCTGGTGTTACCCAGCCTTTGGAGGTGAATAGATCATTGAAGACTCTGAGCTCATGTCTGAGAGGTGGTGATTCTGTGAAATCTCATAGATCTTTATCACTTTTTACTTGTTTTCAACGCAAGCTTCCTGCATTGGAGCTCCCTTTCCACTTCATGGGCTTCACGTTCTTCCTCCCTCTATCTGTGGAGACCTGGTGTTACTGATATTATTCTGAAATAAACATATTTTTAATACTTATAAAAAACAGCAGTAATGTATAACATAAGATGCCTTCCCTAACAACAGCTTGATGTCATTAAAAGTTGTTTTTTTCTGTAAAAATGGTTCCAAAATTAGCAGCAGTAGTAACGAGTTCTTCAGTATCTAGCAAAAAGAATAAACACTTCAGAAAATGAGAGGGAAATATTTATCTTTCTATAAAATTGACCTTTTCAATAGTCATAGTTCCTTTCAGTTTTTATGTGAGTTCAACCAATTATTCACCCCCTCTGTAATTGCATGTAAATTTTAATAGCTAACATATAGATTACAGGGGTTTGGGGATACTAAATATTTTGCATTTACTTATAATAGTTAAATTATTTTTCAGTAAACCGTAGTCAGTCACAGGAGTAATAAATAAGAAAAAGGAAATTGGCAAATATGATTCACTTAATGCCTATTTTTGAATATTTGTGGACTGTGTAGCAAAGCTGTCATAGAAGGAGACTGGGTGGCTAATAACATTGTGCTCTTTTCATGTTTCTGTGAGCAGACCTGAGTAGCATATGTTAGAATGAGATCATAAAGCATGATAAAAAAATATTTAATGTATGTATACTATGTAAAACTGGTGTGCTGTTTTTCTTGGCACATATACATTGGAATATTAATGTTCTCCTTTCTGTAGACTACCCAGGAAGTCTGTAATAAACAGAAACATATCTATCCATTGACTCACTGATACTCTGTAATGAATACTTTATCTACACATGTGTGCTAGAAGCCATTAATGTCATTTGATGATGCACTTATGGTACAGCACACCCCCCTGTTCTTTTTCAGTATATCCAGCCATTGGTTTGCATTCTAGTTCCAGTGCAAGTTTAAATAGCTTAACCTTTTGTTTCAAAATACTTGTAACAAAAAGTGCCTTAAAACAAGCACATCCAAATAATAAATAACCTTCTGCAGTGCCCCTGTGCCTCCAGAGGATCCATTAGTGGTGGGGCTGTGGAGATCTGATAACGATGAGCATTGGGTCCAGAATCATCAGCGCTTTAACTTGATTTTGTCAAGGGAAAGAAACCTCCCTCTAGTTCTTTCTGGGTTTTGAATCTTTAGCTTAAATTGAGCCTAGCATAGAGGACTCAAAGATAATTAAGTCCCGTGAGTTTTGTGAGAATCATTGCCTGGGTAAAGAGGAGACCCTGGCAGTGACCTGAAGGCAGAGGAAAAGGCTGCAGCAGATCCTGCGCTGCCGGACCACGGGAGAGCCTGCGTGGGAGAGGGTCTGTCTGAATGCCCAGTGGGAAAACCTCAGCCACAGCCTTCAGTCAGCCATGAAACATAAATCCATAGGAAACCAAACTTCCTTAGCTTTTATTCTCAAGGAGCTATTAATCAGCTGGTTATCAGAATATTCAGGACAGGTTTTAATACAGTGTTGAAACTGTTAGAAAAGTGGAGCATAAACTCTGGTACTTTTCCCACTGGTGGGAAGAGTTTTGTCCAAAAAAAGTCTTGAGATAGATGAGAGCTCTGTGTGGAAGAAGATTGTTTCACTTTGAGCTGAGCTGATGCTCCTGGGACCTGGGCTTTTTCACCTAGAAATACCTGGCAGAGAGGGTGTTGTTAGTGGAGGCTTTCTCAGCATCTCTCCTGTTTTTTTAAGCTGACAAAGCCAGAGAGGGTTGACATCTGACTTTCCTTAAGTGTGGTCACTAGAGAGGGAAAAGTTGAGACAAAAATATTTGTTTGTTCACTCATGGCTAATTGTTGAGGAAGCAGTTATTAGTCTGTGTGCTCTGTGTGTGCTCAATCTTATAAAAATGAGATTTCAGTTAAATTGCATTGGCAGGCTTGCTTTCTTTTTGAAAAGAAGTGTTTGTCATTAGTTAACATTACAATTTCTCTCAAGAATAGTTGAACCTCTTTTGTCTTGGACATTATATAGTTTCAGGAGCACCCTGTGTGGCTGTGCTGTAGATGAATTTTGACTTAACTATTGAATTTTTAGCCCTCAGCTTCACTTGACGCTTCTCATTACTTGTAATGGGTAAAACTGTGACAATAATTATGTTTTTTTTAGATATTTTAGAAAGTTGCCATCTGTATAAGCATCTATTCTACTTCAAGTTTTCAGCACTAGATGAAAGGTGGCTGGTGAGCAATAACCTATTGCAGTTCTTGGGCTGATGATGTCTATTGTGTTATCACTCATCTGAGGATATTCTTGGTGTAATAAAACCTTAAGGAGCAGCAAAAGCAGTTTTTCTATTGCCTCTTTTTTTTTCTCAGATGCCTTTATGTTGTTCTCAATGTTCTGGATAGAGTAAACTTTAGATTGTTGGGCACATGGAAGCCTTTGATAACTGTGGATTTTTTATTACAACATCCAGAGAACTTTATTTGATTTATGGGGCAGTGATGTGACAGTCTCTTTCCTATATGTACTTGAATGCTGGGTATCAAATACCTGAAACATCTGACTCTCTATTAGTATTTTATTACTGTTGACTGTTCAGATTGAAATTATTGGGTGCAAATCCCTTAAATGGAGCTCTGCTTTAGGACTACCAGTATGTCTTTGAATGGAGAGAAATTATAATTTTTATCATTTTTAAAAAACCCCAGCGTCTACCAACCTGGAACCAGGCACTTCTTTTTCAGGGTAATAGTATTGTTAGCAGCCCCTTATATCAAACTACTGTGCTGAATTTTTCCTGGGAACTTTCCTGTGGAACAGAAATGTCCCTTTCCTGTGGAATAGGTCAGTGTGAAGGAGTTGTTCTGTGACTCCCTGTAGCCACTGATAGGCATCTCCTTGTGTTTTATGAAGGACCAAAACTCCTCAGACCTGAGCAGAGTTGTAGCCAGATTTTACAGTGCTGAATTCCAGTGGAAAGCCGCTTCATTAAAATGAGCATTTTTACGAATGTAAAAATTGGGAAAACATGAATTCCATGTTTAGACTGTCCAGGGTGGCGCTTCTCTGCCCTGGCTGTGGAGATCTCCATGGGAGTGCTCACGGATTGCCTCTGCCTGCTTTTATTCAGGCAGAAATTGGGGATCAGGAGCCTTGCAGGATCAGTGGGAGGGTATTCTGGGGGGGAAAGGATGACCAATGGTGTTTGGTTTTAGGTGGTGCCTGTGGGATGTGATTATTGGATGCGCTTTTCTGTCTTTGCATTTCCTGGCAGTAATAAATATTGGCGATCTCATAGGAAAAATATCCAAGGGAATCATATAGTGAGGAATTTCTTGCAGCATCAGGTTCCAACCAAATAACTCTTCCCACTCCCCCCTCCTTTTTTTTCTAATACTAGCTGTGGGAATTCATGCTTTTACTCAATCCCCAAGAATCCTTTTGTGTTATCAGTAAATATTTTAATGTTTCACAGGGGAATCTAATATTTCCTGCTGACTTAACCTGTGATAATAGATAAGCATAGTAGTTGAGCAGTGGTGCAGTTTGTGAAGAGAAGTCTTCTTTGTGTACCACGGCACCTTTATATGAAATTTGTCTCCTTTGACCTTTTATTTATTTATTTGTTTATTTAAATTTATTCTCATAGGAGATTGTTTTCCCCTGGGTATTTTTAATTGACAAATTAAATATGTTCCTTCCTTTCAATTTAAACAAACAAACAAGCAAAGCCTGAAACAATTATCAGCTGCTACAAATAAAATATATCTTTGGAACCATCAAAACTCTGGCTTTAGAAGTTAGTGTGCTCCACCCAAATGCTTTTCAGGTAAAACCTTTTATTTGTAAAGGATGCAGGATAAAGAAAAGCCTTGGCTGCCTGGTTCTACTTTTTGTGATCAAGGAAGCTTTTGCTGGGAGGCAGAACTGAGCATAAGCCCCTCCTAAGTCCCAGCACGATTTATGGTGAAGCAGCCAGGAGTGCTCCAGGTCCCTCTCCGGGGAACTCACAGTTGGCAAAACGGTTGAGGAGGGGAAAAAAATGCCTTTAGGTTAGTTTCACCACGTGAAACTATTGCCTGAGGAAACCACGACCATCTCACTTCCACTGTTACCTGCCTCCAGGTAAATTGCTAAAAGATGACACTTCCAGCTCAGCTTTCAGGAATTAATTCCCGTGGCAATATAAATGGTGAAGGAGCACAATTGAGTTATGTTAGTTTTATTTTAAGCAAGATTTTCTGAAGTGCTGGACTGGTAAAATAACTTTTTTATTTAAGTTGGCAATCAGTAACTTAATTTTGTATTTCTGTTCTTCTTGCAGTACTGTGTGCAAAAAACTTGGTGAAAAAGGACTTTTTCCGTAAGTAGCTGTTACAGTTTTATACATTTATTTATAGATGGAATAAATATTATGGAAGTTCTATAGTGCAGTGTTTGCATATGATCATTATATTAAGATATTTGCAGTAAGGGTCTGAAGGCTTTGATGTTTTATTTCAGGGCTTCTATTTTTGTCTTAGGTGACAGTCATCACAGAATCATAATAATAATTAAAACACTGACACACTGTGTCTGTTTTTATGGGAGTGGGAAACAAATTTACCCACTCAGGCAAATTACATGTTTTTCAAATTTAGTGTCATATATTTATTAAGTCATTTTTCATCCAAGAACTTTTTGTCAAGCAAACAGATGTGCTCCTTAATTATTAATAGCCACCTCTTAACACAAACGTACTCTGAAATTATATTTTAATTAATTTTAATAATGTTTTGAAAGAAGTGCTCGGAAGTAGATTAAGAAGGCAGAAAGGAATGCTATTGTCTGTGTCCTGCCTGCACAGATCACCTGCCTGCCACCTCCCTTCTGGGAGCAGGAGGAATTTAGAAGAGCAGACCTGAGCTTTGGAAAGAAATAGAAGAGGCCATGATCCAGAAGTATACTGTGATTTGAGATACTTCTAGAACATTGCTTATATCTGAATTCCTGTATTGATTGCAAGTTCTTTGGTGTTTAACAGTTTGATCATGCCTGAAAAAATCCCTCAGGATGTGCAATGTGTGGTGCTGAAGCACAGATGTCCCAGGGTCCCACTCCTTTGTCCCCACGTGCTTTCTGTGACACGTGTCCTGAGCCCTCTGCTGCCTGACCAGCTCTGCCTGAGTCACCTGAAATGCAGCTGGCACAAAATTGCACCTCAGCAGATGTGTTGAATGTTACCTTGGTTCCTCCAGCTGACTCACAGCACTCGATGAGGGGAGGAATGAGTGAGTGTGTGGGGAGAAGGGCAGGACCTGGGGAATCAGGGCTGGGACCATCCCTCGGTGTCAGTTCAGCAGGAGGTGCTGATCGTGGGCCGCTCTGCTTCTGCTGCTTTTCCACCCCGGAATCTGGAGCTCAGCACCATCTTTACACTGATTTTTGGTGTTCAGATGGACCTGTGTTCAGTATTTCTTAGGTACTGAGCTGGCAGCAAACGGAGCACAAAGCCAGCAGTACACCAAGTGGATCCTAAAAGCAAAATTACCCTTCAATAGGCAATTCTCTGTTACACCAGTATCAGCCAAAACCGTAATTGTGATTTGATTTTAAATATATAAAGAATGTAACTCTCTTTTCTCTGCCTTTGGCTTCTTTGCATACTGAGAATTTACTCAAACCTAAATTAGGAAGATTAAGGTGTTTTGATTTTTTTCCCCCAGTGTGTTTGACTTATACAACTTTTTCTTAGTCCATGCCAGTCCATGTTTTCTTAGTCCAGTCCATGCCAAATAAATTGCTAATTTACTCATTTCCTGTGCTTAATATGTCATGTTATTCCCATTCATTAATTAGGGGTCTTATTTATGAATAAAAGGCAAATAAATCTTCAAATGAAAGATGAAATAATTGAGCCATGTTAAAGGACTTCAAAGCATCCTGATCCACTTGGTAGCTTTTTTTTTCTTTTCCTCCTCATAGGACTTCCTGATCCCTTTGCTAAGGTTGTGGTGGATGGATCTGGCCAATGCCATTCTACAGATACTGTGAAGAATACACTTGATCCCAAATGGAATCAGCATTATGACCTGTAGGTGGTAACAGTGATAACCAAAGGTTTGAAGTGAAATCCTCTAAATTACACAGACAATGTCAGATGTTCTTTATCCTGTCCTGTGTATGGCTTGAAAAGTATCCCGGAGTTTATTAGTTTGAGTGAAAAGTACACCTAGCAAAACTCCACTTTCTCATTTACCTCAGAATTTAAACACTGCACTTGTTTTTCTGGTGCTGATGTCTGCAGTGTGCTTACATGGACTGCAGCATTGTTTTATTGTGGTGTTTTCATGGTAACACTTCTGTAAAATGAAGCAAGTAATTGACAGTATTTCCCTTAAACTGCTCTTCTCTCGATGCAATTTTTGTTGGTTGTGGTGCTACAGTGTCTTTTTCTCTGTGTGCCTTTTATTCAATTTTCTCTCCTTTCTGTCATTTTCTGTCCCAAATGTTCTTCTCACTCTGAATTATTGTTATCAACACTTGAGGACCTTTTGGTGCTTTTGAGCAGTAGAATCAGTATGGCACATATATGTCATGGTTTTCCTCTCTTTCTAAAGCACAGAATATTTCTGTACAATATAACTTATTAAAGCTTTGATTTATATGTAGGTCTCTGTGCATGCTTTATTTTCCTTGTCTTTTATTCTCTATCTTTTTTCCTTGGGATGAAAGATGAGGAAGAGAAATGAGCTGTTTTGCATCATTGTATTCTCCTGTTCTAATCTCTGACTTTTTCCCCATGGCTCCATTCCCTGTCCTATATTATTAGAAACTGTTTGAGCATATTTATGTTAACTTTAGCCATCACCAAACCTGCAGCAAATTGGTACTGGTACACAGGCAATTTCTTGTCCCTCTTTCCCAGTGAAGAGAAGCAGCTTGATGGGTCTCACAGCAGAATATGAAAGGCCTGGTTTAAAGTCATGTCTTGATCTACTCCTTATTTGAATATCCAAGACTAAATGTGTGAAGTCATTGTTCATAATGTGTTAGTGCAGGATACAGAACATTTTCTTCACTGCTTAACAAAGTATCATGGCAGTTTAGTGAAATAATAAAATTATAGTTTTATTATCCAAACCCAGTTCAAGCTTAGATTCTGCATGTGAGACTGTAATTCATATTCATTAGAGAAATGGATACAAAACCAGCTTTAAGTTCATGTGTAGCAAATGGCTCTCTTTTCAATTGAAAGAATTCTAAGTCAATTTGTTTTTTTAATGGTACTAAACCTATCAAAATGTTGATTTGTACAGAATGGAGGTTTCAGACCTTTGCCTTTCCATGTCCTCTCCAAGGATCAGAGTAGAGCTGAGGAGAAATCCCTGAAGCCAAGCACAGACTTTGTTTTTTGGTTAGATGGGTCTGTTAATGAGCATTAACGCACAGCTCTCCAGGGGTAGAAGGTGGGAGGTGCTGCCAGCATGGCTGAGTGCAAATCCTCCTGTAACCTTTGTGCAACTGGGGAAGGGACTCTCCTGTAGGAGGAGTGTGGGCATCGTTTGGCACTCTGTGGGATTCTGTGTGGAAGATGGCAAAATTCTGTGTGGAAGTTGCTGGTTCCCTGTGGCTGCCCCAGTACTGGCCAGTTTGAAGTGCTGTGGGACAGTCGTGCTGTCTGGAGTGGCTGTCAAGGATGCTCAGTGCTCCATGGGCTGATGATTTGATTCCCTTCTGGAGAAAAGAAGCAGAGGACGTGGGAAATGAGGGAGGATGTTGATATGCAACAAGAGTAATGGAAAAAAACTGTAAAATCTTTAGAAAAAATTCCTTTCTGGTTGTAGCATTTAAGGAAGGATGATGAGAAGGTATTTTTAGGTTTAGAACAAGCCGTGGTTGTATCTGGATACTGTATTGTCTTTCCAAGACTGTGATTGTAATCCACAACATATTATAAAAAGCAGAGAGAAAAAGGGGGGTTCTGGCAGACTGTATTGCTTGAGCAGATTTGAAGCATCTCTTGCTGGATTGTCCGAAGGAATTTAGACCTGTGTGAAGTATTTTTTGTGGGTGGTGGTTTGTTTTCTTCTTGTTCAGAGAAGTTCCCTTAAAAAAATAGATTTGGTTGAATTAGTGTATTATTTTCAATATAAAACATTGTCCTCTGGGGAAAACTACTTTGTTTGATTCTGACTGTTGAATTCCCTGATGGCAGAAGTATATCCAGTATTTCTAATCCAAAGTAAAATTTAGTGTTGTGTCAGGCCTTGTTATTAGAAAATAATCCTTTCCCTCTCTAAATTTTCTTCATAATAATTTAACCCCTTTTGTTATTCCTTACTCTAGGGAAATGTATTTCCATTTATAAACATCAGTCACATTGTCTTCACTTCCTATTTAAAACAGCAGTAAAATATTAAATCTCTTTGGTACAACAACTCACTGCCTGGCTATTATTGTAAGGTAATTTTTTTAGTGTATAATATACTCAGTGTCAGGTCTCAGCTTTTCGTCTGCACCAGATATTAAGATAATTTTTTCATGTACCATATGGTGGTAGATGCAAATGGCACAGTCAAATGGAGCTGTTGCAATACATTCATGCAGTAATGTCTGAATTAAGTTGCTAATTCCAAGAGAATTTTGTGGCTTGCTAACCTGATTCAGCATAAGTAGATATTCTGTCGTATAAGAATTTTTAGAAGGACTTCTGCAGTGTTCTAAAGAGCAAAAAGGAGCTGGCTTCTGCCTTATGTGGTTGTTAATTCAGATCTTAGTGTGAAAAGGAAGTGGTTGAATTAGCTGCTTGGATTCTTCAGCCTGGATGGGTGTGTGTGTAGAGAGGGGAAATCTGGGAGACTTTCCAGAAAGAAATTGCCAAATAGTTGCTGTCTGGCTGTAGTTTAATGTCAGTAAAATACCATGCTTGCCCTGGATGTATTCCCCTTCCTTATTTTCTCTCTTGTTTGTGTTTTCCCTGTTGTTCACGCCTTTCCTCAGAGCTTTTGAATAACTAGACTTGACACATTTACAGACTTCTTGCATTCAGAACTAAACTACCTAAACCAGCAGTTCAGGAACTTAAATCCCCTTTTTCTCATCCTTCCCCTTTCTTCCCTCCTGTGGTAGCCAGACCTCTCCATTGCCCTCTGCAGCAGCCCCTGCCCCTAAGGCACAGCAGGTCCCATCCCCTCTTTCTCTCTGAAAGGTGTTTGTACCATGATCTCCACCAAAACCTGCTCCTGGTCCCTGCTTTAGCCTGTGCCCCTCAGGTCCTCACCCCAGGCTCCCCCATGGACTCTTCTCCACTGGATCTTCACCCAGCTCCCACAGATAACTCCCTCTCTTCCCAAAATCTCCTCACTGCAGGTTCTGCTGCTCTCTGGTGCCTTCACATCCTCAGGCTGCTGCACTGCCCTGGCGGAATCACTTTCCTTCCCCAATCCTCTGACTCTATTTTATCTAGTTAATGCTAAGGAGCCTGGATTTTTCTCAGGGAGAGAAGGCAGCAGCTCTGCCTAGTGCTGCTTTAGACAATCCCATCCTAGATTAGCTCCTGAAGAGCCATCAAACAGCTCTGTGCACCTCCTTTTCCTTCTCCACGTGGTGCTTGAGGCCCGTTGGACGAAGCTGATGCGCTTTGCAGCAGCCAGTGAGTACCACGTGTCCCTGCTCCATTCCTGCTCCATTCCTGCCTCAGCCACAGCCCCTGGCAGGTCCTGGGGACCATCCCAGAGGCTCAAACACCCTTCAGTTGCTGCAGAGATGGGAAATGCCAGGAAGGAAGTGAATGAAGATGGGAGAGAAAAAATTGGGGTGCTGTTTTTCATTCTGTCTCTTCACACCCTCTACTCCCCAGTCGGAAGGCTGAGATTATATTAGGAAAAAAGTCAGAAATGGGAAAATGGAGAAACAAACCAAGTAATTTGTCCAGGTCGTAAAAACAGTCTGCGTGACAGCATGGATTAGAAATAGGGAATTCCTGGCTTCCAAACCTGAGTTCATACCTCGTGATGCTGCATTTTTCTCTCTTTCTGGAGGGAGTATGTCTGGCTTGTGATCAAGAAGAGGAAGAGGTGTGTTTTTTCAGGAATATATTTTTCCACTTTCTTCATTCCACATTTCTTCAGTGAGGTGAACTCTTCAGAAAAAGTGTATGTAATGCCATGGGGATGAAAAGTCACTTGATACCAAACCTTCCTCAGTGGCAGGCAAAATAACAATTGTCCTCGTGTTTTTAATTTTTATTTCAATAATTTAGAAGTTTCTAATAAGGCATGAATTTGATTATTTTTTCTTAGAATTGGAAGTGCTAAGACTAGGGAAATTAAAATTTCTGAACATGCAGTTCTTAACCAGAGTCTTTATTGTAGAGGTTCAGAAAATATGGAAGTGAACAAAATGTCTAAGCAATTGAATTTCTGTGTTTCCACTTCATTAATGCTAATCCTGTTATCTCTGTTGAAGTACTGAAGCTGTGGAATAAATATTGCTGATAGGATAGAGGAAAAAAAGAAATATAAGCTCCAATAACTTTAATTACCAGGAGGAAGAGAGAGTCATCCCACAAAATGGGGGGGTTGTGGTTGTTTTGTTTCTGGTTTGGTTTGTTGCACTTTATTTTTTGGAACATTCTTCTTTAATAAAAAATAAAATTCCTAGCTCAGGCTTTTATGTTGGAACTTTATTGCCAGATGATGTAAAACAAATGTAACTTATCCACCAAATGAATTGGAAACGTCAACTCGTCCTACTGTCACTCTCTAAATACAACCATGGGTTTTTATGCCTGAAATGATGCAGAGATGTAGATGAAACATTTTGCTCTAAAGCCAACTAGATGTTACTTAACTATTTCTTTTCTTCCTTTATTAAAAAAAGAATGGACATTTTTATTTGGAAAAATGCAGCTTGTCTTGCTTTTTTTCCTTTTAAAGTGTGAACCAGCCCAGGTTTTGGGTGCAAAAATCAAGAGTAGATTATAGTAGAATGTGCAGTTCCCACCTGCTTGGTGTGGATGGTGACTGTTCCTCCCAACCCTGAGAACCTCACCCTGAAACATTACAGGAATTCTTGAAAATTGTGTTGTGTATTCAGCTGTTCTACATATTATTCAAACTGTTCTGTTGTGAAACTGTGTTTAACCATATACCTTTGACTTTTTTAAAGCAACAAGGAAAACGGGGAAATTCAAGACAGGTCATGATAAGTCTTTATTTTTAAGTGCACCTAAATTATTCTCATAAGAATTTATTTTAAGTACATAGAGCATTGTAGACTGAAACAGTGCACGTGATTACCCATCTTCATCTCATTTCTTTATGCAAAATTGGCATTGTCAAGGTTGTAAGGCAAAAAATCTGACCTATGTTATATAGTCGGTTTACTATTGAAAAAACTTTGGGGCTTTTTAATGTGAAGTTTGTGTTTTATTTGGGTTTGGTTTTGTTTTTGTGTAAATGTGCAGTGGTTACTTTTAACCATGAGGTTTTTTGGTCTTCTACCTCTTGGGTCAGTTGCTGTCTGCAGGTGGGAAAAGGAGGTTGTACAAGTTCTGCTTATTGGAAAAGGAAAAATGGGAGAACTGTTAACCTGATCACAGCTGTAATTTTAAGCCATGCCAGTTAGTTCAATTATTTGGTTTGCCAACCTTGACAGTATCATTTCTGTCTTTATGAAAATATTAAGATGTTTGAAAGCCAATAAAGCCACAGACAATGGGGAGATGTATTTAGACATTGGTTGATCAGTTTTCATTCAAAAACAAACAAAAAAGAAGCACTTGGAACTAAACTAAGGCCAGAATTTGTGGTCTGGGAAGAGAGAACTACAAGCAATTCTTGGGATCTAAGCCATAGTTAGAAATTCATTTCCCTCAACTTGAAATAGCCATAATAATTCAGTATTGGCAATCACTGATTTATCTTGAGTATTTTGAAACTGTCCTCTGAAAGTTTTGAAAACAAAAACAAGCTCGCAAAGTAATTGCCTCTGAAGAACAAAGCTTCAAACAAAAAAAAAGCAGAAGTAAAACAGCCTGCAGTGTCCAGGTTTCCCCAAGGCAGTGCACACAGACCCGGGTTTTGCCAAGCACGTCGGTGGGAATGCTGCGAGGAGAGAGTCCTGGGCAGGAGGGGAACATGGCACTTCCCAGCTAAGCCCCGCGTGGCCTGTTTGTGTGGCTGTAAGGTGTAATGTGTGTCCCAGACATACATTACGGAGGATAAAATAGCCTCCCTGTGCTCGGGTAACTGCGGCTGTGTGATGGCTTGGCCTGACAGTGCTGGGGGTCCCTGCATTCCTGGGGCTTGTAGGAGCAGCCACCAAGAGCTCCCGGCTCCTGCCCCGCACTGGGGCCGCTGTCCCTGCTCCCACTGGCCCCAGACACTGCTGGGATGCCATGAGCATCGCTCCCCTCGGGACAGGCTGGGCTGGGGCATGGGGCTGAGCATGTTTGTGGCTGCTCAGGGAGCTGTGGTGGAGGGCCAGCCCGCCGCCTGCTCGTGTTGCTGTTTGAAGAGATTTCGGTTGGCTCACGTGAATGCCCCCTTCCAGAATCAGGCTTTCAGAGCAGTTTGTATTCAAGTGAGCTCCTCCATGAGACATGCTTCCACTGAAGTACAATGTACATCTTACCTGCTGATGACTTGCTCTCTTTTGCCATTACAGTGTGTGTTAAATTTTTTATGTAGTGGTTGATGATCTTTCTTCCCCCCAAGGTGATTCCTGCTGCATCATCAAAGTGTTCAGTAAGTGCCACTGACAGTACTGTTTGTCCCACGTTTTTCAGATATATTGGGAAGTCGGATTCAATAACGATCAGCGTGTGGAATCACAAGAAAATTCATAAAAAGCAGGGAGCTGGTTTTCTGGGTTGTGTGAGACTTCTCTCAAATGCAATCAACCGCCTTAAAGACACTGGTTGTAAGTAAGCTAAGGACAGGTTTCTTCTCTTTCAGCCCAAGCTTGCATGTACAGGCTTTTGAAGAATGACACTTAATTGGGTTTTTGCTGGGTTTATAAAGCTTGTATATTCCAGGTGGTTTGGTAGTTTGTGATGGTATTTTGTTTCATTGTATGATTTACACTTTGTGCCCTCATTTTGTAGATCAGAGGTTGGATCTCTGCAAGCTTGGGCCAAATGACAACGATACTGTTAGAGGACAGATAGTAGGTGAGTAAAGGTTTCTTTTTTTATCTTTTAGTTCTCTTTTTATCTTTGGTTTCTATAACAGCTATAGAAATAACTCTTCTAGATGTCAGTTTTCTGTATTGGATTCTCCTGTCTATTGCCAGAGCCAGTTGGACCTCAGGCTAGAATTATTTAGGTAGAGAATTTAAGAAAACACCAAACAACCAAAAAGCAAACTAAAATGTTCAAACCACCTAAAAAAACCCCAAATCAAAATATTATAATAAATGTTGAGGCAAGTAAGACCATAGATAATTATAAAAAAATTAGAAAGTTTTTAATTTCACTGTAAAGAATGGTGGCAGTTTGAGTGTGAGCTCTGTCAAAAACTGACTACAAAATTCTTGGCCATTGAGAGCTCCAGCAAGGCTGTGCTTCCTTTAGGTTTTGGGGAAAACCTAAAAACCATCTTGTTTATAAGCAAGTAAAATTACTATCTGGGATGACTTGATCAATTAATTTTGTGTTTTCATGGCTTATTAACAAGTCTTTCAACAACCTCAGTAACTGTGCTTTGTCATTCTGTAAACTCAAGAACTTTAAATAACTTCAGAATTAAAAAGAAGCTGGCAAATTGAAAAGCAAATATCCACAAAAAACTTCATAAATACTCTCTTTTTGGTGCATTCTCAATTTTATGTTTGGTCCATTCTCAGTTCTCAGCATTTCTAATAGGTCATGTAGGTTAAAAGTTGGTCAGGATAAGGAAGTTCTTTATTTATACAGCAAGATATTAATGAGAATATTTGGACATGAGGGAAAGAAAAGTGAATTTTTATGCTCAGTTTTATGTTCAGTTCCTAGCTGAAATTATATCCAAACAGCCCTTCTGTCAGGCAGGGAACACCTCTGAAATATCAGTCAGCAAATACGTGTGTTTGTTTGTCTCCCTCTGTTGAATAACACCTGTGACTTTACCTCTTGGTGTTGCTTTAACTGTCTGTCTCTGTCTGGTCTGCAAGTGCTTGCATTAAGATCAGAGTGTGGTGGCACAGGAGAGTGAAATGATGGTGGAAATGGGGATTTGTACGTGCATCGCTGACCCTTCAGGCTGTTCTCCATTAAATTTTCCACATGAGCTTGCACTGAGGAGTAAAGGATGAATCAGTCGCTTCTCCAGGGTGTGTTTTGTTGTGGGTTTGGTTGCCTGCTGGCTGTGCTCCAGTGTCCTGGTCCCCTGAGCATCCCTGTGTGTGCAGCTTTGTTTGTGGGTGCCCTTGGAGAGGAGGCTGAGCAGGGTGCACAGGAGAGCGGATTCAGAGCGTGCTGGGAGCTCCACACCACAGAGCAGGGACTGTGCTCTCATGCTGCCCTCCAGAGTATGAACTCACGTCCTGGTCAGCATCGCTGGGGAGTGCTGCCATTCATTAAAGGGGAAAAAACAACCCAAAAGCCCCTCCCCAAAGTAGAAAGGTCTGGGAGGCCTGTGGCAAATGCATTGCAGTGTGCAATGACAAAGAGACTTCGGAGAGAACTGGTCAGAGAGAAGGAGTCAGGACTAGTCAGCAGTGTGGGCACAGACTGGACTGCCAGGCTGGCTTTAGCTGACGTGCCCATGAGAAGTGGTGCAGCCAAAGCAGTTCTGGCTCTCTTGGGGTGCTGCTGGGGCTGCCCCTCAACACCAGGAGCTGTTGGATCGTGCATGGAACCTACAGAAAACCACCTTGTCAGGTTACAGCAGAGACCCAGAGCAAATCTGAGTGGTCTGTTTTCTGTTGATACCATCAGAAAGGTCAAGTTTACTCAGTCATGGTTCTGTTTTAATTTAATGCATCCTTGGTAAGGTTCCAGAGACTCATGTCTTTTTTTATTTAAGTTGTCATTATTAATCTTCTTACATTTTAATCTTTCTTCACTAATGCAACTTTTTTGTGTGGATGAATGAGCCTGAGTAAAACTAGATAATTCCACTACAGTAGTTAAATGGTAGAGAAATTAAAAATAGAATCTGGATCAAAAATAAGTAAAAAATAGTTCTAAATTCTAAGTAAAAAAGAGTTCTAAGTATACTTTTAGTTCTTCCAGTTATAAACTCTCTTAAATTAAGAGACCATGCAAGATTGCAAGCCGGTATTAAAATGTAGTTGATGCCTTCAGTAGATGATAATCTTGCAAATCAAGTGCACAGTGGGTATGCCTTGGTACAGGGACCAAGGAGATCTTTATCCTAAATCCTTGAGTTGTCTTGAAAGAGAGGAAGAAAAGGGGGCATTTTCAGCAATGGATCCAGGGGCATCTGAATTGTATCTTAATCTTGCAGCTCTTCTGTGCCACCACTTAATTTCTGATGTGGCAGTGCAGAAAAAAATAAGCCCTTACTTATTACAAAATGAAGCCATGCACAAATTCTGCTCCTCACTCAGGCAAAGGGGAGGTTATTGCCTTTGTTTACGTTAATTCCTGTCCGTGTGTTTTGCTTGCCAAGCCTTGCCTACCTGCAGTGGTGTGAGCTTGTACTGTGTGGGGTCATGGCAGAATAAATACATCATGTGAGATCCTGGCTTGGTTGGATTTAAAGGTGTCTTTCCCTCTAAAGTTATTTTGTAATGTTAGAGTCCTTGGACGATGAGGGGTTAATATGGATTAGGAATGCAGCAGGTACTCCAGGGCTCCCTGGGTTGGTCTGTTGAGTTCTAAGCTTCCATACATGTTGTTGTTGAAAATTTGGGGACTCGGGCAAAATCTGCCAGTTCTGCTCCAGCTTTTTAAACTGTCTGATCTTTACAAAAGTTTGGAGCATCCAGGTTAAGGTCTGTAAGATCATTTCACTGCATATAAATAGGACTTGAAGACAGCTGTCCAGAGGTGCATTAATGCCACCTCAAGAAATGTGGGCCACAGCACGTATTTAGCTTTTTAAGCAATTGTTTTATTGTTAAAGGCATAACAAAGCATCAAAAACCCACCCCAACCCCACAGGAACACAAGTGTCATAAATTATCAGATTGGACACTTTCAAACTGTGATATTGGGAACAAAAGCAGCCTAAAAAAATCTTTGTTTTCATAATTGCAGTACAAAAGCTGCAGGCATAAATACCCATTACAGCGAATCATGTAAAAAAATTTAATTTAAAAGTGAAGCAG